>NC_133824.1:30615158-30918188 GCF_047830755.1 Zonotrichia albicollis | reverse complement strand
ATGATTAGGAAAAGAAATGTCAGTCAGTTCTTTATGGCATGAAATAAATCTTTAAATGTGTACCACCCTTCTGAAGAAGGGCAAAGTAAAGAGCACTTTGTACAGAAAATCTGGTAGATGATGATTAATCCTGATAGTTCTGGAACTATAATCAAAAGCAGAAATCTTTCACAGCCAGATATTTCTATCCAGTGTAGCTATGTGCAATTTCAAGGTACTTTGTTTTTAAAGAATTACAGAAATGAAATATTAGAGATGGTTATTGATAACGACAAAGCTTGGTCTTCACAAAGTTTTTGGGTTTTGCTTCCTTTTTTCCCCTCTCACATATTTATTCTCAAGTGACTACAACCATTTTTACCTGTAAAGATAAAAATATCAGGTTTACCTTCACCTTTCTTTAAAAGTGTAGAAAAATTTTGTAATTTTCCTTACCTTCACTTTTTCTAAACAAAATGAATTTTTCTAAACAAAACCATGTTGAAAAAGAAAGACAAAACTGTTCTTGAAAATTCTTTTGTCACCTTTGATTTAAATATTGTGACATGCTGAGTTGTCAAAACAAAAGATTGATACCCTTGGTTGTCCATAGCTACATCTAAATTGTGAAATCTGGAATATACTTGTTCTGTTTACATCCTAACTATAGCTCAGGAGGAAAAGTGCACGTTTCCTTACTTACATGCTGATTTCCAAATGGGGAAATAGTATAACATGAACAGGGCAAGGATGTGATTGCTTAGTGAGTCTCCCTGTTGGCTGGTACTGCAGTGTGCACCACACAAGAATACCTTTGTTCCAAAGCTTATCAACTAGTTATTAGCTCTAGACAGACATATATAGAGCTGTAAAAGGAGGATCTTATGTACACTGCAATCTTTGCCTGTAACTTTTGTATGGAACCTCCCACTTAAAAATAGTTTCTGGGGGACTGGGGAAAAGACAGGTCAAGCAATTGAGAAGTGGTTGTTACTGTACAGTAATTGGTATAGCCTGGCAAGCATAGAAGAAGGAAGGATCTGAAAGCTGGTAGCTACAGAGAATAGACACACTGAGCTGTTTATACATGTGTGGTGTTTATGAAGGCTGTTCACACATGTCTTCTGGAGAACTTCAGAAAGCCTCTGATCCTGAGAGAAGGGTAACATGAGCCAGCCAGGCCATCTGTCAGTCTTTGTCAGCTGACTGAACCATCTGGGTCTGGAAAGATGTCAGGCTTGGTCTTATTAGTTAAAAGAGATACTTCAAGATTGCAAAACGTAAAAGCTAGCTCTGTGAATGTGAAATTCTTTACTTTTGCTCAAGAAAATGCAAAGCATTTTTAGCTTTATCTAAAATAGAAAAGACAGGAAGGATATGGGTTTGGATTGGAAAAGACAGGGTACAGGAATAGTCTATACTTGTATCTTAAACCACACTTTGTGCATGCTGCCTTTTTTCTTCCCTTCCTTATTGCTCATCTAATTATCACCATTTTACATACTCCTTGGCCTTATGTTTATGAACCAATTAGTGCTGTGATAGTTAAGCAACTTTTAACGTTTGCGTAGAGCATGCGTAAGGATGGAGTTAGATGAGATGGATGACACAATATCCTGCAGGGTGGGGATATTGGTATTCTTTGCCCATAACATCTCCAGGCTTCCAGCACCCCATTGTCAGCTGTGGTGCTCTTAGGCTTTTTTGAAGTTTTTCAACTGCCTCAAGTTGTGAATTCAACAGAAAGCTAGTTGGAGAGGGGGAAGGTAGGGAGTTTTTTATAGGGGATACGTTAGACCATCAAAAGGTTAGATGAATGCAAAGCTGATGTTAGCAAAGGGAATGGAGCAATGGAACCTCTTCAGCAGCGAGCTCTTAAATATTTTTGACTAACTTGCATAATACGCCTTACTGCTTTTAGTTATTTCCCTTCTTCAAGTCATTTCTTGTTACCTGTATAGTCTGGGCATCTTTCCTTTCCTCTGCCACTTCTGATGCTCATATATATGGGAGTTTTTTCCTTTCCATTATTTTACTTTCCCTAAGCTCTAGATACCCCTCCTCATCCCTGTCACCCTGAACAAATAGAACAGCATTTTGCTAACATCTAGAAGTAATAGGAGAATGAACAATCAGAAACAGCAGGAAAAAAAGGGTCTTGTAGGCTTTTTGCAGTCTTTAGGATCAGACAGAACTATCTTTACAGTAGGGATCTGCTCTGTGCCTTGGAGGGAATACTCATGCTTAGGAACACTTGTCCTGCATAGACTCTAGAAATTCTTAGCTGCAAATGACATCTGATTGTGAATACACTGGCATATGTATTAAATGGTTGGCCTGCATAATGTCCACATGCAATTTAAGGTGGCTTTGCCTGTTGCATTTAAGCAAAGATTTCATAAGAGCCAGGTTCATGTAAAGATACCTTAGAAGAGCCTTGTTGCCCATGAACACACAAGTAGTAGAGGGTATTAAATTTCATGTAAGTGCCAGCTTCAGCCAGGTGAAGTTGGTCCCTAATGAATGCAGGAGAACTTAGCTTTATAAAGTGGAGAATAACTTGCCTCACATTCATTTGCTTTTATGGCTGTTGCAGCTATTTCAGTTACAATACTCACTCAGTAATGTGCTCTTAATAAGCAAAAGTGCTCTGCTGCAACCCTGATAATGACAGGACAAATAGATTTGAAACCAGGGAATTATTTGTGGTTAATTGTTAATCTCCTGTTAGAAAACAAAATCACTGGAGGCTGAACACTAAAATGTCGTTATATGTAAGTAAAAATTTCTGAAGGATTAGGATTTTGGTCTACATGGGAGAGAGAGTAGTTGCTGCTTTTAGGTTATAAAGTTAGCATTGACATTGAAGTTCTGCTGTTAAAATCCTGTTATTAGGACATAGGATTTCCACATCACTGCATCTCCTGCTTAAATCACTAATGCATACTTTGCCCTTCAGCAGTAGCTTAAAATGTTGCAGTCCTGAAGGGTCCGGTAACAAGTTGATCATGTTAAACAAATGTTAACTTTGCCTATTAAAAATAACACGGGACCTGGTCAGAGAAGTTTGCTGGGGTAACTTAAAAATATGGTCAGGTCACTCTGTTAGAAGGTCAGACAGTTTAACCAGATGCACTGTAATTAGGATTCTTAACAGTGCTGTGGTGGTGACTGGGTGCAAAAAGTGCTTTAGAATACATTTAAAACTAGAACATCTTGCTTCTCTGCCTTTCCCAAGCTAGACTGGTGATAAAGTCAGCCAATTCCTTTTTTACCCTTTAATATCACAGCAATATAAAAGGCTTTTATATTTAAATAATCTCAAAATTTGTTTGTGTTTACTTTACTTAGCCAAGTTTTTGGTTTAATGATGTCATGAGTCAGACCTTGCCAGTTTAGTTAGTGAACATAGTTTTGAAAAGTAGCAAACATTCAGTAATCAAGTTTGAGACTTTGACCCCACTTTCACAACCAGCAAGACTGCATTTGACTTGAAGGGAACTGCCAATATTTCTGGAGATTGGGCAGGAAACGTCAAGTTACAGATCCAGACAGAACAGGGTGGGAATTTCTTACAGCTTAACCCTCTTGCTGTTTGCAATTTAAAATCTAGATGATTAGGAAGTGCATCTTGAACTAACTGATGAGTTGCTCTGTTCTGTTGTAATGAAAAACAAACCAAGCAAACCTGCTCACTACGATACATTTGGTGTGTTTGCCTTGGTCACACCAAGATTACCCACTCTGTTGTCACTGACAGTCTGTCAGGTTGAAAGAAAAGAGAAAATCCTAGTGCAATTCTAATAGGAGAATGAAGCCTGTGTTCATGTCATACTGTTCTAAAATGTGTATGCAGTGCAGCTCACGATGTCTTTCAGATCAGAAGAACAATAGTGTAAGCATAGCTGTGTTTATATTGTGCTGTGTACAAATAATCATGATCAGAAAATAGAATGGCTGGTAAGAGCAGTGAGTACTTGCCTGTACTGGTGAAATTATATCTGGTGTACAGGTACCTGTAAAAGTGTAACATTACCAGTTTAAAATAGGAATACTGCTTGCTTGAAGCGAAAATAATCTGAAATTTGGTATTTGTAATAAGATACAGATTTATTGCATAAACAAACAAAAAATATCTATCAGAATATGGTAATGACCTACAGTATGCTTAGAGAAGTGTGGTATTCTTCCAGAATCTGAAATAAGACAGTCATGACAACTCATATGATTAAGTACCAAAATAATTATTTTAAAACTCCAATGAATATTTTCATTGAGCCAGAATTTTTTTCAAAACAACTTCAGAAGCTTTCCTTTTCTTATATTGCAAACTAGTTGGCATCATTACAGTAAAATTTCTATAGGTTTGGCATTGTCTTTTGTTTTATTTTGCCATTAGTCATAAAGAAAACATGATTTAAAAAGTTGTGTTTTCAAAATCACCAAATGTCTTGCTGCAGAAATAGGATTCCACTGATGTTTTACTGTAAATTGTTTTTAAGCAACTTCTCTGACTTCAACTTTATGCTGACTGGTTGTGTTCTTGCTTTCCTTAGCCGTGAAGATTTCCAGCGGATTCCAGAGCTTGCCATCAATCCACTCGGAGACAGAATTATCAATGCCTTCTTTCCAGAAGGGTGAGTTTCAACAAACTGAATTTATGAGCAGGCACAAAATTTGTGGTTTGTCAGAAGTTTTCATAGAAGTGAAATGCTGATAGTTAAAGCACAGAATTTGGATTGACTAATACCTGAATACTTCAAACTTGTCATGCAGTGTGTGTGGGTACATAATTTCCTCAGCATATTTTAATTCTCTTAATGAGAAATACTTTACGACTTTACAAGACTTTTTTTGGCTTTATTTATTGACAAGCTCAGGCTCCTGTCACAGTTTTCCACTCTTCTTCTTAAACTACTGAACACTTTATGAAGAAATTCCTGGCCGTGTATAGAATTTGGTTCTTAAAGCAAACTTGTATCGACACTATTCTGTGCACTACAATTAACTAATTTGGTCTTACCATGTCTGATATAGTAAGTGTACCATTGTTATTACATTGTCTTTTTTGGTTGGTTGATTTTAGGTTTTTATTACATTTAAGACATAGATTGTGACACTTCTAACAAAATCCAAAGAGATGATCAAATGTTCAATATTGTCTCTCTTCATTATGCCTCTCTGGATTGTCCTGTGGAATCTCTTGAACACAGTTGCTATTACTGACTGATGAAGGTTGGATTGTCTGATCAAGTCATAATAACAGCTAAAATGAGGCAGGGTTTACTGAACAGAAACAAGGCATCCTGGGAAGTACTTACATGGCTGGTTCCCACAGAAACTAGAGAACCCTGTCAGAGAGCACTGAGCAATGCCAGCCCCACAGGCAGGGGCCAGGGGTGACAGCAAAGTTGGAAGGGCTGCTGTACTTGCTGAAGAAGGGCACACACCTGAACACAAAAAGCAGAGCAGGCCCTGTGACTGCAGTCAGGTCGGCGGTCTGACAGAGCTGAAACTGTATCAAGTCAATCCAGATCAGCAAGGTAGCTCAGGCATGGTTAAGGGTGAGGGCTTCAGCTCAAATAGACTTTGCAGATCAGGGAAGGAGAACCCTCAGTAAGATTTCTCACGGCTTCTGTTTTTTTACACGTCATACTTTGTAACAGCACAATCCCAGCGTGTAACAGCATAGGCAGTCAAACCCTGGGGAGGTGAGAATGAGAGTTCACATGGTCTTGGTGCTTCGGGTATTAATAGTCTTCCTCACTGAAATGAAGAGCTTGTACAAGGTATGCCAAAAACTGACCTGCTGAATTCTTGCACAGAGAGGACCAGGTGAATTTCCGTGGATTCATGAGGACACTAGCCCACTTCCGACCCATAGAAGATAATGAAAAGAGCAAAGACCAGAATGGACCAGAACCACTGAACAGCAGAAGTAACAAGCTCCACTGTAAGAAATATGAACCTTCCTATAGAATCAATTATTTTTCCATCTTCTTTTTCATTGGGTTGGGGGTTTTTTCCCCATTAGGATTGGAGGAAAGGGGCTTGGGATTTGCTGCACAGTTATTTCCTGTGGAATGATCTCTTCTAATGCCTGATCTTTTGAAAAGCTTACTTGGAACCTTATCTGTTCAGAATGTCAACAATTGAGCCATTGTTTTATTAGAATTTGGTGGAATTAGTTGACTCTTGAGTAATATACATACTTTGCAAGATGTCTCATAATAGAAGTGTGTTTCAAAATGGTTTGTATCAAAATTATTTCAGATTTAGAAGCCACATCCCATACATGAATGAGCGTTTATGCTTATTTCTCCAGTTCTTCCATATAATTCTGTTTTTTTCCCCACCTTCAGCTGAGTACTTTATTAAGTATTGGATATCTGCCTACAGTTTATGAGCAGAATGCTTTTTCTTGCTAATTAAAGTTGGCCACAGTCCTCAGAGCACTTAAAATTTGTCATATCTCATCCAGAATATAGTCAAAGAGAATGAATGATCATATAAAAATGATTGGCTCTAAAATTAAGGGTCTGAATGTATCTTAGTGATAATTATTCTTCCATGACTTGAGGTTTTTAGGAAATATCCTGCAAGCAGAGTGCTTGTGAACAAAAAAAATTTCCATTATTGGCAGTAATGCTATTCCTGTGTGTGGCAACAATACTTTATGGAACTGAGGATGAGTTTTATGGTGAATTAAAATTCTAAGCTAGTTCTCATAAAATAATTTACAAGTACTTTGTTTTGTTGTTTTTCTTTCAGATACATCTATTATTATGAATATAAACAACATCACTTGAATTTAACTGTTCCTTCTCTTTCTTTCTTTCTTCTCTGTAGTTGCCTTTCGATTATATGATCTAGATAAAGATGACAAAATTTCCAGGGATGAGCTTCTCCAGGTAAATAGCACAGGGCTGCTTTGAATGACTCAATCATGATGATCTCTGTCACTTCATACCCACTTAGAAGAGGGGAGTTGCAACGGTTTTCTCAAAAGCTGCTGGAGTAATGTGGTGGCTTTGCTTACCTCTGCCTTAAAGCTTTAAATATAGTATGGGACTTTATTCTTATTTGGTAGGCTAGGCAGATACTTTGCTAGTGACACCTAAACATTCAACAAACATACTAAGCTCCTTAAAAACTACCTTCTGTAACTATTAAAGGTGCTTCTAAAAAGGATTTCAGAAGGACAGTCACTGAGGTGGTTTGGGTTGTTTGCTGGATCCTCTGTACACAATAACACTTCTTGAAATTGCAGCAAAGTTAGTCAAAGTTCATCAGTTCTGCATATGTATGAAACTAGGCTTGTGCTAGGAGTAATTACACACTACTAATCCTGGGAAGTACACATGGCAATTTGTGGTTCCTGATGTAAGAAAAAGGTTTGCTTTTGACTGGAACTGCCCTCTTCTATCCGCTCAGAAAATGCTTTACTGAATGTGGAGGGTAACAGCACTGGACCATATACCTTCAAGATTCCTGTAGGCAAACATCTCAAACAGCAGATGTTCAATCAAATGCTGGTATGTTTTCTGGGGGAAAAAGTAGAAGCATTGGACAAAATTACTCATTCCTAGTTCCAAAAATTTTGTCTTGCTTCTGCCTTTTCCTGCTGCCTAGTGAAAAAGCGGGATTCTTTGTCAGTGTTGGCTGCAAAAGATACCTCTATTTCCTGAAAGACTTAATGTACAAAGGATAACAGAAGTCTGGCTAGAAATTAATTCAGAGAAAATCTTGTGTGGTGTTATTTTGACAGTACACATAAAAAGGAAACACTAAGAATACTTCTGTTCCTATGTCAGTGATGGTTATTTTGTATGCTACAGGTATTACGGATGATGGTTGGTGTAAATATTTCTGATGAACAGCTGGGCAGCATTGCTGACAGGACAATCCAGGAAGCTGATCAAGATGGAGATAGTGCCATCTCCTTTGCAGAATTTGTAAAGGTTTGTAAACTATGTTTTTAATGACTAAGTGAAGCTGCTCAGTAATGAGCAAGTCATTCAGACAAATGCAAATGGGAACAGAGAGGAAGTCATTGAAATAGTTGTGCCTGCATTTGGGCAAACCCTTCTGCTGCTTTTTAATTCCTTTATTAGTCATGTTTTGGTTTTTTCAATACTGTCAGGGTGCTAATAATTAGTCCACATGTTTCTTTATACTCTTAAATAAAGCTACAGCCCTGAATATACTGAAGAACTTCCTGTTTTGCAGCTTCTTTCTACACAAGTAACCTGAATAGCACAGTTAGAACAGATTAATTCTTCTGCTGTAATAGCACTGATCAGCTTTCATGGGTAGATTTCATCTGCTAGCAACACAACTAATACTGGTATTCAAGTTCCTACCTCTGGTACTTTGAATTACATGTTGTGACAGTCTAAAATAGGTAATAGTAGGGAGCCATTTTAGATAGTTAGTGGAGAAAGTTATCCTGTAG
This sequence comes from Zonotrichia albicollis, assembly GCF_047830755.1. NCBI lineage: Eukaryota > Metazoa > Chordata > Aves > Passeriformes > Passerellidae > Zonotrichia > Zonotrichia albicollis. Next base: position 30,909,754 of record NC_133824.1, on the reverse strand, counting down.
CAGAGCAATTTCAGCTATCTAATGGGATACTATTGACAAGAGGAACTAGACTTATCTTGGAGATGACAAAAAGGCAACAGAAACAAGTTGCAACATGGGAAATCGTGGTTTGCTCTAAGGAAAATGTTTTACAAGGAAGATTGTCATAGCTTCTGAAAGATGTAGAAATTTCTTCCTTGGAGCTACTTAAAGCTTTTAACCAGGACAAAGGCCTGAGCAACCTGATTCAGTTGGCCCTGCTTTAAGTAGGAATTGAGGGATTGGACTGAAAGACTTCCAGAGGCCTCATCAAACATAAATTACTTTCATCTTGGAGCACTGAAGTCTGCTGCCTGAAATAGCCTGGAACAGAGTAATGTCTTCATGCCTCAGTGTTAATAGCAATTTAGTGAATGAATTTGCCACCCCAGTTTTACAATGATCTACATTAGTGGTGCTCTGGTCTTGATTTTGCTCTTCAATGATTGCTCACATCCCTTTCTGTACTCCATTCTCCCTTGTGTTTCCTGGCTGGACATTACCACACAGTCTAGTTTTGGAAATCCAGGCCTTTGTGTGCTGTTGGCAGACTGAAACCACATGAGTTGCATTTTGATTTGCCTTCTTGTGGCTTTGATGGCTAAGTTCCTTCCCTTGGATGGACCTTAGCCCACAATGAGAAACAGCAGTCTCCATCTAGATGAAGGACTGGCATGCTGAGTTGAAGACATCCCACATTCCTGCCCATTCCCTCACTACTAGAATAAGAAACCTTGTAGGAGAGATGTACACTAACTTAAGTAGCTGTTTCTCAATTTTATTGCAGGTTTTGGAGAAGGTGGATGTAGAGCAGAAAATGAGCATTCGATTCCTTCACTGATGGATGGAGAACCTATTTCTTTCTACTCCAACTATGTAATGAATAGACCTTCATTTTCTCCTCAGCACCATACCCCAGAGCATTGCTACTGGTGCACATACAGTACATCTCCAACCCCTCCCTGATTTGTTCTACCAATGTGAACATTCCCTGTGCAACAGGAATGAAGGGAAATGGCTGCCATGCAACTTGGAAAAGGAGCTTTTTTTAATGCTGTCCATCCTGGGTTTTTTGCCCTTTCTCTTGTCTCCTTCTGCACTACCGTTTTAGTAAAAATGTCTCTCCTTAAAACACTACTGTTTAATCTACAAACTGATTCTTCTGAGCTCTGAATCTGAGAATAGAGAAACAGAAACATGCCGCAGAAGTGCCCTCTGAAACATTTCAGAGACAAGCATCTACTCAAATACTAGGTGCATTGATAATGATTCTCTTTTGCCACATTACAGCTGCCTTTTTTTAAAAAGTATTTTTGCCCCTTTCCCATTTGTTCTTTACATGGCAGACTTGTTTCTTCAGTGCTTCTAAGTCTGCCTTTTACTTGAGAACTTCTCAATTTCTATGGCTTCATTGTACAACTAGCACAAATGCATGATGATAGCCAAGAGTACTTTAAAGTACTGTGAATAGATTTTGTTCTTTGTGGAATGAATTCACAGGGACAATAGTAGAATCTGTGGTGGGGACAACGTTGTGGTATTCTCAGAAGGAATAGGAAATCTGCACTATGTCACTTGAACTGTTCTAGCAGCAGAGGCAGAACCTTGTTTCTTTCCTTTGCATAGCTTGCAGGCTTGACAGCTGGTGGACCATGAAGTGTCCTCTGCAGATTGTTTTCGTCTAAGAACCCTCCCCTCATCAGGGTGGTTTTGCTTCTGAAAGTGTAAGTTTGTTTACCAGTGTACAAAATGCAAGAAAAGCAGTCGTGCTTAAATCTGGATTTGTAGTTCTATAACTGCCCCGGTAAGAAATTGTGAAACTTGATTTTATAGGGTTTTTCCCCCAATTATAGTGGCCTGAATAATGAGTAATTATTTATATTTTCCAGTATGAAAGTCCTAGTCTGTTATATTTGTGTTGAGGGCGGTAGCTGTATTTAAGAAAGCACTGTCATAAGAATACAATTTGGGAAAGATCATATTATCCCAAATATTTCAGAATGTATTTCTATACAAATCTCTTTGCAAGTGTAAAATGATTAATACTATTAATGTAATGCTGATAAATTAAAGAGATTGGAATCCTTGAAGGTTCAATAGTAACAATTTTCTGTGGCTAGATTGACAAATGATCTCGTGTAGTTCAGCTGGAGCATTCCACAATCTGGGAGATACTTCCAATAAAACCAAAAAATCCTGGGAGCTTGTTTGTTGAAGAATCAGTGTTATAACTGCTTCTCTGTCATGTGTTAACGTTTCTATAAATACTTACCAGTCTCAAAACTACTGTTAAATGTGCATTTCCTTTTTTCTCAGTTCCTTCAATCATCACTTTCGTTGAAAAATAACATGCAAGTCTCTGAAGGATTTTTGATTTGTTATAAATAAAGGAATTCAAAAGTAAATATTGCACTTCATAGTTTTGCTGAGTGCAGCACAGTTGCAGAAATAAATGTAAATTTAAAAGCTCTGTTCTGTATGAGAAAGAAACATTATACTTTTATAACTGCCTCATGTAAAATAGGAATGTAACAGTACTAATGAAAAGTAAAAATTGCTTGTAGCTTTGTGATTTGCTTAGAAGTAGGTGTTGCTGTCTTCTGACACTATAGTTGTAACCTACAGTTGTGCCTTATTGTCCCAGTGAGACTGGATATTGTATTTATCAATCCATAAATAAACCTTCTACTGTATAAACAAAAATCAAAACCAAGCCATCCCCTAGCTCTTCCTGTAGGGCAACCAACTATCCTTTAATTACTGGAAAAGCTAAATACCAGTAAGAATGGTGCTAGCAGGTCTTACAGATCAGTTTCTTATAACTGAGCTTATTTTCAGAGTATTGATCATCCTTTATTCTGGTGGCAGGAACCAGTGCAAAACATGAGCTCCAGAAGAAGATACACAGACATTTGGTAACATTTGTTTCTACAAGCTCCCATCTCAGATGTCAGAGATTTTTGCTAATATGCTTGAAGGTGAACACAAACAGTCTAACACATGTACTGCAAAAAATCCCCATAACACAATTGAGCAAAGAACAGCTAACCTTCCTACAATAATAGAAAGATTCTCAACTATCAGAATCTAACTGCCATTAGCAAAGTTTGCCATTAGAATAAATCACATGTAAATAACTATCTTACTCAATATTCTGAAAACTACATATATATAACATATAGTTTAAAAGGTGGTAGACAGTAAGAGGAGTTTTAGAGACCTGAGATCTTAAATTTGTTAAATTTAACTAAGCTGTACAGATACAAGCAGATTTCCACTCAAGTAGTATTTTTAGCATACCTGGTTGCTTAAAGTATTTTGTCTTGAAAAAGGTCATCTTGAAGGTGAAGGTGTTGGCAGCTCAGAGACAGAGCTACTTAATATTTCATCTTTGTCTTTTGAAAAAGTAGTACAAGGGATAGGATTTTAAATACAGATGAACCATTCTCCAGTCTACTGAGGGAGAGTCTTATTTTCAAATCTGCAGCCATGAGTTTATATTGAGGCTGGCTGGAGGCTTGACTGCAGAACTATGTGGTTGCAGCTGGTTACTAGAGTGTAGAAAGCAGAATTGGGTTTGATATCTAAGCAGTACTGAAACCTGTAGGCCCCTTAGCTTGGCAACAACTGGGAAAAGAAAAGAATCCAAATACAGGATTTGACTCATGAAGAGCAGGAGTAAAAATGATGTTCTGTAACTGTAGAATGGAACGTAAAAACGTGGTTTTGGTTCTTTGAAATTGGAGCTTTGGTTGCAAATAGAATGTGGGCATAATATTGAAGTTAGGAAAAGCGTTTCATTCCAGTCTGCTCTAAAACGTGACGCCGCAGAAAAGCGTTGTATTAAGTGTTTGAAAACACGTGTTAAGATTTCGAGCTAAATGGTTTGTAGTAATGTGGGATGAATCACGGTGAGACGGGGGTGTTTCTCGAGAGTTTTCTGAATGGGTACGTACTCCTCTTCACACTCTTCAGTGCATCCACCCGTCAGCTTGAAGTGCAAAATTACCGCTGCTAAAAAAAAATGTAAAAAAAATTGCGGATGACAAAAACCCGGCAGAACGACTGAAGGCCGCCTTTCGGAGCACGCACGATGCTTGATGAGCTCAGCAGGTGCTGTAGGGCCGGCGGACCGGGACCCCACGCCCCGCGGCCGTTCCCTCCCGGCTGGTGGTGCGGCGCGGCCCCTTTAAATCCCCCTGGAGGTCACCGGAGGACTCGCCCCGGGCCAGTCCCGCTCGCGCTGCCCGAGCCAATCCCTTCCCTCTGCCCTGCCCGGGGCCAATCAGAGCGGGCCGCCTTGGAGGCGGGAGGCCAGTACTATGATTGACGGCGCCGCTGGCCAATCACCGCCAAAAGCGGAGGGCTGATGCGCAGGCACGGCACCCAATAGGCTCGCGGTCGAGTGGGCGGGCCCGGGTGCAGCGAGCCCCCGCCGGGAGGCCGGGGGAAGGAGGGGAAGATGGCGGAGTGAGGGGCGGAGGAGGCGGAGGGGCCGGGCCGGCCGCGGCCCCGCGGCCTCGGCCGCGCTCAGGTGAGTGCGGCGGGAGCGGCGGCTGCGTCCAGCCCGAAGCCTGCTGCCGGATCCCTGACTGGGCTGGGACCGAGCGCCCGCACACCCGCCTCCCCGTCCCGCCCCGTGATTGGGCTGGGCCCGAGCTCGGGCTCGTTCCCGCGGCGCCGGGCCGGAGCGGTGGGAGCGGCCGGGCGCCGTCGCCGCGAGCGGGGAGCGGGCCTGTGGCCGTGTGGGGACGGACGGCAGCCGGAATCGGGCCGGTCCCACCCGCTCGCTACCCTGAAAAGTCTGAGCAACTTCGGCGCTGGGGACGAGGGCGTCCGGCAGCTCCGGCCCGGGCTGCAGCGGACGGCCGAGGGGAGAGCCTGCTCCTGCACAGCTGTGCCCCGCAGCCCGCTGGGCGCAGCTGTGGCCGCCAGCGACCTGGGGAAGGGAAACCGAAATTATCATCTGAAATGAGGCTTCGCATGTCTGCTACGAGCATAGCGCCGAATACAGCTACGCTGCTGTTACCGTTCTTATTCATGCGATGTGTGGGCTGGATGAATTCTGCTGATCTGAATGGTTATATCCTTTTATGATGTCTGTAGTGCTGACACAGGAGTGCACAAAAGGGATGGCTTCCTAATTGTTTGACAAAACCGGAAGGTACAAAAATCTACCCTGCAAAACAAGTTCTATGGAAAGTGGAGAGATTATAGTGGAATTTGATTTAGCCCTATGCAGCTTGTTGATAATAAGGTAAAAAGAATTTAAGGCACCATGAAACACGTGAAACTGTGTTCAGTTAGTACTAAATGCAGTAACTGTTTTCAGATAGTGCATTTAGCACTATCTTTTCCTTCCAAGTTAGTACCATGCAGGCCAGGTGTGCCCTGAATTCTTCAAAATTGTCCGTGGAATTTTGTGCTAGAGAATGGCACTTAGTTTAAATCTGAAGAAAAACAAAATGGGGGGATCAACAGTTCTTACTGAAAGCAAAAGAATTAATGTCGCTAGCATGAGATTCCTTGTGTTCTATATTTGGTAGCAGTTCTCGAGTTCATCCTGGAATTGTGATTGCATTTTCAATCTGCATGGCAGGTAAAAGAAACAAGTTGAAGTGGTTAAATGAGAAGCATAGCTTTGGATTTTGTGGAGACATGGTGTGTTAGCACAGATGACCTAATAATGAAGTAGTTATTTGTAACTGGTGAAATAACTCAAAAGAAATATAAGCATGTCTTATAATTAGTTCTTAAAGCAGTAGCTACTTAGGAGAAAAATTTCTTAAGGAACACTTTACAGATTTTCGTGTGCAACATTACTCATGTAGTAACAGTAATAGCAGCTTAGGAGCAACATAACATTAAGACATCGTATGCTGCCACTGATGAATATTTCTACTTATACATGTCTGTGTAGGAACTTTTAAAATATGTCAGAAGATTTGTCTTTGGCATACTACATATAAAGATAATTCTGTTTTATATTATCATTGGAAGAAAAATAAGCAATCAGCTTACTATTGTGTGAAGTTGTATACTACTTTAGCAGTAAGAAATTCATATGGATTAGTATTTATTCTTAATTGCTTTTAATGCACAAAGTTGTGAGAAGTAGTATCTTAAAAATCATATCATAAAAATCAAATCATAAAAATCAGAGAATTTCCTGTTGCTCTGGTATATGTCAAATCAATATGCATTGGTTTACAGTCTTGCCCACAGTGCTGTGAGTCTGCAGCGTGAAAATTTGCATGAGCAGGCTATGCCTCTCATGGTTGTCACTTCTTATTCAGGGGTGTCAAAAGTCATGGGCCAGCCAAGGCTAAAAAGTCCTGACCAAGTTTGTGAAGAGTCTGGAGTATCACTTGAACACCTCCCACATTCATTCTTAAAAACTAAAAAAGGAGCAGTGTTTGAAACCAGTCCTGACATGCCAGAGTTTATGCGAGTGTGAGATGAAAAACCTGCACAGTCTTTAGGGGATTAAAAAAAATGAAGAGGGTTTTTCCAAAATAGAATGTGGAAGAAGGGTTGTTTCTTTGCCTGAGCAGTGTTCCTAGAGCACGTTCCTACAGTGTGTGTATCATCTTTAAGCAGTTTTCTCTGCAGTGGTACAAAGTACTGTTAAAATATTGTGCCAACAATAAGTAGATGTGCATTGGAAACCTGGTAAAAGAGGAAAGGGGTTTTATTTAAAAATACAGAGTGGAACAAAAAATGAAGGTGGTGTGTGTGTGTGTGTGGTGCCTGAGATGTCTCTAGAGCAGCCAAGCACCATGCTATGCATCCAGCACACTGGCAGTCTGTGTTGGCAGGGGACAAAAGTTGACAGGTCCTTACCTCTTCCTAGGCTGGCAAGCACTCCAGTTTTCAGATGTGCCTTTGTGAACTCTTTGGGAGGAACATTGCCCTGTGTCTGTGCATTGTCCCGACTCTGGGTTATCGGTGTTGTCCCAGCTCTGGGTGTGTTGTGAAGTGGCCGGGGTGTGACCGCCAGCCTGGGTGCTGCTTGTGAGAGCCCGATCCTGCCCAGTGCTGCGTTTGGTGCCTCCACGCTCAGGCTCCCCTGCTCTTTCTCCAGTCACACCAGTCTTACACTTTCTTTTACAAGTTCTCACCTTTGCCTTGGAGCTCGCATTTAGATGCTTAGTTCAAAGTTGCCTAGAAAGCAAAAAGAGCATGAAGGCAGCTAATTTTTTGCAGGACTGTAAGCTACTTTCTATTGTATTTGTGTTTGTAATTTAAGTGCTTGTTGTTGTTCAGTTTCCAGGTTAAATTTGGCAGTTTTTAAGCCATAGGGAAAGCCACAGTAGACTCGTGGGGGCTGGTTTTGCTTTCCGTGTCTCTGTAGGTCTCCATTATACTTCCAATTTTTTATGTATTGGTCTTTCTATATAAACCTGCTTCTAGATCTTTCCTTCCTTGCTTCCTCATACTTCTCAGGCTCTAGGCAAGAGAAGTGGAATCATCTTCTGAGTCTTTTTAGTTCTGCTCATCTCCTGGAGGATTTGTGTCTGTATAAGAGTCAAAGATAGTATTTTGGAAAGCCAGAGCTGATGGATCACAGTTTTTATTGTACCTTAAAACAGAGCATGGAGGGTGGAGTGGAAGTTGGTTGCATAACTGTATACTATTATATTAATATAGTCTCCAATTCCAGTGTGCTGATTATGTCAGAATGCCAACTTTGGTGGGGTTTTTTTTGCCATACTGATGGATTGGTAATACAGTATGTTAATATATATGAGAAGACAAATATTGCAATTGTGCTGGTAAATTTATGAGATAGTACTTAATCTCTTTTTGGCTTTGGAATTCCTGAAATTACCGAACTTCTTCAATACAGGCACCTCTCTGAATGTGAGATTTAAAGTTCATGGAAACTAATCTTTAGTTATGGTAGAGAAAAAAAATTAATGGGCAATAGGTCAAGACTTAATGAAAATAATACATTCTGAATTTTTAACAAAGAAGGAGTCATGTAGGCAGTGTTGAGCTTTCACAGTTATTTCTTGCTCCACATCAATTGATTGTGTGTTCAGTGCAGTATGAAACAAGAAAAATGGCTTTTTTTTTCTTTGTAATGTCCACTAGCTTTTATCTGAAGAGTTGATAGTGTCACCATCAGTCTCAGTGCCTGCTCATTTTCAATAACCTTGATATAAATCCACTTGCATTTGCAAGTTCTGTTGGACTGCTGTGAACTCTGCTCACATAATTGATGAAAGTCAGGTAGAGAGTGTATCAAGCAGAGTAGTTAAAAACTGGGGCATTCAAAGTCAGTGAACTTTTTAAAATTAAAAAAGTAGGTTAAAGCTAACTGAATTTCAGTGTTGGATGAACCAGTCCTTTGCTTGAGTTGCTTTAAATGTCACCAGCTGCTTTCTTTTTTAATAAGACTTACTTTAGTGCTTAGTTTAGTTAATTCACAGTCTTATTGAAAGAAGTCCCAGCTTTTCAAAGATTGGATTGGTTTCTGTTATGTGGTTTCTATTATGACAAGGCAATTTGGGATTATTACCAATTAATTACCAATGCTGGTAACTGTTCCTTTTCAAGTTAATTCTTTTGTGAAGCATATGCTGTTGGTTCCTTAATGTCTCAAAAGTCACATAGTGCTTGACTGGTTCTTGAGGGGAAATTTGAGTAGGAAGGGCCAGAACTAACAACATGGGAAGGAAGTAACTACCCTGAAATAGGGATTGTCTCATGGCTGGGGATTTTCTGAAGGTCCTGGTGCATGGTGCTTGTAGGAATGCTGTGTTGTGCAGGAGTGTGGAAGCTAATAACTCTGCTGAGGAATTTTGAATGATTTAGATTCTGTGTGATGAGATAGTTCTGCTTATAGCAATCCATTATTCTTCCAGTTAGGTTGTCAGCTCAGCATCCTCACTACAGTGCTTTGTTGTTAACGTGAGAGAGTTTCTTGCCTTACTGGAGACTGAATGTGTGTCCATCTCAGTTCCCATAAAAATGAAATGTGTGCCTCCAATTATTTAAAGTTTGTGTGTCTTCACTCTTCCACAGTCTAATTCTCTTGATTTAAACTAAAAGAGGGGGTATATCTGATAATTTGAAAAATAACATCAGCATGTTTTGTGTAGGAAGTCTAAAAATGTTACCTGGTTCATGGAAGGTACAGCTAATCTTTTGTGTATTATGCAGATAATCATGTATTATCTGAGCTGCTTCCTAGATGCAAATTTAATTTTGTTTGTTAATCTCTTTCTTTCTCAGCTCACGGAAGAGGATGTGGAATGATCAAAAATAATGGTGAGTACACTTGGGAGGTTATTTAGGTACTAAATGTAAGGTACTAAACCAAATTTGTCAGCTGATTTAGTTCCTTTTTCCCTGACCAAAGAAATCTGTCATTGAGATTTAAATTTTTTGTAGTGTGCTTTCAGAGAAATGGAATGTTGCCACAGTGTCAGATTTCAGCTTGGGCTTCACCTTAAAGAAACATTGATCTGACTATTGTATCCTCTAACAAGAATAAATGCCTTGAAAGTTACAAAATCCCTGTCCTGTGGTGTCATTTGCTCTGCTAAAACAAATTGTGTTAACTTGTAATAGTTTTCTTAAAAGTGTTATTTGTTAAATTATAGGATTGGAAGGATGATAAAATAACCAAATGTAAATTATCAAATAGAAAAAAGTACATTCAGAATTTTTGAGATTACAATAAACTTCTGCAGTTTTATTTTTTCCCAGTGAATGAAATAAAGATATTCTGGTAGTTAAGGTGTGCAACAAAGGGCTATATTCTGTTCTCAGCTCTGTCACAAACCTTTGGCATGTTTTATTGCAGCTCTCCAGGTCTGTTTTTCCACATCTTCATAAGAATAAGATTTTCCCAACAGTCGATGGTCAGCCCAATGATCAGCTGAAATATTTGAGTGACTCAAGAGAGATATTGATAGTGACATGTACTATATTGCCGTTTTCATGGTCTGCTCACTGCTTCTAACATAGGAGCTGAAAATTGTCACTGGAAAACTGTTTCTGGACTTGATCAACGGAATGGTTAAGGTAATTAAAATAAGAAATAGAGACAGGGAAAAAAAAGGAAGAGGTTAGTTATTCTCATGTTCTTGTATATGAGAAAGATTTTTTTTCCCTTTTTTTCCCCTCTATTTTGCATCTCTTATTGTAGCACAAGAGAATGTTAATAAACATTCTGGCAATAGTGATGCAGGAGTACAGCCATGTTAGCTTCTAACTTAATGCAAAAATATCAGTGTTAACAGCTGCTGTAGCTAGGTGGTACCAGGTGAATATCACTGATGCAAGGCCAGGAGATCTGTGAAAAGATGAGTTCCTGAAAGTTGTCTATGCTGTGAATAAGTGGGGAGAAATAAGTAGAAGTAAGAAGCTAATGTATGTGATCTTAAAACTGTTTTAAGTGCTCTTTTCCTCTCTGGCACTGACAGTTTCATAATTAGTTGGGTGGTAGTTTATGATGTCTCTCTGAGCTGCAGCCTGCTAGAGCAGAGTACATGCACTGTGTGCCATGTGCACTCTGCTGCTGCCTCTTCCTTGTCATCTCTGTGTTGGAGGCACGGCTGAAGCGCCACAGCTGATTAACAGTGGTGTATTTTTAGCTTCATCGCTTCTAAGTGTGTAGTTCAGCATTTCTGAAGTGTTTCCTTAGCCAGCTTATGGCCATCTAAAGTTAGATACAGGATTTTACAGACCAAGGGACTGCTGCAGTTTGTGAAACCAGGTAATTTTATCCATTAGAGTCAGGCTTTTAAAATAGTGAACTGGTGGGCATTTTAACGTTGAATGTATTTTATTCTGATTACTAAACTACCTTCCCTGTTTTTTAATTTGGAATTCCAGATCCTCTCCTAAGAAGGTGGTCCTCTTGCTTGGTCAAAGGCTATAAAATGTGGATATTTCTCTTCTAGCAAGTAAAACTCGTTCTTCATTTCCATGGAGCTGAATGAACAAAGATCTGTCCACTTCTGTTTGAATCATCTCACCAAACATTTGATTCACCAGATGACTTCCCCCACAGAAGTAGCCCACTGTTTAATCAAAACTCAGAAGCAGAGTAGCAGAAATCGGCATTTGTTTTCCTGAAAAAATGTCTTCTGTCCCAGCTCTTCATACAGCTTTCTACATTCTGTTTTAAAATGAAAAATACTTTGTAATCAGATGCAAGTGGAAGCTGGTGTTTTTCACTGGTATTTCCTTCTTAATTTTAGGACAGTTAAATGCTTCTCTGTGTCAAATTGGAATTCCTAGCAGATAAAGCGTCTGCATGCATTGCTGTGTCACACTGACCTGATATATATGACAAGTTGCAGGAGGAAAACCAGAATGTTTTCTGCAAGAAACTTACCAAACAACAAGGGGTGTCTCATACAGGTATTTTCTAGTCCAGGTCCCAGGCTTGACTTTGTAGATAGGCGTCAACTCACATAAAGCAGCTAATGCACAAGAACAAATACAGAATCACCTTGTCTATACTGTGTATCCCAAGCTGTGATCAAAATGTATATTTGCATGTGTGAACCTCTGTAAGTGCGGGATATGAAGAGCTTTCACCTGAAGAAGAAGTTACTCTGCATCATTTCATTTTTAGCAAAGAAAAAGGAAGCTTTGAAGGCCTCTGGGGTAACAGCATAATGACTAGGTTTGCATTTAATCATTACCTTCCTCAGGCTTTTAATGAATCCTTAGCATCAAAAGGAACAAGACCATTCTACAGGAGAAGAGATGGGCAGAACATCTTTCTTTATTATAGAAATTAACTTTTGATGGGATGGAAGAGACCAGAGCTGTAAAGTTGCAGTTTATCTACCTGGCTTCCTCGACACAATTTCAGCTTTTCCTACTGCTGATGAAATCTTGTTTTTTGATTCTTTCATGACTGAGAGGACCTTTATGTTTCCTCCATCTAGGTAGAAATAGGCCCAGGAAAATGGAATGTTAGCCACGTAAGAGGGGTGAGTTGAGAGCAGAAATACTTAGTACAGTCCTTTTTCTGGCTCTTCTTATTCCTTCCCAAACTAAGGCACAATCTGGTTGTTCTCATGTTTACACAAGGTTCTTTGTCTATGTAATTTGTGATTATATAGGATATTTTCTGTCATTCTGAGATGGGAGCATATATTGTTTACATGCTCCCTGCTATGGGATTATCTATAACAAGTAAGATTTTTGGCAAAAACCTACCAGAACTGGGATATGTATTATATTCCACCTCAAATCTGAAACTCTTTCGTGCACCTTATTCCAAGCTTGTGATTTAGAAATGTGGCTTGCTAGCTTAAAGTATGGGAGATACTAAAATGGCTGGGGAAGTGTTCTAGATTTCTTGTTCTGTTTTTCCTTTTAGAAAACTGCTGGAGAGAGCCAGACAGCCTGAAAAGGGCTGAAAAAGTAAACAATTGAAATCCTTCTTAAATCTTGGTGATTGATTGCCAGGGCAGCATTCTAGTATCAGAAATGTGGTGACGTTTTGTGGGACCAAGTTCCGTAGCAGAGTGAGGACAAGCAATGATGTTGATTCAGTCCTCCAAGTAATGTCTGTGTTTAGACTTGTTTTGTAACAGTAGGATTTAATGACAGCTTCACCCATTTTGTGTTTCCATGAAGCAAAGAGCAGACACGTAAGCTTAAGGGTGGTGGGCAGGACGCAGTGTATCAAAGCAATGCCAGCTTTAATGAGCAGAGAGGTGCTCTAAAATTGTGTGCAACATTGTGTGAGCTGTGTGATGAGAGCTAACATTGACCTTGATGAGGCGACCGCCAGCTTGGCCTGACTTTGCTCAATGTGCTCTGAACTTTCTGGCATTGGAGGCAACTAGAAAAGCACACTTTGTTTTAGGGCCTCCTCACGTTGAAGCCAATAGGATTTAATGGAGATGTCTGTAGAAGCAGGATCCATCTCTAAGTGGTGGAAAATACTGTCAATATCATAGGATTACAGTGGTTGGGAAGTATGTGGTATAAGAAATGTCTGATTTAGATCTGGGAATTTTCTTCCTTCTGCCCATACTTACCTTTCTGATGTTAGAGATAGCAGTTGTTTCTTGCATAGCTTAAAGACAAAATATTTGGGGGACAGGAAGGTATTTTTTTTTCTGTGTACATGTACAAAAATTGCAAATTTGCCTGATTAGAGAGCTGATAATCTAAGCTCCTTAATATTTTGTAACCTGGCATTATAACAAAAAGTAGAATTACTGATTTTTTTTCTTAACTCCTATTCATGACAGTGTAGCACATTAGTTTTTGAGTTTAATTTTAGAACATCAGGATTTTATTAGGTTAAGGATCTGTGGCTTTCACAGAAATAACACTCCTATGGTGCATGCCCAGAAGACCCCCATTGCTGTACCTTCCTGGCCAGCACCTTTAAAGAGCTGCTGTGTATGGAAATGCTGCTTCATCTGACTCACTTTTCCTTGCTCTACTTTTTCTTTATGTTGGTTGGAAATCTTCCCATGTGAAAGATTACAAAAACAAGGGGCATGTGCAATAGCTCATATATATATATATATACATATATATATTTTAATACTTGTGGACAAAATGATGTTACAAGTTGTTTGAAAACAACAAAATCACCAATGTCTTCCATTTTGAGATGTGTATAGTTCCATAAGCATTAGTGCTTTGTAGCAAACTGTAGTGCCATGTTAGGACCAGTGCATGAGCCTAGTAGTATTTTTACAATTTCTGAGTGACAAATTTATTAGTGAACAGTGATGATAATGTAATTAACACTAGAAAGGATACAATAGGAATGTCACAAACATGGTCTAAACATGCAGTATCCTCCCTTTGACAATGGCAATGCTATCCTTAGAAATGGAACTCATTCACTTAATGGGCTTCATAGAATCATAGTTGACTTTTTGATATTTGTCTGTCTGTCCAACTACAGTAGTAAGCTAGAGTATGCAAGTATCCATAATTCCCATCCCTATCAGTGTGATTCTTTTCTTTAAATCTTTGTTGGTGTTTTCTTCCATTTTCAATTTTATTGAACCGTCTATTACCCATCCTGTGATATACTCAAAAAGTATGAATATGCTAAGGAGTTTGTGTGCATTCTGTACACATCTCTTACCTTCAGATAATTTACAACGTCTGTTAAGTAATCTTGTCTTTTTTTCAGATCTGACTCTATGATTATAGCTAGCAAAACATTATCCTCATTGTGTGATAAGTTGATAGTTGCAAAATGTGGTGTGCTAATTATGCGTAGAAGACTTTTCTCCATTATTGCAGGAATGGGGAACCTTTTTTGGCTGAAATCCTATTGAATCTTAAAATAACTTTGGTGGATCCTGCATTTACATACATCTTAGTAAGAGAGAAAGGTCCAAGGCTGTTGGAAAACAATGTTGTAGGCTGTATCTCTGCAGCAGGCTGTCTCTAGCCAATGAATCAGAGATTCCCCACCCCTGTATTATTGAGAATTCAGTATCTTGTATTTTAGGTAACTTCCAGTTTTGCTTTCTAGCTCTAAGCTCAATTTTAATGATTTCTGTCTCTCCCTCTGCTTTTTTCAGAAGGAAAGTTTAGACCAGGGAAGTAAAATTGGCTTAGCACTCAATGGGCAGCTTAGACTGGTCGAATAGGAGACTGGTATGATTCTTGAGGTGTGCATTGCTCTGTGGATGGCATCCTCTGATTTCCTAGGAATAAGTCTTTTATTTGATGCCAGTGCTGTTCTTCACCCATTTCTCTCTTTCAGCTTAGAGAGGATACTGCATCTTTTTTTCCTGAGACCTGCCTGTAAATGGCCATTAGGGGGAGGGAGGGAATGGGTAGCTTGGTTTTGTAATTTTGGTACGATATATCTTTAAAGTAATTAATCAAAAAGCATGTACTTCTGTGCAATGACAGTAATCCAGGCAGAGTTCATGTATGTAACAGGGAAAAAAAAACCCCAACAAAACCAACCAAACAACCCTCTGCATCTAATAAATTTCTGAGAAAATTGGACAGGTGGGCCATTTACAGCAGAGCTCTGGGGGACCTGTGCTAAGAGTCAGGTTCAATTCTAAATGGACGTAGCTGTACCATTGAATAAAGTAGTTTAGTGCTTGGGAGAATCAATTGAAAAATACCTCTGAAACTGGAATGCAAAATAGCACAGTATGTAGGGGGAAGAATCCCTGATGCAAACAAAGCCATAAGATGATTTAATAAGAAAATAGAACTTTAGTAGCAATAACTGTTTTGCATGTGATAGTAAATAACTTGCATTAGCAAGACTGTACAGTAGAGTAAGTGGGTAATAACCAAATAAGTTTGTGGCGCTCTGTGCTGCAGGGAGTTGTGTGAAGAGTCTTCCTGAGAAGAAGGGTGAATTCTTCTTATGTTCCTCTCATTGGAGGGATTTTGGCACTTGAATACTAAGTTAATGAACGTGATATATATATTAAAACAAGAAAAATTAGCTTTGCCACATGTCTGAAGCACTGTCAGTGAGTGCTGGGGGAAGGGCAGACAGTTCTCTTTGAAAGGATAGCTGAAGTTTCCCTGTAATTTTTTTCTTTCTCTGTAGCCTAGCACTTGCTCTCTTTCTCTGAGAAATGAAACTTTTCCAAGTACTGTACTGTGCAGAGAACCTGATTCTAAAGTTAGAAACTTTTGTGGTGGGAAGTACTTTTTGTTTTCTTTGTTTATAAAGACCAATCTGAGGTAGTCTTTAAATAAAAAAAAAAACCAAAACAAAACATTAGAGAGCACTTGACACTCAAAACATTTGTGCATGCCAAGCACAACTGTAGAATTCTAAAGATGTTGCAGCAGAAAATCATTTCAGCTTTGCTAAACACTGCTTCAGACCATAATTGATTTCAGCTGATGCCTGAAGTTTTGCAGAGGAAAGTACTGTGAAGCCTCTGGTAACACAAAAGGTTATTGATCTTCACCTGTAGATCTGCATCCAGAAAATTACTTGCTATCAAAGGGTTGCATAAAAGAGCCACAGGAGTTCTAAACTGTTCCCAGTTGACACTTTTCAGTGTAGATGCCTCATCTATGGACACAGTGCAGCCCAACATACAGTAAGTGTATTCTGAACAGAATCAGAGGTTCAAATCAATCTGACTGCATTTCTTCTGGAAAGCTGAAGTCATTTAGACTGTAAGCTTCCAGCTTAGTGGAAGCTTCTTATGTTTTTAAAGCATGAGGGTGAAGCACTTTGGCTCTTCATCAATTGACAATGGAACTGTGAGGGCTGTGAGCATTTTTGCAGTATAAAGTAACAGGATAAGCATGAGAATGTCTAAATTAAGTGTTGGCTAATGTGTAATAAGCTTATGAAAACTAATTGATCTGAAAGATTGTAATCAGCTTAAATTCCTACTATTGATTTTTTGATAAAATTGGAAGCTGGCCATAGGGGACCTTCATTTGATTGCTCTCTGATTACTGGTCTGTGATCAGCAAGTACATTTACATAATAATGAAATTATAATTGTAACAAAGTCACATTCATACTTCTGAAGTATGAACTTTGTGGCTGAACAGAATTCTTCGAGGATATATCCACTCAGAACAGGGGGGAGGAAATAAAGACTGATGTAGCCAGGCAAGCTATCTACATACACTTCCCAGTTCAGGCTTTTAATAATGATTTGAATTCTGTGGGCTGCTAGACTAGGCATTGGTATTCACACCAACAAAAGGAGTCCCTTTGCCTTTCAGCTCTTGTACTATGGCATGACTTTTGCTTCAACCTTGATTTAACAGCTTCTAAAACTAAGTGGAAGTGTCAGGTTCCACCACTCTTGGGTGTGGTATATCAAAAGGTATAATGATCAGTATGGACATGCCTCCTTTAGCAGTACTAAAGCCAGATGATACAAATATATTCTGTTTGTATATCCAGTAGTGCTGCTGCAGAAGGTCTAGCCAGTACTTGTGTTGGGAACCTTCTTATACCTTCTGAAACTGAGGGTATTTGTCAAATTTATGAGAAAAAAGGAAGTCTTGCAAAGACTTTTTGATAGCAAGTGGGAAGAAATTGTACTGAGCTTGAGGATACTGACACTTTACATGAGGATTACAATGTCAAGAACTGGCAGTCTGTTTTTTTGGGGGGGGCAGAAAAGAAAAAAATACTGAAGGTAGAACTATTTTAGATTTATAATGAATCTTAGAAATTACTGCTTCTTGCATCCTTAGGAAACTGGCTGGTCTTCCTCCAAGACAAATAATCCTGCTTGCTGATCAGGTACAGAGCTGCAGAATGACAGTTCAGGTTAGATTCCACTGGATTTCTTTCATAGAATGACCCAGCATTTTGTCCCTGTAGCACTTTGACTGGCATACAACAGCCAACAGTTGAATCAGGGTGTCTTGTTCAACAGTGCAGACACTAACCATGGATTCTGAAGTCTGTTCCCTTTCAGTCTCTACACTTCCTCCTGTGTTTTAGAGAAAGTGTCAGTGTTCATGATGTCAGCAGAGCGTGTTTCTGTCTCTGAGCCTGTGTACCAGGTTATAATATGGATAAACTCCCAAGACTTTTACCCCATCTAAATTAAAGATAGAAGGAACTTTCTGTTCAGTGTGTCCTATGTAAATCCTGTCTGCTTCTCTCCACTTCCCCTCCAGATGAGTGTGTTTGCAGGTTAAGTGAAAGGCAGGTAGTTTGTAATGCCTTAGGCATGAAGAACTGCATGGAGAAACTGAAGGAAAGCAGCACAGGCCCACAAACAAATCTTAGAGCTAGTGTTCTAATTATGCATGATTCAAAATGTCTAGTGTAGTGTAGTTATTACCAGTAAACTGAGATATGCATTTATACATAATGAAGCAATAGGAATTAATATACCAATAGCTTGAACTTCCTGCTTTGATTCTCAAATTTTGGGTTTTTTTTAGAGAATGTGCTGCCTCTGTAGAGAAGGGGGCAGAATGTATAGATAGGGACAGAAGCATGGCACCAAAACTGTAAATCAGGAACTGGGATCAGCAGAACTCGCCTCTGTAACCTCTAGTCTGGTTCATCTCACTGTCCTGAGCATGTGAAAAGCAGGGCATGAACTAAGCATGTTTAGAGGCGAGATGAGGTTTCTCACCTGCTGCAGCTGTAGCAAGGAAAAGGGTGCAGAGTTTCTTACACGGTGCAGGGGAGCTACTGGTGGGAAGGAAAAAAGCCAAACCCACAAAAAAATCACCCCAAAACCCAAGGCGACAAACGAGTAACAGAAACCACAGACTCAAATTGAGTGTAGTATTTGCCAGACAGCAGTAAGTAATAGCTTGAG
This sequence comes from Zonotrichia albicollis, assembly GCF_047830755.1. Taxonomy (NCBI): domain Eukaryota; kingdom Metazoa; phylum Chordata; class Aves; order Passeriformes; family Passerellidae; genus Zonotrichia; species Zonotrichia albicollis. The sequence goes on along the minus strand of NC_133824.1, from coordinate 30,891,482 downwards.
TGTGGTGAGAGAAATTATTTGGAGAATACTGAAATTAATAAGCACAGTAGATATTTTTCAGGTGTTGAATAGCTTTTTAAGAGACAGTATTTTCAGGTAACTCTAGCCACATAGGCAGCTGTACTGAAGCATACTGGTACCAGCCAGCAATAATGGCATCTGCAGGAATGAACCTGAAAATACTGGTAATCTTGTATATTTTTTAAGTTCTTTAAAGAGATTTTTAAAAACAGAAAATTAGATTTGATCACTGAAGGTCTTTATCTTCTGCAACAGAGGTTGCAATTGTCTTTTTTTCTTTATTTTGCTTACTAGATAAAAGGGAATTTGGGTGCCATCTTTACCTGTAAACTCTTAGTGTGTTCTCTGTAATTCAAGTCTCTTAGTGGATAATGCAGTCAATCTCTGCTGGCAGTTTTAAAATAAGAGAATGTGTGGCATAGCCTACATCACTAATACTTTTCCAAGTTTAAACTTGTAATTAAATGTGTAGAATACTGGCTTGTAATTGCAGAATTCCATTCTTGTAGCTTAGCTTAATTTTGTAAGTGGGCTTAACTTGTGCAGAACACTTCTCCATGTACAGAGGCTCAGTCCTCTCTCTTAAGTAGAAAGTGTCTTGGAGGAAAAAAAGGTGTGTCAAGTTAACTCCTGTTCATACTTCATATCCAGCCATTCATAAAGCACTGTGTTTTGGGTTTGGAATGGGAATTGTGGTTTTACCCATGAATGCTCTTTTTAAATATGTAAGGATTGCCAAATGAAGATACAAATTTTATAAGAGAAGATAACTATTCCATGGTATCACAAGTTAGACTGAATGAAACTCTTTGAGCCAACTTCAAGAAACAAGAAAATTTCTAACACAAAGTTAGCCCAGTGGTTAACCATGGTCATTCTTAATTCTTCAGAACACTATGCATGGTTTTAAAGTCTGTTAAATATTGTGATGAGTAAGCCATTGTATCCTTTGTATTTCCCTTCAGTATAACCTGGGGAATAAGCTACTTCAGGATATCAGTGAAGTTATTTTCCTTTTGAAAAACATAACAGCAAAGGAAAAGTATTAGGTGTAAATTCCTAAAAATTACCTTAGTACTTAATAGGCTAAAGAATACTTATATTGAATTTTTGATAGCATTCTTGCATGGATTAGTGGAGGAAATTATTGGTGTGACTACAAACTATGTACTCCCATTGCACATGTTTTACATGGTAACAGTGAAAGAATGTCTCCCTGCAAATTCTGATTTTTTCCAAAAGGCAGCTTGCTTTTATATCTATGCATCTTTGAGGATTTCAAGATAAGATTTTATTCTTTTGACACTGTAAAGAGGAACTGTTTAAAAATGAACCTGGAAACTCTGCACCTGTATACAAACTTTTTTAGCAATAAAGCAGCACAGGCTGAGAATGCACTAAAACTGGATGTGTCATCTGTTCAGAAGACAACCCAATTACTGTACATTCCACTCCACTTCTGAGGTGTACTTGCGGTAGCTCTGTCAAAACTTAACAACTTGAGCTGAATTCTTACATGCTGGATATCTGCTTTGGGGCCAGCTGTCCCAGCAGACTTCTGACTTAAATAGCAGCTAAACAAAAATTGTTATTCCACTTCAGTCCCTTCAAGGGTTATTTTAGAGGGTAGCAGAAATTCTGCTTCTTTTCTTGATTGGTTAAAAGTAACAAGGCCCCTCAGAAGACTGTTTTATGGATGTCTTGTTTATTGTTTTGGTGACTACACTTCACAAAATTTCTTTGGTTGGTGGAGGTCTTCCTAGTTTCAAAGATTACAGAAATGCAGTTTAAAAATTTATCAGCTATTCTTCAGCACATACTTATTATTTATTTAAATCCATGATAGGTAATATAATTTGTGGAACCAATACTTTAATGCTTTATAACAAATGAGGACCTAAGTGAGATAAAGTGATGGGTTTTTTCTGCAAAATAATCAAAGGAAAAGAAGTAGGCCTAGGACTCACATAATAATGGCAGTGATTCGGACTATATGAATTTCTGAGTTTCAGCTTTTATTTAAGAAGTTTCCTTCTTCACAACTTTAAATATAGTACAAAAATGTAACTGACAGTTTTCTTTTAGGGATCAGCACTAATGAAGCAAAACAATTTAGCATTATTCATAATACAGACATAAAATAGCAAGAACCATTCTCAATGCAGAAACTAGAATGAAAGGGCAAAAGCAAACAGTCCCATTATCAATCACATTTCTTAGACTCATGCAACAACAACAGAAGAAGTAAGGAAGTGTTACAAAGGTGGTATTAGAGTTTGTGAGAGTCCCTGCTCTCCTTGCAGAACGACTGTTGATACTCCATGGTTTTGCTTATAACAATGAACTGAGTCCATAAGAACTCCCAAACAGAAAGCAGCACAGTGAGCATTAGGAGTAGCCTAAGTGCCAGTTGCCCACCTAAAACCTCTGAGGTGCCTTACAGTGAGTTTTGTGCCCTTTGCTCCAAGCAGTTATTTTACAAATAAGACAAAACACAGAACTGGCAGCAGCAGCAGCAAGGTCTGCAACCTGCTGGTCATAAACATGTTAGGAGAAGGCAATTTGCATCACTGGAATTAAGTTGATCAAGAAAATAGAATCCTCTCTAGACTACTACAGACAACTACTAAACTTTCCATAAAATTCATTATTCCTTTGGGGAAAAACATTAGCCCTTTAGGCAGGGAAGGGGAGAGGAAAAGGGACCTTAATCTTCCAAAAAACAAGAATTAGGGATATTCTGTCCCAGTAACAAAGGGTAAGTAGTGCTTTCTTATCTGTAAAATTATTTTCTAAATATTAGGAAATAAACAGAACCAATTTTCAACAGAGAGATGCCAATGAGCCACGAGTAGGTATTTTTTATGAAACATCCTAACTGGCCACTTGAAGGCAACAGGCAGTCCTAACTTCAGGAAAGCAGTGCTTCCAGGATTGTGCAGAAGGCTGTCCCTTGGTTTCATAGTTAACATTCCAGAAAGAAACCCTCAAATCTGTTCAAGGCAGTTGCTCACAGCGTTAGCTGGCAAAATTTGACTCAGTTCTGTTCCTGGGGCTGCACTTCAGCAGGCTTGGCAGGCACATGGGTTGCCCTTTACCTGAAATTCAAAACCTCATGTTCTGCCTCCATGGTGCCGTCCTGACTTACGCTCCAAGAATATTGCAGCATCTGTGATGTGCTTGTCTGCTGCTTTTGCAGGCAACGCATACAAGGAAATCTCAGAACTCTTCAGGAGTCCATATAGCAGTGGCTCACCCATCAGATGTAGCTAATGAGCCACTTGACCAAAATCTAGCTGCCATTAACAATGGGTCTGTATTGAAATACAGGACAAGAGCTTTAGGTTTTTAAGAATGTTCAGTTTGTAATGGTGGCTGTTGAATAGCATCACCTTGTTAAATATGTTTTGCACAGCTCCAGAAACCTGACTTCAGTATTTCAAAGGCTGGTTTCCCCCTGAAGTCCTTAGAAAAAACAAAGTCAGATTTACACTGCCTCAGAGAGTAACATGCTGCATGGGTGAGCTATTCAGTCTCCCAAGCATAACTTTAGTATGTCAGACTCTCAGGTATTCCTGAAGGGATGCACTTCATCATCAGTTCTTTCCACACACAGATAAAGTGACAGATCAATACTCAGACCTGGTCTGGTGCATTATTTCTTTGTAATGACCAAACTCAGCAGAGATGCAGAAACAACTCCAGCAGTTCTTGAAAATGGGTATTAGTTGGCATTAACTCCTGCATATCCTGATAGTAGGTCATCTGGATCTGTTGAAGAGGTTTGCCATTCTGTTACATAATTATTTTGTTACATAATTATTTTATCCAGCTTCCTTGTCAATAATTCTACACGACTACTTAACTCCACAAGCTTTTCTTTCATCTAGGAAAAAAGAGAAGAGTATTAAAATCAGCAAAAAAAGTCCTAACACTGGATCTTTGAATAACCTGCACCCCACTTAAAGCGGCTAAAGAGCAGCTCACTTTCAAAGTGGGAAAATATAGAGGGGCTTGATCTCTATACTGCATGTTAAGTAGTGACAAAAACAGCACCCAGATCAGAGGGCTGCACCAAAAACTGGAGATGGATCAATGTGTACCAGAATCAGCCCTTCCAGGGACATAGTGGAAGATGAAGATGGAGTTGTTGCACTTTTACTATGATGAACCTGATCTTTCCTAGTTAACTCAAGTTTTCACACTGACAGAGACTTTCTTTGACAATATGTGGACAAACTGTTTCATCATTAGCTTAGGAATACATGTGGACATTATGTCTCAAAAAGCAAAGGCCAGATGCTTGAGCTTGTTCTAGTCAACAAGGGAACTCTCCACAGTCACGTAATTTGTGTTTGCAATGAAGTGCTGTCATAATTTTACTTCAATCATGTATTATTATTAAATCATGTCTCAACTTCAGAAGTTTTATCTAGATAAGATTTTTTTATCTTAGCCTCACTTGACCTGTGAAAACACTCTGATCTTATAGAAACTGGAAGATGACTTGGAAGAGGACAAAACTTAGAAATGTAAAAGGCCCATTACAAGAGAAACCAAAACCTAAACTCAACCCCCCAAAAAGTAATGAACAAATTATCACATAAATACTGGATATTCTGGCTGTCTCCAACACACAATAACTTTATTTGAGCTAAAGCAGGCAATTAACTAACATAACCACTAGTCAGGTTACAGGTAAGAACATCCACTTTGAACACCAAAACAGGAGGGAGGTCCTAGAATTCTCTCTGAAACTACAAATACTGCCATGGTGTTTTGATCTTACACAGACATAAAAATATGACTTTAAAAATCCCTTTCAAAAAAACCATCTATTTTTAAATTCTTCAACAATGACAACACAAGTCGTAATACTTAGGCCAAGTTTGCATAAATGACTTTAGGGTTTTTTTTCTTTGCAAGGTATAGAGATAAAAAGATAACAAACTTTTGCCAAAATTTAGCTAGAATTTGGTATGTTCTGCACTTCAGAGTTCTTAGAAAATGTTTCACGTCTCATGCACTGAGTCAGCTATTGTCAAATAAGGCAGCATCTTCTCAATCTTAGGCACTAAAAACCCCCACATTTGTGTCAATAGTTTTGAATTAATGTCCAAAATTATCAGCATTTTAAAAGTATTTTCTTACATTCTGCATGTGTTTCTTCAAGGTCACAGCTGGAAAATTCACCTTAGAAGCTTCTATAATCATTTGATTTTTTAAGAAGTAACTAGAAAACAAAAGGGGAAAGAAAAAAAAACCACAAGAAAAACAGTTAAAAACCTACAGTTGCACTATTTAGACAGATGATTTAAGATGGTTTTAAAGCAGATACAAATTTGCTGCCAAAAGTAGTAATTATGAAAATACTCAAAACATAACAATGGTTTTATTTTGGAATCAAGATCCTCTCATCACCTGCTGTAAGTAATTTACAGCTGCTATAGTCAAGTCCTCAACCTATCATGGAATCACTTTGATACCTTAGGTTAGCTAAATGAATCTGGAACTGAAGAGATTTCAGCATTGCATACAAGTAAATATGAAGTCTTACATTACACAAGGACACTCAAGAGGTGTAAGGCAAATCAAAGGGATTCACATCAACACAGTTTAGACATCAAGAATATTAAAATCCCACACCAGTGTGCTCAGACAAAAGTCAAACCACTTTTGTTAGCTGTGGGCCAGTTGTACAGTAACTTAGTGAAGTAACCTGTAAAGTCACTGATCATAAGAATGCTGTGTACTCACCACATGATGCTGTCCTTGAAGAAACAGAACAAGTCCCGGAGATGTGCCAGCTCACTGCCAGAAGAATAAAGAATGAAGCCCACGGCCAAGCCACAGGACCGACAGAATAATAAATAATAAGCACTAAAAGGAGAAAGGGAAATGTTTTTAAAAAGAAGCTTTTGAAACCACAGATGCTGCATATTTGTCAGAGGACATCAAATCTTCAGTTCCCTTGGGGCAAAATCCAAGGCATAATAACACCTCCTCCTCAAAAAAGTAATATGTACAAAACCAATATCACCATAAGAAACTGGGCATGTTGTGAAAGAAGTAATCTATCTAATAAGTGAAGTTGCTATTAAGGAAGAAAATGCACATCTTACTATGACAGAATGGTTTAGAGTATTCTACTCAAACATGATTTAAATAATACAGCAATGCATGTGCTAGTTGTAAATTCTTTCTAATAAAATAGATTCTTACCCCATGCAGAGGGAGGGGCAAGGAAAAGTCAAAAAAAGAGCAAGTCTTATATTGAAAAAGTTCCCAGTCCTGACAGTTTGTAAAATAGCCTTTAAAAATCATTTAAACAAGCTATTGGTTCTGTAAGCCCCTAGATGACATTTCACTTCCTTCCTGTTAGACTGAGTTACCAAACCTTGCAAGAATAAGGCAGCGCAAGTTTTTTATTTTCAGTATTAAGAAAAACCAACCAGCCAACAGCCACCCCTCTCCCCAAGAACAAACCAACCAAAACCCCACCAAACCAAACAAAACGCAGAGATGTTTTAAGTAAGAAACCTTTTAGGGAAGGGAACAAAGGGACCTACAAGTTAAGCTGTCTTCTACTGCTTTGCTCCAATGTTTCTCTCTACCTACAGAGGTTATAGCAGCAAAACTCTTGGATTTCAATTGAAAACTACATCCCTACAAAAGGTTTCTCCATCCAAGTGTGAAACAGGCACAGAAGTCACTTGGGAGTTTGCCAAGCCCCTCAGAGTCCCCGCGCACAAGCCGGAGGAGCTCCCGGCCGTGCCGGAGCCCGGCTTTGCCCGCACGATTTACCGCGGCTGCCGCTCAGGGCAGGCCCGGGGCCGGAACTACGGGAGCTACGCACCATCCCAGGAGGGCTCCCTCCAGGCCGACCTGCAGCGAGTCCTCCCAGGTCACATCGCTGGTGACTTCTGAGGAGAAAGAGAGAGACGCGCTGCAGCCGAGAGCCCCCGGACCAGCCCCCGCCCGGTCTCCGCTGCCCGCCCGACGCCCGCGCGGGGCAGCGGCGCGCCCGCAGCACCCGCCGGCCCGACGAGGCACTGACTGAAGCAGATGAGGACGCGAAGCCCCGGCGGCTCCTGCCCGCACAGCTGCAGCGAGTCCCCCAGCACCGTCCAGCAGCCACGGCAGTGGAACACGGCGCACTCCTCCGGCAGCGGACCCTGCCGCCGCGGCGGCGATGCCGGCACCGCGGCCGGCGGCAAGGAAGGCGACGGCGGCAGGGGCGGCAGGGGCGGCGACGGCGGGGGCGGGGATGGCGTCGGCGAGGCCCAGGCGGCAGCGGCCGGGGGGGGCGCCCGCTCCACCACGATGGCCCCGATGGGCTGAGGGTGCTGGAACAGCTGTCGCAGCTGCTCCCGCACCGCCATCTCCTCCCGCCAAGCGTTCGGGCGCGGGGCCCGCCCCCCGAGTATCGCGATTGGAGGGTGGTCGCATATCTGCATTGCCATTGGTCAGCGGGCGTGTCAATCCTGACCGCCCGCGGCTATTGGGCAGCGGGCCTAACCGCGCGCGGCTTTCTCTACCGGGAACGCCTCATGGCTCTTGAAAATAAGCAGGCACGGCGGACCGCGCCGCCATTGGCGGTTCCCGCGCTCCGCACCCTCTAGCCACGCCCCTTCTCTGGCCCAGCCAATGGGCTGGCGCAGCGGGCCAGTTCGAACGGCGGGGGCGGTGCGAGCGGTGTCGGTTGGCGCGGGCGGGCAGGGCCGCTCGGTCGGAGCTGCTGTCATGGCGCTCTCTTCGCTGCAGTCCCTGGAGGCGCTGAAATACGCCGAGCTCCAGCGCATCGCCAAGGCCGCCGGGCTGAGGGCCAACCTTCGGGTGAGGCGGGGGCGGCTGCGAGGGAGCGCTGCCCACGAAGCTCCGGGTTCTGGGGTGCCCCGTAGAGAGACCGCGTCCCCAGCCTCCCAGGGCGCACCCTCCCGGGTCTGGAGCACCGCGGGGTGCGCCGGTAGCTTCGCCCTGGGGCGTCCGGGGGCTGCGCTGCCGTCCGAGGTGCGGGCACGCACTTGGGGAGGGGGAGAGCGGGGCTCCGTTGTCCGCCGGGCATGGAGAAGGGGCGGCTGCCCCGCCTCTGCTGGCCCGGCTGCTCCCCACTCCGGTGTCCCCGGTGCGGGTACTGTGTTTGTTTGCTTGGCTTTGTTTGTTTTGGTTTTTTTTTCTAACGACTCGGAGAGGGAGGAGCAGTGACAAGAGAGCACCTTACGGGAGGAGAGGGCGGTCGCGGTTAAGGGCGCCCCAGGGTCCTGCCTGGAGCTGCGGGCGCTGTGAGGCGCGGCCCGGCTCCGCCTGCAGCGATGGCACAACTCGTAGAGCCTTAAAGGAAAGATCTTGGGTGGACAAGGCATTTCCCTGTCCTCACAGGACTCAGAGCTCTTCTGAAAATGTTAGTTTTGGGGTACTTTCTTTGTGTTTGTGCTGACCTGCCTACTTAGGTGTTTAAGAGTCTTTCATAGCTTGAATTATCAATGGTGTGTTTTCATCGTTGTTTTATTACTGTTACTGTTGAACGTATGCGAGGGTTGAAAAGAATGCTTAGCCTGTAGCATGCTCAAGGCAGAAGCAATTGCAGAAATTTGACACAATTTTAATTCAAGTTCAGCTGCCCTGTGGGGCTTAAAACAGTTTGTCTCCTTCCGTGAACAATTAACCTCCCCGACAATCAGAGAGATTTGCCCTTGTGCCTCCGTGGAGAATATGCCGCAGATTTACCTGTGGCCTTAGGCATTTTGTCTCATTGACTGACACGAGCGAGTCCTTCTGGTAAGGTGCCTTATGCTGCTGGATTCGGGAAATGTTCCGCTCGCTCAGTTTATGGGATGTGGGTTGGGCCTGGGCCAGCTTCAGTGACTGAACGGACTGTTTGGTTCATGGGTTGTTTTGGTTTCTCTTCAGGCAGACAAATTATTGGAATCATTGAAGCAACACTTTAAAAGGACGAATGAAGAAAGTGAAAATATGGTAACATAATAAATCAGACCTTGCTTTTAAGAAATGTGAACCTTAATTTGTAACCCATAGAGCAGAGCATGTCCTGAAGAGTGATTTTGACCACAATGTAATAGAAACACCTTTTTCTTCTTAGTGCCCTTAGTTTTAAGTACTTATGTGCTGATAGAAATAGATATGCTAATGTTAGTTTTGAAGCGGCCTCTATGACTGAAAGCTGGTTTCCTTTCAGCTGCCAAAATTACCAATGCATTTTTCAGCATCAGTACAAACCTATTCTCTGTGAACAATGACATTGAATTTCCACTGAACAAACCTTAATTCTTGCTTGTTTGGCTCCAGACGCTATTCAGAAGCAAATACAAAAATATTTTATTTATTTTGCATGCCTAAATGAGGAGGACTAGGTACTAATTGGAAAGAAGTTTGCATCTACTACAGTTTACTTTCCCTATAATGAAAGCAATATGGTTGTGCTGCTTCCTTTATTTGCCTCTTAGTGTTTTGTTTTCTTAATTTTTAAATAGTTTTCCGTAAGCTGAATTGTTTTGTTGAGTGTGGCAATGTTTTTTATTAAAGTAATTTGTTATGTCCTTTTTCTAAAATACATCTCCCTTTAAGTGTATCCCTTAAAAATCTTTAAAGGCTTGAGGAGCTGGTATAAACACTGACAGCTTTTTAAAAATTTTCATGAGCAGGAAAGGAGCCCTGTTTTTACTGGTGAAGAGTATTCCACAAATGTACAAATATGGGAGGGTCATGACATCATGCAAGTTTTAGATTTCAAAAATAAAATATTAGATTGTTATAATAAATTAAAATGAAATGTGATAAACCAGTCATAGGAATTGATTTTATGGTCTCCAAACAATGAGCTTTGATACTTAGGGGAATCTAGATTGTGCCAGTTTTTTGATTACTGTGCTGTTATGTGGCATGCTACTGTTTATCCTTAGTATAAAATACTTTTTCAGATAATAAAATTGAAACTGTCCCTGGAGTATTTAATTCATATTTGTGTCAGATATCTTCCAGTTATAGTATTTTTCTGCTACAGGGTCCTGTAAAGAGTGCATCTGCTTCCATTAAATCGGATGAACTGAGCAATCAGGAGGAAATGTCTGATTCAGTGTGTGTCATTACAAAAAGACATGGTCAGGATAAGAAAATAACCAGGAAAAAGAGGAACTCCCATGAGGAAACTAACACCAGTGAGGAAAACCCAATGCTTTCTGATGAGAAACAGGTGATTTGCTTGGCATGCTTTTGTGTGCTGTCCTCCCTTCCTCTGAGCATAATTTAAGCACACTTGATTTCTTTTCAGTCACCATTTATAGATGGTATGTGGTCATATATATGTGTGTGTGTGTTTTGACACGTAGAGAAATTGATATGCAAGCATTCTGGTACTGGTCTTTTGTATTTTGTAGCACTGGGTTTTGTCCCTTTATGCACTGTCCCATAATAAACAGACATTACTTCTAGTCACTGCTTCAAGACAATAAATTCCTCTAAGAAATATACAATTCCGAACATTTTATCTAAGTGTAAGGCTGCTAGTTCATTGTAATATTCTGAATCTTAGGCTAGCTTCAGAATTTATCTAAAATAATGCTGTTCTCTCTTTTTTGGTACAGAAAAAATTATCAGAAGTTACACAATTGCCTAAATATAATATTTTTTTTATTGTTAGGGGTTGTGTGACTTAGGAAGAGAAAGTTACAGGTGAGATGAAGGTTGAATTTTTTTGAGTTACAAGGAGTAGGTAAATTAAGAACTGTCTGAAAGACTTGCTGAGGTAGAGGACGGGAATGAGAAAATGAGGAGTATTAGTCTTTTAGTGTTAGAGAATTGTACAGTATGCAAAAATACAGCAGTAAAAAGTAACATCCCCAGTGAATTTAATCTTACGAATCATGAATTTTAATCCATAAAGGCAATTTTATACTAAAATGTGAGAGCTATGCAGGTCAAAGCTTTCTAATATATCTTAAGTTTGTGAAGTAACAGGGTAAGTATTTCACAGGTTAACGCAGTTTGGATTTCAGAAAATCTTTTGCTCAATCTCTCAGTCAAAAAAGACTCAGCTGTGAGGTTGGAGCCCAGTGCTTTAGGCTTTATCCAATCTGATGCTGAAAACCCTTGAGGATGAAGGCTGTGCACCTCTCTGGGCAATCTGTTCCACTGGCTCACTGCTCTCAGAACAACAGCCTTGCTTTATATCCAGTTGGAACAAACTGGTTAAACAAGGTATGTTTAAATTGCAGGCGCATTCTGAAATGAAAGAAAATGAAGTGCCTCAGGGGGAGCACAAAAAGGGACAGAAGATATCACAAAACAGAATCCAAATAACTGAAGAGAAAGCTATTGAGAATCCAGGGATGGGTGCTGGGCAGAAGAAACAGGCAGAGAAGGCTTCTGCTAAAGGCAGGGGAGGACAACGTAAGTAGAAAATTGGATAAAAGCAACTTCAATTTATGCTGCTCAGAATAACCAAAAGATAATTTTATTGCGTCTTCGAAGCATTGGTGTGGTGCATCTGCTGATCAGTAACTTGTTTTGGGGCTGCCAGAAGAAAATTGGTCTGGTTTGAGTTTGTGTTACTTGTTTAACATTTTAACACAAATCCACAGATTCTGCAGTGTAGGAATTTTGCTGGCTTTGACTTCAGAGCTCTTGTCTTAGTGAAGGAGTCTTCAGAGAGATGAGTGTATTTGAGTTTTACACTTCCAAAAGGATCAATGCCTTTTGGAATACCCTTGAGGTGGTGTTTGGCCTCTAGGAGGTGGCAAGAAAGAGAGGACTTGCTTCGTTATGGTCCATTTATCTTTTTCTACAGATGAACAGTTTTATCTTTTGCTTTCCAGGAGTAAAATCAGCAGAAAACATAGAATCCTTTACCATTTGTTTGAACTACCTAAGAGTATCTGAATGTATTCTACTGGATCACTTTTTCATCTGGTGGTGTCTTTAGTCCTTCAAACATGATGCCACTGAAAATATTAATTAATTTATCCCCCCCTGCTTTGTGTATGCAGCTGACATGAAGAAATTAGTTTGTCCACCTAATCTGATAATTTCTTGATATTGAGGGGTCTTCAAGTAAGATACACTTCTGCATTTGCTCTGTTAGGCTCAGTGTATGTAGTCTGTAAGTTTGTTATGGATATCATTCCTGTTCCATAGAATTTATAAGGACAGTCTTATGGGAGACCACCAATAATTTTGAACTAGCTCAGAAATGGGGTTTTTCTATGAACTAAAATGATTTTCTTTGTTTTTAAAAACAAAAGCAATAGGATATGAGGGGACATCACTCATCTTGACAGTTGGTACAGTGCTCATCTCTTCCTGTAGCTATAGTAACAAGTCTGCATTTAATATCAAATTGATTTTTTAACTGCACGCTGTTATTTGTTTCCAATAAGGACTTCTTTCAATATATTGTAGTCATCTAAGCTTACTTTTGAGGGGATGTGAATGACCAGAAATACAAGTGCTTGCTGTTGGTATGCAAAAGCTGAACTTGATGTAAAGTTGTTACCTGTTTTTTTTTTTTTCTTAAGAAAATTAATCATTAAAATGTGAACGTGAGCATATTACTACACCTGAGAACAGAGATGACAAAAATAGCTTGGACTTTGTATGTAAATAAGGCAGTGGCAGAAAAGTTGGTCAAAAGGTATTTCTTCTTTAGTATCAACATTTAAAAAACACAGACCAAGGCCCATGAGTTTAAAGTTTTTGTTTACTGCAAGCACAGGTCTCTTGTAAACTCTCCCTGAAAAATATTTTACTATCATAAGCTACTAAGCTAATATGACCCGCTTTGAAGAGATAAAGTGTGTTTTGAAACAAACATTGGAACAATATTTAAAACTACTGTGATTGCTTTAAATCATTTAGGAGTCATAATGATTTTGTCTAATCTTGCTGTACCAGGTAATGCTCGTCCTGCAGGAGGGAAGATCCCTTTACATGTAGGCCGTGCAGCCAGGTCTGCAGGAGGGACAGCCACCACACCAAGTAAGACAACCTGCCATCTCTAGGAAGAGAGGTGTTTTCTCTGTCTAAAGAGAGACTTGACTTAGTTTTTTAAAACTCAGATTTCTATTTGTGCTCAAATGAAAGAATATTCTCTCCTTAAAAAGCAAGCAAGAAAAAAGAATTCCGAAATGTTACATATCAAGGTACATATTCCAGCTTGTAAATTCATAGTAGTAAAAGACTGGCATGTATGTTAAAAAACTGGTTTATTGAACATTTTGGTACTTTTCCATACAAAACTTGTATTAATCATTTTGAAAGAACAGGAACACATACATGCTGTTATTCCTGCTTGTTTAGTTTTCACTTTATAAATACTATGGTTGTGCTGTACTACTATACATTAGCTCATGGTCATCACTTCTTAAAATGTGTGAAATCGTCTCAAATGTAGAAGTATTTGTTTTCTTTAACTGCAGAATTTGGGTGTTGGGTTGGATGATCTTTAAAGGCCCCTTCCAACCCAGACCATGATTCTATAATCCTCCAGGCTACCAGGTAATGGGCCATGTAGCTGGTGAAATATTCTTTTGGTCCTGTTTGGTCAGCTGTGTCTACAGCCTTTAGTCAGAGGGATGCATTGGCTTCTTTGAGGCCGTGACAACAAGTGTCACAAAATTCTCCTGTTATGTACTAAGCTCCCTTAGCACCAAGTTATATCTGTGAATGTTCTTATTTTTTGGAACTTCTTAGACTTCAAAAAGTTGCATGAGGCTCAGTTCAAGAAAATGGAATCTATTGCTGACTACATTGAGAGGAAAAAAAAACTGAATGAAAGTTGCAGTTCAGTCAAGGTAAGAGATAACATGGTAAGATACCCACTGTTGGCATATTCAGTTATTTCGAGGGCCTTTCTGTAAAAGTCCTACCAGGTCTCTTTAGATCAGTAAGTAGCTGGTCATGTGAACCTGCATTGGAATATCATAACCAATATATATATAACTTATATAACAATACAAGGTTTTACATGTTAACAGTGTACAGCTGTAGAAACCAATAACTAATTTGTGGTTTTTGAGTAAAAATAATTGTCACAATTACTTTGGTGAAAGATCTCCTGGATCTTTTGTTTACAGCTTTTTTAATTGCTGCAAAATTTAACCGAGGGGATAGGTTATTTTTCAAAGAGCAGGAATTAAATATTTTCTCTTTTGTGCCTGAATTATCATCCCATGGCTGCATATGATTCTCCTTAAAAATACATTCAATATGTGTTGTTCTCAGTTATTGTATTTCACCCTCACATGGGTGAAAGCTGCTAACAGGGCCTCTCACAAAGTGCAGTAGAGCCTGAAAAAGTGACAGTAATACATCAATGAATATGTGAATAATTATGGCAATGGCCATAGAATTGTTCAGGTTGGTTACTCTAGCACTGTCCATATCAAACATTAACAATGAATGAAACACCTGAATGCTACTTTTTTTTTAAAATGGCATATATTGTACCAATGTATACTTCAGACAAATTACTATCAGCAGGTGCTGACCAGAAAATCAAATCCCTTAAGAGCATCAGAAAAAGACACTCCATATTCTAATGTATGTGTTGTCAGGTCAATTTAATAATAAAAACACATACATTACATAAAATATGCTTTTAAAGATGAAAAAAAGGGAGAGAACTGAAGAGACCATATGCTTCTGATTCACTGTGTGTTTTCCCTTTCTCTTGGCTGCTTTGTAGATAAATTTTCATTAGAGTATGGTAACTCAGAATTTGTTTTTCCCTAGAAACAAGCCAGTGGCAAAAGATTTTTATTCAGCCCAAATGCAGAAAGAGGCAGGTTCTCCACCACCAGCACTCCTTGTAATGTCCGACGCTCACCACGCACCTCTCTGAACACTGCTAATCGGAGCATTTTATCCCAGAAATCTTCATTTCATCCTTCTGTACTTTCAACATCCAAAATGAATGTCAGGTAAAAAAACAAATCAAAGCTACCAGCAAGCCATTTGATGTGATACACATGAAATAATTAACACTGACTGTGAATTTACTACATTATTTCTCTTCCAAAAATGGACTATGCAAGACTAATTCTGATTACTAACTTTCAGCCTGGCTTTTTGGGTGGTTTAAGCCTCCTTGTGCTGTTACTGTCTTCATTTTTCATTTTTATGTCTGTTAGAAGAATCTCAAGTCCTAGCTTTCATTTTTCTGAAGCCAAATGATGCAAAATCAAGCAAATTGTTTTACTTCTATTACTGTGTTAGGTTTTCTATTTTGCCAGGCAGCCTAGTAGTTTCTGTTTATCCTAATTAATTTTTCTGTAAATTTTTAAAATCAGAACTCTCTTCAGTATTCCAGGTGAGTCTTGCAATGGTTTTTAGATATTTTCTTCCTTCTGTCCTCTACTTCCCCTCCCCTTCAGTGTCACAGCATGGGTCCTCTTGTGACTGACTAAGCAGCCTGTTTCTAGCCGATGGGAACTGACACCAGAAGTCATGAGCAATTGCTAAATGGATGAATTCTTACTCAATGCTATTATACCTCGTCTCATTTCCTTTTAGAACATCATGTGTATGTCATCATTCCTCCACAGTAATCTAATTCTCTATTAGTGTTAATATTTCATGAAATTTATAATTTCTAATGAAAGCCTTTATTTCTACTATTTCTTTGTTGATTTCTAACTATGATACTAATTTTGACTTTATTCAGTTTTCTTAACCTTCCTCAGTGACTGAAGTTCTGATTAGATATTCTCCCTTTGCTAACAATACACAGTTGTTCACAGGCCTTGGTTCCAGTGTTCCTTGCTCTGATGACCTTCACTTTTCCGCTTCTGCATGCCAAGATCATGGCTGCTGGGAATTTTTTTTGTCCCTGACTAAAGTGTATTTGGGATTATTGTTTTTAAGTCACATAATGGAACTTCTCATATTGCTGTCTGATAATATATATTTATGAGACTTTGGAATGCAGGTCTTCTGCTGTTTAAAGGTCAAAATCAAGATTACAAACTTAAAGGCTTTGTTTTTACTTTAAATGTCTTTTTGATTTCAATAGATAACAAATGTCGAAAATACGCTGCCTCTAGTGTCCTCTTGGATGAGCTTGGATGTCTTCACTGTAGCCCTAATTGACTTCTAGCAATATGTGAACCAAAACATTACTTTCAGAAATTGCTTCCAAATTTCCATTCCACAGTTGCACTGTGGTGGTGGACCTTGCAAGCTGTACTTCATCATAAACTTGCTTGTCCACAAAAACAGCTTTCTTCAACATTTACTCCTTGTTTTTCTAAATCTTGCAAGCTCATGTCTTATTCTCATGCGTTTTTGCAAGATCCTGAATTTTATGCACGTGCACATATGAGTAATCATAGGTGTTCATTAAAAATGTGTATATACATATATATATATGTATATGGAATACATATATATATATGGAATACATATGGAATGGCTGTGTCTTGGTATGCAGGTGTCTTTGTTTGGAAAGACGGGAGTCTGCTAAAGAAGGCAGGAGCCTCCCCACTCCTGAATTGCTATAAATTTTAAATTAAGGGGCTCTCAGGCAAAAATATGGGAGCAGGAAATAACAGTTCTTTAATGGAGAAAAGAAAAAAAAAAGATAAAATAAATAATGCAGTACACTAGAACAACACTGACAGAGTCAGAACCCAACCTGACACCCTGTGTTGGTGGCAGTCTGATTGAAAATGTGGCTGCAGTCCTCCTGAAGCATCAGGTGTGGTTCTGTTGGGGCAAAGGGGGGTCCTGTAGAGAAGGATGTATTCTTCCTCTGAAGATCCAGTGGAAGAAGAAGGCAGCTGCTGTTTCTCTGGGGAATCCCATGGAGAAAGCCGTGCTGGTGTCTCAAAAAACTTCTGGATTATATCTGGGTAGCAATGCTTGGCTCCTCCCTCTGGGCTCACATCTCCCAATGGGATGTTATAGTTCTTATCAGTCATGCAGTGCCATTCAATAGTCTGTTATCAGCAGATGTTCCCTCCAGGAGGTGTGAATGTGGTCACTCAGAGAGAGAGATAAAGCAAACTGCCCACTTGACAAAAGGTAATCTGCCTTACAGATGGTAATTGAAAACATCTTGCATTGCAATCTTCAACAGCAGATAACTTGTGTGTTTCAAAATTGTCAGCTTCTTCCTCTTGCAGGTCTTTGAGGTCCAGCATTCTGTTAGTTGTCTTTCAGTTTTTTTTTAATTTGAATTTTAAAACTAATGAAATATGCAATGCTTTACTACAGAATCCAGGTCTAAAGTAAATCATATCTGTTGTATCAAATCTACTAGCTTATTGCACCCAAGTATATTTGCTTTTCAAAATAACAAGAACGTCAGTTCTTTGTATTTTCTAGTAGTACTTACTGCTATTGACACTGTCTTGAAACTTGAAGTGTTATTACCAGCAAGGTATTTTAGTACAGTTTTTGTATGAGCTGTGAACATCTTTCACAAAGTAAATATTTCTATCTGTAATAAATAATTTAATAATAATTGATATAGAAGGCAGGATCTTCTATATTCTGGCACATTGCTTACATTCCTTGTAGGTGACTGAACTTGTCTTCATATTTCTAAAATCTTTCAGGTTCTCAGAAGCCACAAAAGATAATGAACACAAACGCTCTCTTACCAAGACTCCATCTAGAATGTCTCCATACATGGAGGAGCTCTGCACACCTGACACTCAAAAGAGCTGCAAACTACGAAGTCAGAAGAACAGTAAGGGAAATGCAAAAAATAATGATCTGTCTGCATCAAAGGGTAAGGTGGATGGTGACTATTTGGCTCTTTCAGATCAAGACTTTTGTCTTACTGAATTACTGTACAAGTTTTTAACAATCGAATGTCACGTAGACCCAGGTTTTAATTTAATTCTCTAATTTATGACTGGTTCTTCAGAAACTGCAGTAGTTTCTTTGTTTCCTTTGTCTTCCAGCGATTTGACTAAAATGTTTAGGTGCCACAACTTAAACATATGGTACCTAGCTACCTACAGAAAAGAGGATAGAAAGTCTTCCAGACCTTTAGGGACTACATAGCAGAAGATTCAGATAGATACAGGGACACTCCATCAGCACAGAAAGGAATTCCTGACACCTTCCTTCCCAGAGGTCTTGTTCTTCTTGTGTGGTTAGCATGCATCAGGCTTCTAGCTGTGCTTTAGGATAACCTGTTATCAGCCTCAGCACCCTGATAACTCAGGAAATAAAATTAAGAAAAATCAGAAATCTTCTGATTACTAACAATTTTTGCAGCAACACAGCTCTGCTATCCAGCCATTGGCACCCTTAGCATTACAGGGGTATTTGCACAGGTCAAGAACCCTGAGCTTCCTGGTTTGCTGTGTAATAATACTGATGTTTTCAAGGGGCAAGCAAAATTCCACAGTGATCTGAAGCTGATCTGTTCCAAAAGAATTCCTCTTTAACATGAAAAACGACTTGGCTCCAAATAGGCATGGAAGAAACGCAATTTGCCTTGAAGGACTAGAAAAACACATGGAGCTGTATGTGCTCTTCCAAGGTGTAATCATAGCTGAAGGGCCAGTACTCTACAACTCTTGTCCCTCCCTATTTCAAGTGAGAATTGCATTGTTTGTGCAATTCTATCTTTAGAAGTAGCAGCAGGGGCATTTAATGGCCTTGGTAATTGGAGTGTGGTCTTTCTGTGTACATTGATGCTCCTGCTACTCTAATGATGGTATCTTGGTGCCTTTTGTAGTTCTTACCCCCTTCAAGTTTGGAGCTCAACCTGCAGAACCCACAAGTGGGAAGAAGACATTTGATCTCAAAGCCAGTCTCTCTCGGCCGCTTCGGTATCAGCCGCACAAAGGTACCGTGACTGCGCAGCCCGTGTTGGTCACAGCCCTCGCCCTCAGCTGCTCCTGGGAGCGCTGTGATACCAACAGGGAGAACAAAGTGTACAGTCTCTTTCCTGTCCCTTGTGCTTTCTCTATGGGTTCCCACACAGTCTGATATTAAATTTCTTCTTAATATATGCTTCAAGCACCTCCCTACTGAAGATTAGGATTTTATGACCTAAAGCCCATAAATACAAGAATAAATATCCTTGCATTCCACTGAATAGATGCATGTACAGGAAATACAAAATATTCCTTACACAATGAGATGGGTTTTTTTAATCTCATGTGAGAAGCTGAACTTTGCATGTTGAATATTACTTCTAAGTACAGTCACCTGTTTCTACTTACAGAACTACTTATAGGGAATGAAACTGATAACACAGCTTAAAGAGGCATTTCATCTTCAAAACAGCCAGTAAGAAACAGGCTAGCTAGGATAAATTCATGATAGGAAGTTAAGCACACAATTAGTTACTAAACTATTAAACTAGTCTCTCTTTTTGCTCTTAAATTGTAGGACGACTAAAACCATGGGGAGAATTTAAGGAAAATGCTGTTCTCAGTAGGTCTGGTGGTATCTGTTCACACAGGAAAGATTACAAACAGCCACATCTCCAGACAAGGTTAGTACACCACTTGTCTTTTTATAGATAGTGTTACTTAAAGTAATATGATGATTCATTCTTCTTATTAGGATTTAAATGTAGTTTAGGAAAGAATACTTTTGTATTAAAGCCATTTTTCTTTCCAATGACTGTTGAAATTTCAAGAAGGCCAACAAAAGGCTGCTCTGAATTTAAGACAATTTTTTTTTCCACGAACAGTATCAGTTCCAGGGTTTGGAGATTTACCTTAATCTTGGAAGAAGCTGTCAATATTACCATGCTGTTACCTCAAGTGTTAGACCTGCATGTCTCAGCAGATGTATTTGCCTGAATGTTTGGGTTCAGTCCATAGTGGTACTCTTATCTCTGCCTATGGCAAAGGCAGCACACTGATTAAACTTGTGTTAGGCTGTGATCAGCTTCACATTCCTTTGGTTGCTAGTGTCTCTAATGAAACTTGACATGGTCTCTTGTTTCCCTCCAGGGAAGAAAGGCGTGAGATGCTGGAGCAAGACAGAAAAGAGAAAAAGGCTCGTGCTCTTGGGAAACGTAGAGGCCTGTCTGGGTGTTAGGATGAACAAGAAGTATCCAAGACTTCACTGTAAATACTGTTCCTCTCATGTAAAGGCTTGTGCTCTGTGTATGGTTCAGGTTGCTTTTAGCTAGTGGAATCCAGAAAGCAATTACTGAGACCTTGTAATGTGCTCTGAGCATAATGATGATCAACTTCTCCACTGAGAGTTCTAACCTTTGAGGGGCTTAGAACTCTCTTGTTGCTTTGTAATGTTTTCATTTAACTAATTTACTTGACTTAAAGATGTTAAAGAAGAAAATATGAGTGGAAAAAAGATGCTCGAGAAGCCTCCTTGCAACTTAGGACAGACTTGTGCATCAGAATGCACTTGTGTGCAGAATCAGAATGTGTGCTAGAATGCAGGCTTTAGACAGCAGCAGCTTCAAAATGTTCCCCAGTGTTCAAAATGACAAGATTTGGAAGTACCTGCTTGCCCTGTTCTCCAGGTCAATCCTTAAATGCTCTAAGTTACAGCAATTATTCAGCATTTCTAATCTAATCCTATGGAATAGTAGGGAATTTCAAAGAGAAGAAAAAATATGCAAGCTCTCTGGCAAACTAATGTGTAACATAATTGTAAACTACCTTCTTGAAAAAGTCACAACTGAATTTACAAATTACCAGTTGAATGCTTTGGTACAGTTAAGGTTTTCTTCCTTTCTATGGTAAATAGCAGATGTTAAAATTCTCTTGCTTTTCACCTCTAAGATGCTTAGAAGATGTCAGAATTGTGTTGAGGTACACTCAGTACCTTGGTTTTAAAAGAAGCTGTTATTTTTGCATTTAAAAAATACATAGAAAAGTTGTCTGGATTTTTTAGGGATAGAAGTAGAAAGGTAATTTAGCAGTTGTAATCTCAGCTGTTGAGCCAATAAATGTTTCACTGAATTTAGTGTCCCATCAAATATATGTTGCAATGTCAAGAAAAAGCAAATTTTTTAATAAAGAAGACAATAAATGTTTTGTATAGGTCCTGTTTATCACTGGCTTTATCATTTAGTATACCAACTACAACTTCCTTACTCTGGCACTCATTTTGTTCACACCTGTATTTACTGCTGTGTTTTCCTGTGCTAGGTTTTCCTCACTAACTTACCTGCCCTCCCACTTCATGGAAAGATGTTAGCTCTGGTATCATCATTCTTCTACAATTAAGCAGCTAAATTCAATGCAAAATGAAAATGGTAGTACAAGATTCTGTTTCAGCTTGCTTCATTGTGGTCTCTTCCCTATAAAATACAGTACATTTAATATTTCTAAAGTACACTTAAACAAGGCCACTGTGGAGGAGGTCAGCTCTTTGATTATTAAAATTTGACAGCTGAAACATGCCCTTTACAAAACAAGTGTTTGGGTGGTTATCTTGAATTCCTGAAAACTGGATTTCTCTGCAAAAGGGAGGTGTTAAGGTTCTGTGCAGCAGTTGAGGCTGTGAATTCTTGCTGCACAGCTGAGTTAGGCTAACTGCACACAGCAGAAGTGGGATCTGCTCTGCCCTGTAATGATGCAAAGTCGGCCAAGCTCTGCCCCCTCAGGGAGCAGACAGAGCTGCAGCTTCTCTCCCACCCCTCCTTTGGAGCTTTGCTTCTTGCAACATCCTTGGCTCTGCATCATTGTAGGATTATCTTCAACAGCTTGGAAGGAAAAGTCAAGCCTGCTGCATAGCTCTTGTTTCCATCTTGGCAGTGGCAGCTTTTTCTTTTTTTAGCTATCTAGAGGAGCCAAAGCTAAAGGTTGAAATACTTCTGCCTTTTCCACTTCTGGTGCTGCTCTTTGTAAATTTCAGAAGCTGAGTCACACCAGTCCTCAGAGTATTAATTCTCATACCTTTTTCAGTTAAAAACTAGCAAATGCAAGTGTTTTACAACTGTCAATAAACCACAATGTAGAAAATGAAAGTGTTGGACAAGAAAAGAACAACAGACTTGTGAAATACTTTTATTTCAGTGAAGGTCAGGATAGAAGCCAAGAAGAGTCACTACTTTTTAAGAACATCACAACTGCTCTCAGGCTACATTGCAGTCCATCCATCTATGTACAATCTCTTCATTATTCTGTAGTTGGGAGTTTAAAGAGGCCAGTGTTGCCACACTTCACGCACTTATCTCTTAAATAGGCCCTTCAAGTTGTTAAAAGCCACATGTTAATAAGTATTTTATAAAAATAAACCAAATATCTGAAGAATGTTCCAAAGTACACCAGCCCAGCTTAGACTGGAGTGTTCTTGTCATATGCTTCATAGGCAAACTTTTCTTTATGAGCTCTGTCGTTCAACAGACCAATAAAATCAATCTCCAGCTGGAATGGACCATCTACTTTGTCTCCAATGGTGAATCCGAGGGTTCTAACCTAGTTAAAAGACACAGAGGGTAGAAGAGTATTTATAATATTACAATCAAATTCAGTTGTATCTCCCAATTCTCTATTTTACATGCTGATCACAGCAATCTTCTTTAAACTGGTAATGTTAAAAACGCCGCAGCATTTTTTAAGGCTTGGACACTTCCCTACCCCATTTTCACCACAGACCCCAGTGGGAAATGACTCCACATGTGCCTTTCTACCACTGTGTAAATAAACCCTCAATTTAAAATGGCCCAAGCCTAAAGCAACACTTCCTTTTATCCTTCATGCTTTTCATCACAATTGAGTTTCTAAACACATTTTCATAAAATCACAATTCTTTCATTAATAGGAGAAACAAAGATGTAATTAAGGATGGAAGGGATCATTCTAGACTGTGATACACCATCTACTCTGTGAAAACACCAAACCAGACATTTTAGAATTTAAGTTTAAGCTGGTAGGGAACTTAATTACTGAGTTTAATAGTAAGACAAGGTTCTTAGCCACTGTTTCCCAATTAGAATAATGTTCTTAAATATACGAACAAAACTGTGTGGCTTGCGCCTGCTTTCTATTAGCCTGGGGCTTGCCCAAATGCTCCCTCAGCTCTCACACGTGACAAAACACCTCCAGCATTACCAGCTCAGTCCAGTCACCAGTGCAGGTACCTCATAAACTCAGCTGCCCCAAAGCCCTGCTGAAAGTGCAGGTCTGAACAGTGCCCATGATTTTAAGGGCTGCTGTAACTCTGGGAAAATAATGTCTAGGATGTGTCAGATGAATAAATGTGGACTCAATCTAAATCTACATTGCAAATATATGTTAAATAAAAGAACAAAGCAAGGTAAATGCACTGACACTCCTCTGGATCATTCTGATGCTTTCCATGCTATTCCTTCCCCAGCAGCAAGCTCTACAAGTAGCCCCTTGGCTTTTGGAGTCCAGAGAGTTTTTAAAGCTCCTTTTTTCCAAATCACATTGTTACAGATAATCTACAGGAGTCACCTAAACTCTGCTCTAAAGAATCTATTCCTTTGCAAGCCCTAGATACATTGACTGTTTCTTGCCTTTTTTATTCCTATTTAACAATTATTTTCTGCCTTTCCAGGTTCCTAGGAAAACATACATTAGTACCACGAGGGCCATTCATTTAAGAGTTGGACTTGATGGTCTCTATGGGTCCCTTCCAACTCCAAATACTCAGTGTGTGACCAAGAGATTTTATTAAGATTTCTTAAACTACCTTCACACTGCTTCCCTGATTTTTGGGTTTCTTTAAAACATGTTTGCAAAATTACACTGCAAGTGCATAATTTTTACTGTCAAATGCTATACATAAAATAATCATCAACAAAACTTCAGTTTTGGAGCATACTTAGATCAAGTACTGATTTGTCCCTTTAACTCCCAGTAAATATTTTTAAATAGACCATATATGTTTTCACTTACCACACATGAGAATAAGTACCTTATAACATGAAGAAGCCCTTCAATTGCAAATTCACAAACATTAGAGAATTTTTAAGTTATCTATATCAGGTCATCTTGAAGGAAATTCTGAATTTCTTACAGAGCAGTTGTGTGCTCCTTATACTGCCTTTTCAAATGAAATCTTAAATAAAGCCTACAGAAAACTTGCCTTGTCTAACCAGACAGGATGCTGGTTATCCTGGACTCTTCCCCGACTGGAGAGAAAGAATTTGGAGAATGGAATCTGACATAAACAAAACAAAACAAAATCAGACTGTAGTGTCACCAGTGCATAAAACAAACTTAGGGAAAAGAAAATAACATGGTACTAGCATTAGTTGGGTACATAAAACTGGCACAAGAGATGGGCCACATGAACCCTTTCAGGTGGCCCCTGGCAGCCAGCTCCAGGCCCACCCTGTCCTGTGCTGCCGCAGCCGTCGCACAGGAGCGCTGCCCTGTCAGGTCACAGTGAGTGGCTGCAGCACAGAAGGTGGCTGCTTACAGAGAGAATATCTCCTTCCAGTTACATGGAAATTTCAACCAGAAATTACTGCAAACTCTACCATGGGGTCATACTGACAGCCCATCTGTATCCAGGCTGTGGATTTCACAGTGCAAACTTTGTACTCAGACATTGGTACCTCTAGCAAAGCACTTCAGGGTAAAAATTTCTTTGAAAGTAGTGGGAGCAAGAAAGCCGAGCTGGCTGGTGGCTGGTGAGGGTGAGAGGAAAACATCCAAGCCAGCAATGACACTCCAACTTTCATCCTCTTGGCTCCTCGTCTGCGGAACAGCAGGCCGTCCCCACATGACTGGACAATGGTATCATGGAGCACTCAACACCAATTCATAGGGATGTGCAAACCTCCCTATAGCTGTCATCAGAGAATTAGAAAAAGTCCCCAAGTTTCACCAGAAAAGAGCCACAACTCACACTTAAAAATATTATTCTGTGTCACAGAGTCAAAGGTCACAAATGACAAACCCCAACTCTTGAGTCTGACTGACTCCAGAGAAGCTGCAAGTTAAGCAAATCCTGTTGCATGGAACAAATCCTACAACAGCCCATACTCATTTGCATTACAGATAAAATGGTTACCACAGAGAATATTCCAGGCAACACCTGCCAAGTTTCAATTGCTACATCTATCCTGTTACTCCAGTAAGAGCCAACAGTAGGCATTCAGAGAAATACCTGGTGGATCAATTCTTTAACACAATTGCACAGTGTGCCCTCCCCTAGCCCAGTTTTGGGAACTCCCAAGCCAAAGGCACATGTCTATTGTATAATGAAAATGTTGAGCGGACAGCAATATGAACTGTGAATGTGGAGAGAATTCCCCTTCCTGTGCTTTGGCCAGGACCTCAAGATGGTCTCACCAGTTTGAAAGATTGCTTAGCTCACCGTTATCTCCTCCCAGTATGGGCCTCCTCTGGTAAACATGAAGTAGCTGTAGAGGTCATCCTTTTGATGAGAGAAGTAGGGGTCTGTATAAATGTTCACCATCCAAGGTCTGCCATCACCACGGACACGTAAATACAGACTGTTGAAGTTTGACCAGTCATAATACTTCTTTCTGTTAAAAGATCCCTACAAATTATTGATAAATAGAATTATTTCTCCTTAACAGAGGGACACTTTCATCATGAGGACCAGAGCATTGTTGCTTTGATCACTGCCCTTGTTATTATGTCAGATAGCATTTACTGTAACACAGTGAACACAGCTACTCTGTCATCACCCCGGCTGCTGAGCTCACTGAATTTCCTTCAGCCCTCTATCAGAGACCACAAATCACAATATTGCTGCCTGAGGACTCTCATTATAAGCCACAATCTCATAACTATCAGAAATCAGACCTCCTTGCTAGGACTGAATTCCCTACCAGGCAATTACACAAATGCTGCAGTGATAGATCAGCACTTATGCAGCTCACTAAGTTTCATATTCTGTGGTCAGTTCTAGATCATTCAGAAGTGACAGCAGGAAATTGAAGCAGTGAAATAATTTATCTTCCTTGATAACTTCCCAACAGAAGACTAATGAAAACTGGGAACATTTAATGTTTTCCAACTTTTTTTTTCATTAACAGCGTAAAATAATAAGATCGCAAGCATGTCTAATTCTTTCTTGAATTTTTTCCAAAGATCTGAAAAATCCTGATGTTGTCATTTGCATGATGACATATCCAAGAGTCCTCAGAGAGCTACACTGAAGTCACCTGGAGCAATGAGGGGGAGGGGGCAGGGTTATTCTTGGCCAGACTTGCCAAGAAGTCAAAATTAGCACCAAAAATTCACAGATTTCCCCTTTATTTCACAGCACTACTGTGATTACCTATCAGCTATTGTTCTATCAACTCATCTGGTAGGTAACAGAATAAGTAGATGATGAATATATAAATATAAGGCCTGTACCTACTTCATTTTATGGTTTTAACAGTTTTGAGCCTTTCTAGTTAAATAAGGATGGATTGATACACTCCACTACTTCAGAATGAGGAGGTGAAAGTTTGAGTCACATCTGCACAAGTCAGTAGCAGCCCTGAGAGTTTAACTCAGACAGGACTCCACTTGGTCCAGTCACCTGATCTAATGCCACCATTTTAATCACGGTTCATATGCCTCTCATTTACCAATTGATTTTGCTTACTCATATTCTCTGCTCCCCAAGATTCTGGCCCAGAAATTATTTTCCTTAAGCACTTGTGCCAAGACACAAGCAAGAGAACACATTAAATATTTAAGGATTTTATCCAGTGTGTGAAAATGTTCCTTTGCTCTTAAAGGTGCTTAGAAATAAGGGATGAAACAAGCAATGTTTGTAATAAGCACACACATTTCTGGTTCTATTTTGCTCAATTCTAAGCTATCAAAGATTTGTGTCTTGCTTTTTTTCTGATGTACAGTAGGAGGCAGACCTTTAAAAAGTACATTTCAAAGCACTGTTGTCTGTTCCTGTGAGAAAATGTTTCATTCACCCTAACAAAGTCTGATTAATAGACCAAGTTAAAGCTCAGAAAATTCTTACTTATGACACATTCAATCAACTTCAAATTTAGAAAGATGTCTATTTTAATCATACCAATTTTGGATATAAAGTTTCATTCCAGATCCTTCATTTGTAAGGATGCTGCAAACAGGTCTGTCTGTTGTACATAATCCAAGAAAAAATTTAAGTTCCCTCCAGGTCAAAGCAGCACAGCAGCAATTACATGTCTGAGAGAAATGCAGCGCTCCTGAAAGGGATCAGCAGTAAAGAGCAGGCCACTTGCTGTCACTGGGACACCACAAACACCCTCAGATCCAGAATCAGAAGCTGTGCAAGCACGGAGCTCTACTCACCACCTCTGGTCTGGATCTCATACTGCAATATCCACTGTACTTCGTCTCCCCATCACGAGGCACTTCTGTATTGAGGGTTCCATATAGCAGAGCAGCCTGGTTATTCCGACCCAATTTGATGTAAACTTTACTTTTCCCTCCGATCTCCACATCAGAGGAAATAACCCATTTATTTAAATCTTCTTGGCTCCTAAACTGCCACAACACCCTTGTTTGTTCCAACAAGTGCTGACTTAATGGATTGCCTCCAGGTCCTTTTAAGTAATCTTGGGTTTCCTTCTTCAGCAAGCTTAGGTGAGTCTTCAGGTGATCAATGCTCTTCTTTAAGCTGAAATCAGCATTTTGCCAAGACAGTTTTTTCTCAGGCTCTGCCCCGGGCCTCCTGTAGCTGCTGTACAATTTTGAATTGCTGAGGAGAGGTCCAAGTGAGGAGAGCAAAACCTTGTGCCTGCAGCATGCACTGTGGAAGGAAGCACCATCCAGCAGCATCACTGCCAGAGCCATGCTGGTAACTTGAAGAATCCACGACCAGTAAGGCAATTAATGGATTGAAAGTTAATTTAACAACAGAACTAGCATTCAGAGCTATCTTACTGTAGTTGATCTTCACCTTTAATGAAAAAGAGAAAAAGTTATAAAAAATTACATATGGGATGCTTGTGAAATTATTTAACTTTTATAATCAATGCTAGCTAGAAATCCAAGTCATTGGAAAACAGAATGAAAAAAACCCATCAGGAATGACCCTTCCTCAGAGCTTGAGTTTATTTACTGACTTCTACTCTATGCTTTCCCTTCTCCCCATGGTGTAAAATCCCCATGCAAATAAGAAAACTCAAGTAAACTACTTCAAATAAAACTGAAAACAGAAAAGAAAATCAGTTTCTCTTCATCCCTTCCAACAATAAGTTTAGGTGTTATGGATAACACCAGCAAAAACAACTCATGAAGGTTTCTAAAGGATGACACCTATGTAACTGAAAAGTTTTATTCCTGCATGAAAATCACAAATTCACAACAGGCAGATGCTGCTGCCACACAGACAAAAATCACAATTTCATCTGACACATGACAAGACTTCTCAAATACAAAGTCCCACAATCTTCTTCCAAGTCATCCTCAACCTGCGTTAGGATTACAGAGACATTTGCAAAGACTGAAAAGTTTAACACAAAAGACTACAATTTAATATGGGTTTATTTTAATAAGGCTTCAGGAAAATTCTGCTCAATGCTCTGTACAAAGGCTATTTTCTCTTACTTGTAAAATTAAACGGGGTTTTTGTCAGTTGTTTTTTTTTTTCGTGCCACAAAACAAAACCAAAAACGATGTCACATGCATTCAACTTCTGTGAATTTTAAGAATGAAGTCAGGCACCCCACTCATATCCTCTATATGTCACTCACCTTCCTTTACTCACTGTAAAATTCACTACTGTTATTTTCACGCTCTAATTAAGTGATGTCTAAAGCTACACTGAAGAAACCCACATTACGCTCTGTCGTGCACTTCACGATCGGAGCAAGTTCTCGATCAAGAAGACCTGTCTCCTCATTGCTTCACCCGAGTACCACAAGAGAGCGGAGAATGTGAATGCATTCTACTTCAGCCCGGTTCCTGTCCCTCGGCACGGCTTTAGCAGCCTTGCTCGCCGCGGTAGCGCCAGCCCGGGGCGCGGCCCGGCAGCTGCGGCGCCTCGGCCCCGGATCCCGCCCGCACGCCCGAGCCCGGCGGGCAGGGGCGAGGCCAGGCCAGGGGGGCGGCGGCCGAACCCCCTCGCCTCTCCGTGACCGACAGAGCCCGGCACCCACTCCGCCTCACCTCCCGCCGCCGGGTCTGCCGCGCCCGGGCCGGCCAAGGAACGAGCACCGCGCCGCTCCGGTTGCGCCGCCACCGACGGCGGCCACCGACGTCCCGCCCACAGCGGCGGCCGAGGCGCGACCCGGGATCTCCGCGGGTCTCCGGGCGCCGGCGGAGCGGCCGCGGGGACAGCGCGCGGTTCCGCGAGGGAACAGCGGCAGCAGAGGCCCCGCCCTCGTCCCGCCCCGCGCGCCGCGCATGCGCGGTGCCCTTTGTGTCGGGCGGGCGGGCGGCGCGGGTCAGGCCGGGCCGGGCCGTGCGAGCGCCGCCGCCGCCGCCGCCGGGGCGGGGAGGGGGCACCGCCGGCTCCGCCATGGTGAAGAAGCGGAAAGGCCGTGTCCTTATCGACTCCGACACCGAGGACAGCGGCAGCGAGGAGAACCTGGACCAGGTGCGCGGGCAGGCCCGGCCCGAACGCGGGGCCTGGGATCGCTGGCCCGCGCTCGGCTCGGCGCCGCCATCCTTCCCTCGCTCCCGCCCGGCGGTCCCTCGCCGCTCTCGCCCTTCTCAGCCCGATGTGGCCCCGCGGCCTCCGTGGGCAGAGCCCGCGTCCCTCCGGCGGATCCCCGGCCCGCCCCTGGCAGGAGGCCCGCGCTGGCGGGGGCTCCTTGCAGCGGGCCCGGTGCTCGGCGCCAGCGGGACGGAGGCGCGGTGGATGCTCCGGGGCGATGCTCCGGGCGGTCTCGCCCTGAGCAGGGGGTAGCGAGGCCCGACTGCCCGCGCTCTTCTCACCTCGAGTAGTGGGGAAAGAGGCCCAAAGGGCTGGGCAACTTTTCCATGCTACTTTGGTACGCCGGGAGAACAGCGTGTCAGGTCCCTGCCCCTGCTCGGGGCAGGCAGGCTCCCGGAGTGTTAATGCGTGTTTAATGCGACCCTCTCAATCTTGGTGACCGCGCTGGAGAGCTCTGTTTTTGGGAAACCAGCCTGTAGATGTAAGAGGGGGTAGTAATTATGTATTGATCTCCCGAGGTTCTAAGTGCCATGTCTGGTGTGAGTTCAAGCGTGGCAGGGTTGCAAAGGGGATGTCTCCCCCTGTGGAGCGGGCTGCTTTCAAAGATTCACCTTTTGGTGTAGCAGGTATTGATGGTGTGATTCCAATGGTAAATAAAGACATTATAGGTGAAGTGTGTTGCAGTTTGGATGGCAGTGCTTGCTCCGGGGAGAAGTTCGGAAGGTCTAATATGCTGAAGCCAACATGTCTGATGTAATTTATGTGTTGGACCTTCAGAGTTTTTAATACAAAAACTGTTGCTATGTTGCAATAAAAAGCCTTCCCCAACACACAAAAATACTTTTGCAGGCTGGGGCTTCAGAAAAATCAATCAGATACTCTAGTAAAACAAATACACTGTAGCTGATGTGGTTGATCTTGTATACCTCTAAAGTCCTTAGCACTGCCAACATCTCGCTGTTAATGTATCGGTTTGATAGTTTTAGAACTTGAAAATGGGAGTTGGGCTAGCTCTAGCATCAGTCAGACAATTGGAGTGATGGTGGTGGGAGTAACCACGTGGTTCTGCGTCTGTTCCATCCCTCACTGGCAGCAGGCATCTGCAGCTGGACCCGAGTACAAGGTGCTTCCCCCTCCGCTGAGCAGCTTGTAGCAGCTGTGACAGCAAGGAGGTGTGTGTGCAAGGATGAAGATCAGGTAGCAGGGAAGCCATGTTTTTGAGATGAGAGAATACTGACTTAAATGTTAAATACTGAGTAGATCAAATGTCTGACAGATTCCCACGGCCATCTAGGCTTGTGAAATCAAAGGGCTAGCAGCCTTTTAAATATAGTATGTTGGAAAACACAGAACAAGTGTAGAAAGAAAGAAAATAAAAAAGGACTATAACTTTAAAGTGGTGGTTCCCTTCAAGAGCTTCCCAAAGAGAAGCACTGAAGCTTCTTCAGTAGCTTCCAGAGATCTGTTAAATGTACAATTGTGCTATATTGATGTTGCAGGGCTTCTTTAGAGGTTGGTAAAATGCCATTGCTAATGAACTAATAAAAAGTTTCTTTCTTGGTAAGCAGGCAGACCATCAGTTTCTGCAGTGTTTATGTTCTCATTTGAGGTAGTAAATTGTAATCAATTTGTTGAGATAATCTTCTAGTTGTGAAACTAATGGAAACTAATCCAGCATCAACTTCCCAAGACTGCAGAAGTTGGTGTGGCTGTATTTCTACACACAGCTAAGGCTCATCAGCCCCAGAGTAGTGTTTCTGAGAATAGATTCTGTGTCGCAGACTGCAAAGACAGTAACACAGCTTCAAAAATGTTTGTTTTGTACTACTGCTTGTGTCACCTGAACAAGTGATGAACAGTAGATGATGAGAGTATTTGAGAGCCTTGTAGTTCTTTGTGTGCGTGTCTGTTGCCTGTGAAAATGCTTCCTTTTGAGCAGAACAGCTCCACTAAGTTTCACAGACTTTGAGCTTGATACCTGCTCTGTGTCTGTCCGAAGCTTTAAGTGCGTTCTGGGGCATGCACCAGCAGTGAAATGGAATGGAACAAACTGACTAAATATTACCAAACATGATGTAAAAGTGATGTCTAAGGCATTTACCCTTTAAAGTGTATAATTGCAGACATCTCTGTTATTTAGGAGAGGAAGCTGCTATCTGCTGGTATTTGGCTTTTTAGGGCTGATGCTTCATGGTGTAGTTAGGGTGGTTTTCAATTATTACCCAATCCAAATAAGACAGATCCGGACATGACTCTGAAAGTAACTTGTCTTACGTTGTTTATTCCAAGAAAGTAATGATAGTAATAGTTACCTTTTATAGCTTGTTATCTTTAAAATCCTTTTGTAGCATCCAGTATTAAAATTGTGTGTGCACATGTATATTTGTGAAACACAGGTAGAGTTGTTCCTTAGTAAGTGGCAATAGTCGTGCTACTGAGATGTGCTCAGATATTGCAGAGAAGCTGCACGTGCCCTGACCTGGATTATTAAAACTAATCACAACACTGAAATAATTGTGTGTGTTTTTACACCAGGAGCTCCTGTCATTGGCCAAACGGAAACGCAGTGACTCTGAAGAAAAGGAACCACCTGTGAGCAAGCCTACAGCATCCTCGGACTCTGAGACATCAGACAGTGATGATGAGGTGACTTTATCATGTTATCAGTGACATTGCTGTGGGTTGTCTGTCTGATCATACCTAAGCAGTGAAAGTGTATTTATCATGCAGTATATTTAGCCTGCTGACTTCATAAGCTGGGACTGGCTATCAGTGATGGAGACCCATTAAGGCCAGAGAATTTTTTTATTAAATGAATATGTTTTGAATTCTAATTGTATACAAAATAGTCTATATATAGAAAAGATGACTGCCACTGTAATCCCATATTCATATGGTGTGGTGAGCTGCCTGCTTTAAACTAGTGTTTTTCCTGTGTCGTGCTTGCTGTTGAAGTAGCAGTGAAGCTGCTAAAGCTGGACTCTGAATTCAGGGAGTGAGATTTTCACTTTTGAGTGCAGCTTCCTTCCCGAGAGAAGGGTCAAGGCAGATAGTACTATTTTACAGTAGTAAAACTGTTCTACTTAGCTGCTTTTATTCTCCAAGAACTGTGCTGTGAATTAGCTGTCTGGCCATTTGGATATGCAACAGGGTGTGTTTTGATTGACATCTTTGAAGAAAGAGGGAAGAAAGAGTTCAGCATTACTTTGTTCTAAGGTTTCTCAATTTCTTGTATAACAGTGCTTATACAAGAATAGCAGTGCTGGTTCTGTTTCTAGTATTTGTTCTTGGTACTATAGTCTAGAGCTGGTTAAAAGCCTGTGCATCAAGAAAAGAAATATTTAAAAAAACCTATTAAAACAGGTACTGACAACAATAACAAATGTTATACAGGTATGTGAGTTAAAGCAATTTCTGGAAAGCTTACAAATATTTTTGCACACTTTCTGGAAATTATAGTGAGGTCATTAATTCCACCTATTCTTAAATATTTGTCAGGGAGATGTTTGGTGTGGGTGGGCTTTTGTGTTTTTTTTTTTCCTTCTAAAGTAACAGTACAGATTATCCATTGTGGCAACTTGCAGCCTAACAGGGTAGGCCAGTGATAAACTGTAAAGAATTTATTAGTGTAGCAGAGTTCTTCCAATAACTGTGAAGAATGTGCAGTTTAATTTTCTTTCTGTGGCATTTTTTAAATAAATATGCTTGGAACTCTGTTCCAAATCAATAATTTTCTTAAAAACCTGCTTCTTGTATATCTAATATACGTTTAAGGCATAAAGACAGACAAAATTGTGGACAACCTAGATATATTAGGTTTCTTATTGGGGAACTACTCAGTCTGTTATGGTGTGTGTTCAGATCTGCTGGCTCACAGTTTATTTATTCTAAGTTATGTGGTGACCAGCTTGTCTGGAAAAAGTAGACTTGGGTGTGGAGAGCATGTGGATGATAAAGCCTTCCATTCTGTGTTTATCTCTGAAAGCTGTCAGAATTTTAACTTGTGTGATAAGTAAGGTCTGCCTTCCTCTTCTGTGTAGAATGTGACAATACCTTTTCACAAATTTGCACAGACCTTGCAGATCAGCAGTGCTACTGTTGCACCCAGCATGTTTGATACTCTTTCTAATCTATGTATCATTTCAAATTGATACTATGTTCTTTCTTTCTGACCTCCGTGCAGCAAGAGGAAAAAGATTTAGAGAAGAGGTAATTAGGACACTTGCTTCTATTCCTGTGTCTGAAATATGCATTCTGAACTGCTGCTTGTCACAGCAGGATGAGCGGCTGCCTTACAACAGTTCTGCTTCTGCCAGTCATTCCTTTCCTGGGCTTGACTACATTAGTCCTGCTGAATAACTCACGTTTTAATAAGTATTCTTGTGGTTGGTTTGAAGTTCGTTCAACCTTGGGAATTGGAGTAGGAGGGATCCCCTCTTGGAGTAGGGGGGGACTAAAAGTTGAATTTGTATTACTTGACTTCCTGCAAGGTGAAGACCTTGAGGCAAAAGCATGGAAATTGTTGCTCTGGACAAATGTGCCTAATCATACCCATGTGTTTCCACAGAGGCTTTTCAATGTGCGTGTCCTTTGTGATTCCTGGAAAGCACTAAATGTTCCAAGATTGGCACTATGTTGCATGTACAGGAAAAAAACCTAAATCTGTTGCAGAGTGTAATGCAGCATGCTGCTTTCTTTTAGAGGGAGGAAAGTTTGTGGGGCATAGGGGAGAGAAAAACATTTTGGAATAACTGAATAACAGCAGGTACAAATCATGCTGCATCTATACAATAGTGCCCAAGGGATGTCACTACATCTTTAATGTTATATTTATGTGTATCAGTGAGAATGCACTTCTTGCCTAGATGCTGAGTTCTGTAACACTTCTGTAACCACTTCTGTGGTCTGAATCAAATTTTCTAGCCACCAGACTGAAAGTGAGTTGCAAGCAATGAAATAGGAGAGATGTTCTGAGCTGTCTTCTGGTGGGGCTGTGGGGCATTCTTGACTGAATCACTCTAGTCTTTTGTTCAGAGAGCTGATAAATAGCAATGACTGCAGGGCTTTGCAATGAGGAGAGCCACCTTTGCAAAGAGATGTACTGATCTGGACACAGATGGCTCCTTTATCTGGTGTGTGACCATGTCTGCTCAAGAGCTCACCATGTCAAACTGGTAGCTTTCTGCATGTAACCAGTTTGGTGCTAGCCAGGTTCCTGCTGGGGCTACCAGAGGTTTGTGTGTCCACAAAGTGTTCTTGTTACTGATTGAGGGCATTAGGTGGATGATGTTCCTCAGTTGCAGTAGGTTAATTCTGGGCTCTTGCTTTTCCTTCTAAGCATCCTTTGCTTACATTAAGATAATTCATTCTGTTGTGTGAGAAGAGGGGATGACTTCTGTAACAACTTCACTGACATCAGTGTTGATTAGACAGAAAGCCACAGTGCTACAGGAGCTCCTGTTTGTTTCTCTTGAAAAGTACACTCATTCTAATGTCAGGAAGGGTTCAGTTCTGCCTTTCAACACCTACAGGGTCAGGACAGAATATCCTTCCAGAACTGGAAAACTTATATAATGAGTGCTTAGTACTATTCTGGAGTTTAGTGAGGATTATCTGTTTATACCTTTTTTTACAAATGTGCTCATTTGTTAGGGACCTGTATAGCTGAAGATCTTGTCAAGAGCTATGGGACAGAGGAGGAGGTGAGCAGTAGTCATGCAGCTGGTGAGGAGATTGGTTTTAAGTAACAGCCTAGAGGGTTTTATGCCTCTTTGTAGCTCCTTACTGCACTTTAAGTTAGAGCACTCCAGCAAAGCACAGATGAACCGAGTACTGCATGTGTTCTTTCTGTTTTGGGGATGTCTTTTGGTGGGTTTGTAGAAATTACAGTACTGAATATTGTCTTTTCCTGTGTGCTTTTATTTTACAATACTGCTTGATTAAATCTTCAAAAATGAGTGAGTTCTCCAGTTCTGTGAGGCCTTTGCCACACATTTTTTTCAAGCTTAGGACATTTGAAACAGGCCATGCTTTAATCTTCTTATACGCAGCTTATAGACTGTGTGCTTTGTAACTTTGACTTTTCCTGGAGACAGTTTCCTTCAGCTATTAGTGGGTGCACTAGTAAAGCTTTTCTCAAGAAAGAAAGGTGGTGTTACTTCCTCCACTCCAAATAAAGTGCAAGTGCAAATCTGAATAGCATAAGCTAATTCTATGAAGGCTGGCATGTCAAAAGGAGTAATGAGAATAAGCTGTGGACAAAACTGGTATAAAATTTAGTTGGTAACGAACTTCTTTAAATTGCAAACTAACATGGGGATAACTTCTTGGGATTTGATTTCTGGGAGCTTCTTGGAGCTATACATGAATGAAAAGAGTAGATCAGATGTCTGGTGATACTCTGGTCCATGAAGCCTTCTTCAGCCAGTTCCTGGGAAAGCCTCTTCTGTGGCTTCCAAAGGTGTTTTCTTTATTTGCTTATTTCCTTTCCATTTTGGTGTACGTACCTAGAGTTTCCTCTCTGTGTCTAAAATAGTTCTTAAAGTTTTCTGATTGCTAGGTTGTTGTCATCATCAAAGTGTTTGAGGTGTTCAAATGACAGGTGTAGATTCTGAAATATAGGATAAATAACAGTGGCTTTTTATTTACTATTGTTTTAAAAGTAGCAGTAGAGCGTATTTTCCTCCTTGAAGCTCTTGGAGTGCTGTCTGTAGTTTTCCAAGCTTTGAGAAAGCCTGAAGACAGTAAATTCTGCCTTATTTTCATATCTGTGCTTCCTGCTGTTGAGTTCAGACAGGCTGAAACTCAAGTTTCAGGGCTTGCCTGGTGGACTGCCTTATTTTTTTCCTGTATGAATGCATGAAAGTTTGTAAGCTGAGCTGATGTTACCTATGGTGCACTTAAATGCAATGACAACAGGACAGCTGGAGTTTATCTGCCCTTGGAAAGGAACACATTGGTAAGGGACCTATTTTACTTTGATGTTGTGGCTTGCCATGGAATGTGGCAGGAGGGAAGGATATGGCACGACAGGCTGGCAACCTTACTTGTGCATCCTTACTTGTGCATCCTTACTTGTGCATGATAGGGGGTTGAAAAAAAAGCTGGGAGAACACCTATTTGCAAATTAAAATCTCAGTGTGTAATGCATCTCTGTGTGAATAGAAGGAAACAGCAACTACCTGAGCAGTAGAACAATTCTGCACTCTGAGCTCACTTCAGGTATAGGGTTTTTTCCTTTTTTTCTTTTTTTTTTTTTTTCTCTGCAATCTCATTTCATCTCCCTACTGGAAATATGTTCCAGGTTTGCTGAGCTGTAAATTGTTTTCTTAAATCACTTTGTGTAGTTGTTTTTTTAGAAGCTGACTTTTAAATCTAGGTAATTTCTAATGTGGCGGGTTTGGGTGTTTTTTTCCCCTTAAGTCCATTCTGGTTACTGTGGCTTAATTTGGAGTTCTTAGAATCAAAGAATTATTTAGGTTGACAAGGACCTTTAGGATCATCATGTCCAACTATTTCATGGTGGAAATATGCAAGCTGTTAGCACTGTGAACCTTGGCAGCAAGAGGGAAATTCAAAAGGCTCTCCTGGCTCCTCCTTGTGAGAGAGCCATAAAGCTCTGTTGTTGGGTAGTGCTGAACAATGAGCAGAAGGGCACGTGGCACTGCACTTGTGCACGGGTTTATTAACTTGCTGTGGCTGGAACCACGGAGGGTTCCAGATGGTGGCCGAGGAGGCAGTGCTGAATAGAGGGGCTGTTCCCAGCAGGCTGTACAGCCATGGGAAGCATGACAGGCATTGACTGGGGCTGCCTGACTGCAGGACCTGAAGAAACTGCAGTAGAGGAGGCATTTTGGAAAGTGACTGTTGTTTGGAGTTAAGGGGAAAAGAGTGAAGAAATGTTTCTGACTATAACTGTGTGTGTTTTTACTTGATGTTGCATGTAAACATGTTGTATTTTTGATTTCTGCTGGTGTGCTGGAGCATGAGGAAGGGACTCAAGACTTTGGCTTTCCAATATTTCCTTCCCTCTCCCTCCTAGGCCAGCTTAGCTGTTGTGTCCTCCTCTGTTGCAAGAAGAAATTCATATTGGCCACTCCCTCTGAGCAGGGCAGATAGATCATTGAGTGTTCAAACAGCAAGTGCAGCAGTATCCAAATGCACTTTGTGAGCCTAGGAGTCTTGTGCTTGTCCTGGTTTTGAGTGGTCCAAGATTTGTCCTAACTCTTGTCTTGTAGTTGTTCTGGGAACAACCAGGCATTCATGAGAGATTGAGGTAACTGAATAAGCCCAGAAGCAACTGAGCTGGGTAAGAGTTTGTCTTTGTGACAGCCCTGAAATTGGAAGATGGACATGGAGGTCACTTGAATTAACAAAAGTGAGATGAAGTGTTATCTCCAGGGTGAAATAGAAACCAAAGCACACTTTCCTAGATGAGAGAGCAGATTTTTAATTACCTTGTCCTGTGTTGGTTTGTTCGGGTGGTTTTTGGTTTTGGTGGTGTGATTTTTTGTTTGTGGGGTTTTTTGGTCTTTTTTTTTTTTTTTTTTTTTTTGTCGTTGTTTGTTTGTTTGGGATTTTTGTTGTTTGGGTGGGATTTTTTTTGTTTGGTGTTTCTTTGTGGG
This sequence comes from Zonotrichia albicollis, assembly GCF_047830755.1. NCBI lineage: Eukaryota > Metazoa > Chordata > Aves > Passeriformes > Passerellidae > Zonotrichia > Zonotrichia albicollis. The sequence continues at coordinate 30,853,335 of NC_133824.1, read as the reverse complement.
TTTTTTTTTGGGTTGCTATTTTTTTGTTTTGTTTTGTTTTTCCAAATGTTTGTCACATAGGTTTCTTTTGAGTCCTATCTTCCTGGTCACAGATTTTATCCACAATTCTACTAGTGAGTTAAAAGCTGAAAACAGTGATATGTAACACATGTATGTACAGCTATTAAACATTTTATTCACTGAAGTCCTGCTGGTTTTTATCTGATCTTAGCTTCTTTAATCTCAGCATGGCCTCTCAAGGTCTTGATATAACTGTGCTGCTTTACTGTGGCTTTCTGTGTGCTGCTTCCTTGCTGTGCAGCATGCTGACATGAGGTATAATTCAGCATTAGAACATTGAAAAGAAGTGGAAGAGCTCTGAGAGGGAGGCACCTCTGCATCACTGCTAAACACTGAGTTTCACTTTTCTTGCTGTTGTGTCCTCTCTGGTATGTCAGTGGTAGGTGAGTGTTTGAGCAAATAGCAAAAATGCTCTTTTCTGTTCACCTGGGAGATGATTCCTTAATGCTGAGATTTGAGTAGATTTAGACAGAGTGCAAGCTTGTTCTTTACTGATTTATATGAGCATAGTAACCAGAAATAATATTAGACAGCAATATTGTAACACTGAACAAGTAAAACTTCAATGCTGAAGCCAGTAAAAACTTCAGTACAAGCTCAGGCTGGTGTAAAGTCAGAAGCTTTCTGTGCAGTTTTTCTCAGCTGTCCTACAGACCATAGCAGACTCTGGGGTACCTACATTGGGTATGAATTGCAAGGCTCACCACTGTACTTTTACCTCAGGAAAAAGAACAAAACCAGCTTTGGCCTTGACAGAGACTTCTAAATACTCTGATGGTGCCTAAAGTACATGATGAATCATTTGGTAATATAGAAAGTACAAGGTTGGGTGTGAGTAATCAAAACCTGGCCAATTCCAAAGGTATTTGTTCAGGTATTGTTAGATTAGGTGGTGGTTTATAATTACTTGCTTGAGTTTCATCTAGAGTAATTGAACACCAGGGATCTCTGAGGATGGTATCTTATCAGACAGAACAATTTATCAAATTTGATGGAGTGATGACTGTTTGCAGAGATAGACTTGATTCATCCCCCAGGATAGAGTGATTGGGTAAGAAGCTTGAAGTTTTTATGTATTTGAGCTCAAATCTAAGGTGGTTTTTTTTTCCACTTAGACTAGTTTTCAGTGCAAGACCTCACTTATGCACAGTTGTATTTGCTCACTTGCATTATGACTGGTTTTTTAAGATTCCATGTTCAACCAGACGGTGCTTTGCATGAAAGGTGAGAATAATATGCAGGTATTTAGAGGATTTGTGTGTGTGTATATATATATATGTATATGTATATATAAAGCCTGAGGGTCTTATGCCTCGAGAATTTTTAGAAAGAGGTGGTGAAGTGCAAAAATATTGTAATGCCTTTAAGTAATAGATGGGCAATCTTTATTGCTTCTGTTCCCTTCTGGCTTTACCCAGGTAGTTGGAACAATGTAAAAATTCTATTAAGAAATCATACTGTAAGGTAAATACTAGTTCTTCTGGGACTTTGGGATTTAAAATGGCTATCTGTGTGGTGTATGTCTGGTGGTGTAAGTCCTGTACTTGGAAACTGTGATCTAAGTTAACTGAAAATATGATATTAAAATAAAATTAAAATTTGGACTTGATACTGTATTTTTTTCTCCTTTTTTTCCTGACTTCTGTTATTCTGATTTGATTCTTCTTTGTGTACTTAGGGGGTAGTGCCACCACCTGCATCTCTGAGTGCACTGTTGGCTTGTTGCATAGAAATACAGACACTGTGTACTTTTGGTAAAACCAAGATTTTGAAGAGGCTGTCACGTATAATTGGTGTCCTTCATGAATGTAAAATCTGCTCCTGCTTAAACTAGTTCTGGAAAAACATCAGTTGCTTCTGTTCAATAGTAAACTGAAGCCAATCTTTACAAACACATTGGACACATTTTTTGAAATTATTTTCTTAGGGAAATATTTTCAATACCTCCTCGCTTGGCAGATATTGCCAACTTTGAAGTCTTCATTATCTTTTAAAAGCAGTCACCTACCAACTGTTAAAACTGTTTTTTTTTTTTTTTCAAAGAAAAAACTTCAACCAACCGCACAACACTCTACTCCCGAAAACCTTGTAAAAGGCTCTCGTTTATGTGATAAGCTTCCTTTTGGCTTCTCTTTTTTTCTCTTCTTTACACTTGTATGATTTTTTTGCTGTCAGCTGTTGGGCTGTTTCTCAGCTGGTTTTACTCCAGTATTCTGGAGAAGGGAGAAGAGAGTGGTGTTTGTGTCTCACGATCCCTTTCTTGGTTCTTTCCTTGCAGTGGACTGTTGGAGGTTCTAAAAACAAAAAAAAGGGAAAAGCGGGTAAGGCAGAGAAGAAAGGAGCCATGAAGAGACAGATGAACAAAGCTGCCTCTTCCGGCAGCTCGGATAAAGACAGCTCGGCTGAGAGCTCAGCACCTGAAGAGGGTGAGATAACACTTGTGCGTTTGTTTAGAGTGAGTCCAAGTGAACTTACCTGTTGTGCACCCTGGAGAGAAATGTTGCATGGTGATATTGAAGACCATCTTCAAAGATTTTTAGTTGTGTAACTTACAGTCAGGGTAACTTTTACATTTACTGTGGCTTAAAGTAATTCAGTGTAGCATTGCTGTGAGCGTTCCATTACAACTGCAAGGTAAAGGCTATTTCATCTGAAGAATGAATGACATTTCATCGCTTGACTTTCTCCTGGAAAAGAGACTTCCTTGCTTCCTTCTAGCATGTCCTATCTATCCGTGTGGGAAGCATTTTTGATTCTCATTGACGTACTTTCCCATCCCAAACTTCTTGTGACAACAAAGGGAAAGGTACATAGTGTTTGTGATGCAAATAAGAGCATCTTTTTTATGCATTTACTCTGAATTGGAATTCTTGCACATTTATACTGACATAGAAGAAGAAAAATCATTCTATAACTTTGTCAGAATTTTTTTACATTAATATTGAATATATTTCAATGCTGGGCAAAATTCCTATCTTCTGTTTCATCGTGTCCATGAAGGTTTGCAGGTGCTGACTTGCAATTTCCGTTGATGCTAAAAAAAAAAAGTATATGAAGGAGCTTACAGTTTTAAGTGTATCAAGCACAGCAGATACAGACAAAGGCATGGAGTGACTGCACCTGTATATACCAGTGCTTACAAATCAAGGGCTTTCATAGTGTGAGCTTGCAAAGCTGGAAGTTTCCAGAAATACTAATACCAGTATGGAAGTGAAAGAAGGAATCCTAATGGCCTGCTTTTGTAATTCAATCTTATTTAGTCAATGAGGTGAGATAATCAAAGCACTTGGACTTGGACCAAGTTTAAAGGTGGTATTACCCAACACTAGAGGGGAGTCAGCTGTTCCCTAAACCCAGGTGGAGCTGGGAGGGCTTGTTACAGTAACAGGGCATTGCCAGCCCTGAGGATATTGGTTTCAACTTTATCTCCTGGTGTAGCAATTCTGAGTGTTGCAGTCTTCACCTGACTAATTTTGGTCCTTCAGGTTGCTGTAATGAGGTGGTTAATTCTGTGGTGGTTGATCATGGTGTTTGAGGTGTGTGCACACAAATTCATGCCTGTATAAGCAACTTGTGAGGGACATAAGCATATGGGCATAGACGTCTAACTGTAGGACTGCAACACATTACTAAAAGGCCTTTTAAATTTGTTTGTCTACTAAGAATTTTTAATTAAAACCCAGTTTGTATTCAAATGTAGTGCCACTCATTTTAGAATTTTTTTAGCATACATATATTATGATAATTTCAATCGGGCCTTAAATTGCATTATATGTATGTTTTTAGTATAGTGGAAGACAAGTGTAGAATTAATTCATGTTATCTCTTGCTAATATGCTATAATGAAGTGGTTGGGCTTTGCCCCAGCTGAATCTCATTACCTTATATTTTTGATTTAGGAGAAGTCTCTGACTCAGAAAGCAACAGCTCCTCATCTAGCTCAGATTCAGATTCTTCATCTGAAGATGAGGAATTCCATGATGGCTATGGAGAAGACCTGATGGGAGATGAAGAAGACCGAGCTCGACTGGAACAAATGACGGAAAAGGAGAGAGAGCAGGAACTGTTTAACCGGATAGAGAAGAGAGAAGTGCTAAAGAGAAGGTGAATTTTATGTCTGTTGATATTTGGTAGCAAATTCTTAAAGGCTGCATAGGGAGTATGCTGACTGTGCTCTCAGTACTGTTAAGTGAGTTAAGCTTGATTGTATATTTTTTGTAATTAACTGTCCTTGTAGTAGTTAAGAAACACACAGCAGGAGTTCTGCATATTCTTTTAGGAGACAGTATCTAAAATTTTCTCAGCTGTTGAATATGCCTGGTTCTATCAGCTACTCTTGTAGTTATGTTACTGCCCCATAGGTTAGATGCCAGACAGTCAGAAGGCCTGCTTTTCTTCATCTTTTTTGTATTAACTGTCATGTGTTGATGCTTTGGGAAAAGGCAAACAAAGCATAAGGTGTACATGAGTTTCTGCAACTTTTCAGAAAACCATGGTGAAGCACAGATCAGTGTTAGGATTGCTTGTATATGGGTGTGAAACTGGTTTGGGCCCTAATATAAGGTAGAGATACTGAAATAATGAGTGATGTTGGATATGTCCTTTTCATGGAACCTTTAGTATCTTATGTACTGTTGTGTTGTTGTTTATCTGTAGCTGTTACACTGTCCAGGCAGCTTCTTTATAGTAAGGGTATTTTACTTCCCATGTGTCTTAATCAAAAGGATTTGGCATGTATGGGACAAGGTTTCTTGAGTTTCTTTCTTCTTTAGTGCCTTCTCTTTTCTCATTTGCTGAGAAATTTCCCTAGAGGACCGACATCTGTTGAGTAAATCATGTCAATACAAGCAACTGCCAAACTGTGTTTGTCCAGGCCATAGCTAGAGCACTGCCTGCCTGCCTTGATTTTAACACCACATTCAGAATCTTATGTGGTCTGCTGCTCTCCTCAAAGGGATCAGAATGATTGTAAGTTTGGATTTAAATCATGTAGAAGGACATCATATTATTCAAACTTTACTCTCTATTTCCTGGTAACTGAATGTCTCTGTTTTAGAATGAATGCTGGAGAAGACACAAGCAAGCTAAACAGTCAAAGCTTGAGTTACTGATTTAATCTTAATTGAATTTGTGCTGTCTGTGTAAAGTCTTGGCAGTTAGAACTGAGGGGGTGGTGGGGTAGTCATTTATGATAAACTGAATCTTTCAAAAGCTCTTTGTGTGCACATTATGCTGTGAGTTCATTTGGATTACAGCAGACATTGCATCTGCTATAATGCCTGTGCCTCGTGTGTCATGCTTCATGTTAAAGGCATAAAGGGCAATGAGCTCATCTGACACTTCAGTTTGTTGTCTACAAAATCCAGGTGTAAAGGACTGAAGAAGAATCGACTGTGTAGTGTGCATGTAGATAACATATTATGAATTTCAGTTTTTGAAAGCTATTTTTTTCTTGTCTGTGTCCATGTCCACTTCACTAAAGCAATGACCAGTCCAGGGTGCAGTGGAATCTCGTTCTTGGGCCTGTTCTATTGAAATTACTACTCTTCTGAATTCAGTGGCTGAAAATAAGACATCAGGGTGATATATTTCATGAAGGTAGACATGGAAGTGCCTAAATTATTCTGCAGAAACTGAGTCTGATGAGAATTCAGCTGCTGAAGGAGGACTTGAAATGTGGCAGTCATTCTTATACAGACCAGTGCCAGTAAAAAGGTGAAGTTTAAGCATGAAAAAGCTAGCATGATAGTGGCTTTAAAGAAAAGAAAATCTTTAGCTGTTTAGGTTCAAATTATGTGAAATAGCCCCATGATTTTAGTTTGAGGCAGCTTGCAATGATCGCTGCACTGGCAAAGAGGAAGATGGAGTAAGGGAATCTTTCTGTGGAATAGTAATTTCTACATGGTCTCATCAACCCTTTAGGTTAGCTCTCTGTAGGACGGCACTAGGTGTGCTCAGCTTTTCCTTCACTATGTTTTCTTGGGGAAGGGAGGGGATGGGAATAGGAGACAGGGTAACATAAAAGGGAGAAGGAACAAGCAGTTGAAGTGTTACTTGCAGCCTATTGTGATAGCATCTGAGCAATCCTTTGCCCTCTCAGGAAGCGCATTCTTTCATGCATTCTTTTTGTTCCAATAACTTCTCCTAGATTTGAAATCAAGAAAAAACTAAAAACAGCAAAAAAGAAAGAAAAGAAAGAGAAAAAGAAAAAGCAAGAAGAAGAGCAGGAGAAGAAAAAACTCACACAGATCCAGGAATCCCAGGTAGGAAATAAAACTGTTCTTTGTAATAACCCCTTTTTTCTTGGAGAAAGGGGAGAGGATATGGCCTCTCTACCCCTAATGTTTTCCCTTAATTTCAAACAGTGTAGTAGGCAGATCAGAATTTAATTAATTTATATGCTCAAGCTATCTTCAGTTTTTCTAGTTCATTTAAGGAAGTTAACATCTTTGGCCTGTTGAGGGGTGCGCTGATACTACTTTAATGAAAAATACAAAGTTGCAGCTATGTCTGCAGTTGCTGTGATAGCCCTCCCACATGAGAAAAAGACCTTTTACAGTTCCTTTAGCCAAACTTCTGTAGTTCAGTCTGAAACATTCCATACATGCTCTTCTTGAAAAGTTTGAGAGAGCAGACCAAAAACTCCTCAGCTATCATATTAATTATTTTGTGTGCACATACGTACAGAGGCAAAGATGCTTAGTTTGCTCTGGCAGGGATGTCAAGGAAAAGCTTGAATGCCAGGAGGAACAAAAGTAGTTCTATAGTTTTTCCTACCTCCAGTAAAAAGAGGACAACATTATTTTTTGAGGCCAGGCCTCTGTAACTGAACTGTGATTTCAAATAGTGAAGATCCTGCCATTAATACAGAGTCAGGGCAGGTAGGCTCCCAGAGAGGGATGAGATTCATCTTGCCTAACTTCAGCCATCTAAGAACCAGTTGATTGTTTACACTTTTTGTTGCCTGTTGTTTTGTGCAATGGAAGAGGGCATCTTCGGCTGACCATTCACTGTGTTATTTTCTAGTGAAACAGATGTTTAACACCCAAAATCTAATTGGGTGAGATGAGTTTTCCCTTAGGCGCATGTTGAATGGAGTGAATCACATTTCCCTACTCCCTCAACTCCATATATGTACATTGTGTATGCCTTAATAGTCCATTTATAATACACAAAGTGTACTTGCAAATACATATATGCATGTGTAAAAGGATGTTATGTAGAATTCTTTTACAGTGCCTTGCAGAAATTACTTCAACTTAGCTGAAATTACTGTCTTTTATGCTTATTATAAAGGCTGCTTTCTCTATAGAGATAGAACTGTTAGAAATGGAAAACACAAAAAGACGTTAAACATTTAAAGTTTGGATCCATCTTGCAGATTTTACAAGCAACTTTCTTTCTGCTTAAAGTATTTTTTAACATGACGTTTTCCTTTGCTACTAAATGAAAACTAGTGCTTTGAGTTGGCCTTGCAGAAGCAGCAAATGAGAAGACTATTCATGCAGTTTTTCCTCATTACATGTTATTTGCTAAATTATTTCTGTTTTATTTCTCTGTCCTTTTGTAACTTAAAGGAGGAATTTTGAGACTACTACTTGGTGGCAGAAATGTTGAACTTATAATATGTTCATTAATTTTGATATGAAGCAGAATAAAGAAATATGCTCCAGATTGATTTCTCTCTCTACCTTCTATAAAAAATGAACTGAAAAAAACTGATTTCAAAAAGGAATAAGCTAGTAATTTCTATTTGAAAAAATTTCAAAGTATGCAAACAAATATTTGTTTTGATGCTTTTCAACTTATGGATTTATGGTGTTGAGGGATTTTCTGTGTATGTTTTTAGGTCATGTCACATAACAAAGAGCGGAGATCAAAGCGGGATGAAAAGCTAGACAAGAAATCTCAGGCAATGGAGGAGCTAAAAGCAGAAAGAGAGAAAAGGAAGAACAGAACAGGTATGAAAGGATGTTGCTCTTGCTACAGTTTTTCAGGCATTATTGCAGCTTTCTGAAAGCACTACTTCCTCTTTCAAATAAATGCAACAATCCTACACCTTGGAGTGAATGAATTCCATGTCTATGTTTTCCTTGGCCTTTGCCCATCATGACTATCTAGGGTGGTACTTGGCAGTTTACCACTGATGGAGTATTCCTTACCCCTGCCCCTCCCTGGAGTGGCCTAACACCAGAACTTTCATCACAGTCCACTGAATGGTTCTTAGTAAGGTTTAGTTAATGTATCTGAATTGGTCACTTGGATTCAGGTTTTTAATCTCTGAATCATTCAAATTCCTGCTTATTGTACTTGTGATACCCTGTCTACATTTGCTTGTTTCTTCACTGGCACATCATCTTGTCCATCTTTCCACTAACTTGATGCAGCCATATTTTTTACTCTACTGGACTTCATTGTAATCCTCTCCAAACATGAGGTTTTTTTATTTTTCCTTGTGAAATAAAAATGAGTTGTCTGATCATAATAGTTTTTTTCTTGTACATCCAGTTGTTACACGCATCTTGAGTTACTATGTGCAGTCAAATTGGGAGACTGAAATTAAGTACAATTGAGGTTTAGAATGATTTTAAATACTTCATGTATATGGAAAGAGAGAAGTCAACGAAGTGCACAGCTTACTAGTGGATTTGAACATGTGCCACCTGTATCTAGTGTAAAATTAATACCTGTCTGCCTCTTGGACTTTTTTTAAAGCAATTAAGGTTCAGCTCATATAGGGAAGCATTTCATAAAATATTTATAGCTTGCTTTTCCTTGTTCTCTGTCCTTTACCCAGCTGAATTGCTTGCAAAAAAACAGCCATTAAAAACTAGTGAAGTATACTCTGATGATGAAGAGGAGGAGGAGGATGATAAGTCTAGTGAGAAAAGCGATCGCTCCTCCAGATCGTCATCCTCTGATGAAGAGGAAGAGTAAGTAGTAAACACTAGGCTATGATTACTTGTAAGTATGTTCAAAAATAGAGATCTACTTTAGGTAGACACATGCTTTTTCAGAGGATTGTTTGGGGCAGTTCAGTGTCTCTAAAGTGTTTTTGCCTCTGGGCAAAATTGCATTGCTCAAATTTGAGTCCTTGGCACTATATCATGGTTCATGGGACTTGTTACCTTGGGTGGGTTTGCAACTTCAGTTCCCTACTGTCAGATTTAGCCCAGATTACACTGTTGTGTACTGATTTGTTTAGACCTGCAGTTCAGCAGCTGCAGATCTCTGGCATTTATCTGGGCAGATACATGTGCTGGCTTATCTTAAAGCATTTGTCTGTAAACTGCCTCGGCGTGTGTCTTTCTGCTTTCTGGTAGCAGGGGCAGTATTTAATAAGTCTAGGATTTCACCTTAAGCCTTTCTCATGAATGCTAAATTCACACATCTACAGTCAACTAGTGCATGATGAATCATTCCTTTTACTGGTAATTTAAATTATGTAAGGTGCTCATGCTGCACCTTACTCAAGGCCCTCTTTTTGGGCTTCAATTATGTCTCTGCTTTTTTCTTTATTCTCTCTCACCTTTCCCAAATCAGGAAAGAAGAAATCCCTCCCAAGTCGCAGCCGGTGTCCCTGCCTGAAGAGCTGAACCGAGTGCGGTTGTCGCGGCACAAGCTGGAGCGCTGGTGTCACATGCCCTTCTTTGCCAAGACCGTCACCGGCTGCTTCGTCCGCATTGGCATCGGCAATCACAACAGCAAACCTGTTTATCGGGTGGGTTTAGTGCTGAGGGATTTAGTTCTTTGTTGTGTGCTGCAATAAAATATTTGCAGCTTATCGGGTCTCAGGTACCAGGTACCTTTTTTTGACTGATAAAAAAAGATTGCTTATAACCAGAAAATGTAATTGCTGCCAAAGAGGTTGAGGAGACTGGTTTAAGAATAAATAAATCTGTGTGACCACCTAGGGGAGGAGGTAAATTTAGTGAGAGAGATGGAGCACTAAAAAAGCCTGATCTTCCAGTTTTGGTTCATGCTGTCTTATCATTTGTATTGCAAACTAGAGTTTCAGACTCTTCTTAGACCAAGTAAGGATGAGTAAGATTAATTCCTTATTTCTAGGACCATTCTGAAGTTATTGTGTGGTCTTGACTCTTTTTTTACAAAGTTTCTAGTACACCCCTGTGCCTTCAGAAGAGACTGCATTGAGAACACAGTTTTGGTTTTCTGTTTCATTGTTGTAATCATAGGATACAAGAATAGTCTCTAAAATTACCTTTAGAAGGCCCCAGAAGGGTTGTGTTTAGTATCTGAGCAGCAGTAGTGTATTTCGTTTGAAACATATGTTAACTCAAACCAAAGTTATTTGAGAAGGAAATAGGAAAGGTAGGAGAGAGTACACTATTTAGGCAGGAAGGCAGAGCTGAGAAGATACAAAAACTGCATCAGGCATTCAGATGGTATAATTTACTAACTCAAAAATTATGTACGAAGCAACTCATTCAGTACCTGATAACGTATACTGAAGTGTCTTGCTTTTCTTGATCTGGTTAGAGTTGTTAGCTAGATTATGGTTTTTTATTTCTAATGAAAAAGTTTGAATGTGCCCGATACATTCTAGAAACTTGAAAAAAAAACCCTAAACCTCTCTTGCATCCTTCTTCTCATATATTATACTCTGCGATACAGGTTGCTGAAATAACAGGGGTGGTAGAGACTGCAAAGGTTTACCAGCTTGGTGGCACACGGACAAACAAAGGCCTACAGTTGCGGTAAGATACTAAAGGAATGCTCTTTAGTTCATGAATCAGTGTCCTTTTCATAGCCAATAATGGTCTGTGTGGGATTTGGAGGTGAGAACTGAAAAGTAGACTGAGCCTTGTCACGCTACTTAATGCTAGAATGTTTGGTTTGGGTTTATTTGGGTTTTTTTCCTTCCTGCTTGTGTGTAGTGGAAATGAAAAAATGCCCAAACATTTCATGCAGGATGTTATGATTATGTTGATGTGTGGTTGTTTATTTTTGGACTTCTTTAATCAAATTGCACTTATAGATCCAATGTCACCACTTTACACCATCACATGGGGGTGTTTTGCATTTTATCGTTGCAGGCATGGCAATGATTCACGTGTGTTTCGCTTGGAGTTTGTCTCAAATCAGGAATTTACTGAAAGTGAATTTATGAAGTGGAAGGAAGCAGTAAGTTTGCTAGACTTCAGTTTCTTCTTAGCAGCCTTCTGCCAAACATGCTTTAAGTAGAAAGTAACTCTGTCTTGTGTTTAGATGTTCTCTGCTGGGATGCAGCTACCCACACTTGATGAGATAAACAAGAAGGAAGTGTCCATCAAAGAAGCCCTCAACTACAAGTTTAATGATCAGGACATTGAAGAGGTAAATGGTGCATTGTAGTGAAGCTGTGTCAGTGCTTGTAAGTGACAGGAATTCATGCAGTAGCAGTTACAAAGCCAAATGATCATGGTATTTGCATTCCAAGAAGGAAGTAAAAGTCTCAAAGGAAATTTCATAACTGGATAGAGTAGCTTGGTGATCCTGCTGTTGTTTTGTGTTCACTCCTGCTTTTCTTTATCATTTGTGCCCTGTTATCTCCTCTTGAACTTGTGTTGCGTATCTCTGAACTCCTGAGTATGGCAACTTAGTTCTCAAGTTGTGAAAAACTTGACAACATCGTGGTAGTTGCATTTATCACAAGTTTTGCAGTTTTGTACTTGCTTGGTACTGACCAAAGGTGATTAGCATCAGGCTTTTGTAGGTAGTAAGGAGAATGGAGCTGTAACTCATTACCAAGAGCACAAACTAGAAAACAGAACTATCAGAGCATACATCAAATTCAGTAGCAATAAATAAATTTCTTAGGTGATACTCATCTGTTGGTTCTAATGTCCAAGTACTGAAATAGAGATTTCATATTTGCATATTCATGTTGTTTCCTCTGCATCTTACAGATTGTGAAGGAGAAGGAAAGGTTCAGAAAAGCACCTCCAAATTATGCCATGAAGAAAACTCAGCTGTTAAAGGAGAAGGTGAGAGATGAGATGATGTCTGCAAGCTTAATGCAGTCTTTTATTTCAAAGAATTGGAACTCATCTGGATTAACAGAAGTCAGCAGTAGGCTCAACTTTAACTGTGTAGCTGGAAAGGGGTTCTCAGGGTTCATTGCTGGGATCGGAATACTCAGAATCCAGTCAGCTGTTGCACCCCCTTTTTTTAGGGGCAATTGCCAACAATTTAAGCTGTCTCTTGTGTCCATTAAACAAGGTCTTAAACTGGTCTGCCTCAGAAACTTTTTATTTTTTCTTAGTTTTTTTCTTTTTTGGTTTTTTTTTTTTTTTGGTCCATTTAGCTGTTGGGTTTTTTTTGTTTTGCTTTTGTTTGTTTTTGTTTTTAGAGTACTTAGTAATAATGTTTGGAAGTTGATTTCCTCTTATTTTAAGACAGGAAAAACAGAAGTTGTGTTACATTTTTTACTCAGGACTAACTGAATTGTCACTTTATGCCTGGTAATTTCTATTGAAAAAAAAGAAGTGGCTGAAAGGTTTATTTGCCATGAACTATTTTTACCTGTAGTCATCCTGTAACAAGTAGACCTAACAGTGCATAAAAGCCAAACCCAAGAAGTGAAGAAAAGGAGCAGTCTTAAGTATCTCTGAAGATGGGACTGCACAAATAGAGCCAAAATTTGTGTGTCTTACTCGAGACATTAAAGCTTCATATACAGTAAAATCCAAGAGTTCGGATTAATGTACCTTTCTTGGTTCCTTGGTTTAACTGTATTTTTTCCTGTGGTCGCTATTTTACTATACACGAGCATGTAAATGATGAGGAGTGCAGTTGCCTTTTGTTGTCACCAGGTGGCGCAATAAACTGTTGTCGTGCCTCAGGGGACTCCCCGCTCCCTGAAGTAGATGGCAACTGGGAATTGTGGAAATAATTATTTTCCTGATCTGCTAAATAGGGATGTTAAATTTTAATAAAACTTGTAATTTAAGTCATCTCACTGACCTGTCCTCCCCATGCTGGGACTGGTGTTCCTACATCCTTCTTAGTGTAAGTGTTTTGAGAGTTCTTCAGAATAAGAAATCCAGTTTTGCCCTGAGCTGTAAGCAAAGTGTAGCTCTTTTTTGTACTCTTACCATTCAGGGAAGAACATTCATGACTGAAGTAGGGTTGGCTCATTGATTCACGGATATATCTCTTGTCTCTCTGAGTAATTCTGGGTAGAGAGCAATTCCTAATGAGTTCATTTTTGGTTGAAGGCTATGGCTGAGGATTTGGGGGACCAAGATAAGGCCAAGCAGATTCAAGATCAGCTTAATGAACTTGAAGAGAGAGCAGAGGCCCTGGATCGTCAGCGAACAAAAAATATTTCTGCAATCAGGTAAGAAGCAGATACTGGGAATTTTCTTTCTTAAATAGTATCAAACAATATGTAAAAAAGACAAACTAATGCATTAACAAATTAACTGCAGGATTTTGTTTCTTTTTTCCTGTACACTGTGTTAATGTGTATTGTAATGGCTCTGTTAGTGCTTGTCTATCTTCACTTTCTTGTATCTGTCATGCTGTTAAAACTGTCAAAAAAGTAAACTCTCTTCTATATACCCCAGGGGGCAGTTGCATTGCAATAAGAGTAATTTGTGGTCAGGATGAAGCTACAAGAATGCTTTCAGCTGTTTTGCTGTGTAGGGACTGATAAATGATAGTCACTTTCTTTTTCTTTCCCCCACCCTCCTTTTTTTTTCCATTCTGCAGTTACATCAACCAGAGAAACAGAGAGTGGAATATCGTTGAGTCTGAGAAGGCTCTTGTGGTAAATAGTGCTGAATTAATACTTTTCTACAAGTAGAGATTAAATGATGCAGAGGGATAATTGCATGGCAAAGTTGCTAATTTTTTAAAATCTGTAAAATCTTTCATAGAGGCAAATGATAGGATTTGAAAGCACATTGCTTTATCCTTTTCCTCAATTCAGTTATCAGCAGATTAGTCACTATAAGAGTGACTTAATGCTTGTTATATGAAAAAGAAAATGTCTCCTCATAAAGGAGACTTCAAATAAGAGAAGAGTGAAGGAGATATTCGGTGCTTTGTAGTTACATTTTTATTAAGGAAGAGTTAAGCTTGTTAACAAATGCTTAAGCATTAACCTTCCTGAGAGTTGTGTGTGTATTTGCTGTTGTTGCATGCAATAAGGACACTTTTTCCTGTGAAGCACAGGACAGTGGGTGCATTAAAATCTTTCTAATCTCTAATGTTGCTGGTTTTTCTCCGATCTCAGTATTGTATATAGCAAATGAGTAATTGCATGGATGGGGGGCTGTGGGAGGATTTAAAAGAGAACAAGTAGCAAACTCTGCAAAACCATGTGCTATTTCTTCTCCAGGCTGAAAGTCACAGCATGAAGAACCAACAAATGGACCCCTTTACTAGGCGGCAGTGCAAGCCCACAATAGTGTCTAATGTGAGTGTAAGACTTAAGTTCAGTTGAGGCAATTTGTTGAAAAACAGAAACCAATGCCATCCAGAATGTAGGAACAAAAATTCCCAACTGTGCCATATGCTATTAACGCCCTGAATGGCAGTGTGAGATACAGCTGAGTGAGATCCTGGTCCCTCTTCTTTTTTAATGCAAAGTGTGAAGGACATAAGTGATGTGGGTATGTACTGCAAAAGCAACCATGATTGAGACTTCTGTCATGAGTTCATCTATGTTGAATTATTCAGATTTAGTTAGCTCTGAGAATACAGTTTGCTTTAGGTGTGAGTTTCACTTTTAATTAGCTGAAAGTTTCCTGAAAGATCAGTTTAGGGTGAGAGGAGAACAAGCATTTGGGCCTGTGATGGATGAAGTAGTTCAACAGAAACCTCCCTTGTGATACTGTGGCAAAACCTTCTCCTGCAATTCCTCTGTGTATAACTGATGAGTAGCAAGGTGATCACCTCCTCCTTCTAAGTAATCTGGCCTTGTTGAGGTCTGTTCTGGAAGAGTATGTGGTTCTGGTGTAGGTACCTAAAAAACCAACTGCTCAGGTCAGCTTTCATCAGTCTCCACAAACCAGCAAGGAAACAAAAGAGAAATTATGTTGCAGGGCTTGAATGAAATATTTCTGAAATACTACTTTAATAGAAAAGACTTGTAACTGAGTAGCTTTATTATGCTAGAGAACTATTAGGTAAAGACAGTAGTCTTCTATGCATTGCTTGTCAGTGTTTCAGGCAGAACTGTAAGCTGAAATCAAATACATACTTAGTAGCATCAAGAATAGTCACAGAAACAAACTGTATAATCAGGGAATGTATTTCTGGTTTCTTTCTGAAGATGATTTTTAGTTTGTTATTGTCAGATAATGCCAGAATGATTCCAGTAGCCTTCTGGGATTCTGAAAGTTGGGTGAACGCATATACAGTCTCTTATGATTTTAGATTCATGGATATGAAAACTGTTTTACCAAAATGTAGTTCTAGCTTTTGCAAATTTAAATGCATGTATTTTTAATTTTTATTCTTGCCTAATATTTCACCTTTGCAGTCCAGAGATCCTGCTGTCCAAGCTGCCATCCTTGCCCAGCTAAATGCAAAATATGGATCTGGTGTGTTACCAGATGCTCCAAAGGACATAAATAAGGTGAGTTTCCATTTTGGTCTCCATTATGTTCCTCACACTGTCACCCTTTTGCTCTGTGAAGCTCGTGAGTAACAGAGATGCATGTTTCAATTCTAGAACAGGGTACCCTGTAGAGCTTTATCATAAAAAGCAACAGTTTGTTGGTTACTTGAAAAAGGAAATTTAAGTTGCTCTAGCAGTATGAAAGCTACACTAAGTGTGTTTATGACAGAAGAGGGGAAAAAATATTTTTATCTCTGTTTTTGTGGCCAGATAAGGTTTGGAGACTTACCTGTAGTTTTCATTTCAGGGTCAAGGAAAAGATAAAGATGTGAACTCTAAATCAGCTAGTGACCTCTCAGAAGATCTTTTCAAAGTGCATGACTTTGATGTAAAGATTGATCTTCAGGTTCCCAGTTCAGGTAGGTGTTCCATCTGAGTTTGGGGATGTGATTGTCCAGCCCATTTTGATAGAACTTACTTCTTCCAGAATAATTCTTTCAAGGATTTGGTGGGCTTTTGGAAATGGGAGTAAGGACTCTGTTTACCATCTTGGCAAATATCTTGAACTGAGGAGGGTGGGGATGTGTGATAGTGACATCCATTTCTTTCATTACCTGAAGGATTAGATCTGCAGTTTCTTGGAGGACAATAATTTAGGAAGTACTTAAGAATGCACAAAGACAAGAAGCAAGAGCAGGAGAAGTTGTTTTTCAAAACGAGGTCAGCTCTGGATGTAAGACTAGAGAATGAGGCAGGAGCTCAAGAACAAGAGACTTTGTGTAACAGCTAGTGAGAGTTAGGAACTTGAGTTAGCAAGCAGATAAGGGTTAGGCACTGAAGGACGCTGAAGAGAGAAGGATGAGGGGACAGAACACCATTTTGACATTTTATGCAGTATCCTTGCTTAGCAGAAGAATCTGGAGACTGATGAAAATGTGTGTTGTAGACATAGATAGAATGTTTGACTTTTTCTGCTTACTATCTGTCTCTGGATTAATATACAGAGTCAAAATTGCATGTGCTGCATGTCTGAGTATAAGCTCCCCAATACTGTCTGTATTATTAACTGAAGATATGTACTACAGAAGCCAAACATGATTTTGTGGTGAAGTTGTCAGCAAAAACAAGTAAAAATTTTGCCTGTGGTTTTGTCCTTACTCTTTTCTTGTCCCCAACAGAATCTAAGGCACTGGCCATCACCTCCAAGGCTCCTCCAGCAAAAGATGGTGCCCCTCGGCGATCATTAAACTTGGAGGACTACAAAAAGAGACGGGGGCTTATTTGAGCATGCCCACTCTGCTGCTTCTGATCCTGCATGCTCCATGATGATGTCCTACTTTTTCTTCCTCCCTTTTCAGTTCTCCCTTCTGGGTTGGAGCAGCAATGGAGCTGGGAAGAGACTCTTTAAAACTGCCAGTCATCTGTAACATAAACCATTCAACTATTTACTGTATAGACCTCCCTTCTTGCCCTTTCCTCTGCTCCCCTCACAAATGTGGATCTGTGCTATTTGGGGTTTTCCCATTTCTTTTAGTTTGAGTTTTGTTTTTATTTTGTTGATGCAGCTCGTTGGTCCACTCTGTGTTCAGTATTAGCCTGAGGTCTGGATTTCCATAGGAATCTCTTGGCAGTCGCAGAATCAGCACTTGGTGATCTCCCCTTACATACCACCACAGGCACAGTGAATAAACATTGGCGCAAGACCTTTGTGGCTGGAAGGTCATCTGCACTTTCTCCCTCTTCTTCCTCCTTCATCCTAGCTTTGGAGAAGGGAATCTTCAAAAACTGGCCTAGGTTCAAAGTGTAAATTTTTTTGGGAGGGTTGTGTGACTTTTTTTCAGGTGTTTTTTATCATTTTTAAGCTGCAGTACTATTTGTATCCGTCTGTCACAGTTCTTTACGGCTGTTTGAATTTCTACCAGCTGTATTTGAGCATCTGAAATTGCAAGAAAGAAACTCATTAAATGTGATTCTTCTTACTAAAACGGCTTGGCTGATATAGCTGTTTAACTTCATGTTCTCTTTTTTAATTACACTTAACCGATGAGCAAGAGGTACACAGCTCTTAATGTGGGACTTGTCATCTATAGCATGTCCAGACTCTACAGCTGTAACTGGGTGAAGTAGCTTTTTATGGGGTGATCCTGGGGAGCTCATTTGGTTGGGCTTTAGTTTCTTCTCCAAGCCTTCAATATTAATTATTTGTTAAGTTATCATGTTGTCACTGGACTCCAGCTTACTTTGTTTCTTGCTTTCTGAACCATTTAAATGGGGCTTCTATCATAAACAAAAATTTTTTTAAAAAAATCACACTCTATGGAAGGGGAAGGACATAATAGAAAGATCAGTGGGTAATATGAGAGGTAGGTGATGGACATTTTTCATATATAAACTAGTACAAGTGGAGTGCAACATGAGCACAAGAATTATATGGCTTTATGGAATATTTGACTAGGCACAAATTGACAGCTGAATTATCACTCAGGTGTAAAAAAAGAAAAAAAAAATCAAATGTAAATATAAGTGACATTTTAAAAAGAACTTTTCCAAACAAGATACAGGTGAATATATAAAACTAAGAACTAAATTAAAAGAGAATTAGAAGTCTAAAAGTTAGAGGCCCTCGTTCAGGTAAGCATGCAAGCACGTGTGTGTTCCTACTCAGGCCAGTATGAATATAACAACTTAAGCACTGAACTGGATAGGAATGTTTCTGGGGGACTCTAAGGAGTGAGAATGCAATGCTCTTCTTGTGTCAGAGCATCGCTGTTTTTCTGAACTCATACACTGGTTATCTTAAAACCTGTGTTTGATACTATCTTGTTGGATTCTTAATGAAACTTTAATCTAGTTCTTATTTAACTTTCTCTTCGTTTTTTAACAGTAGCTTTAAAGAAACATCATGTAATATGTGCAGATTCATTCTACAAATTGTGTATAAAAAGAAAATCAGCGTATGAAGCCTACCATGTAAACAAATAAATAGAATTATTTCAGTACTTATTTACTGAATAGTCCATAGTTCTAGGACATGTGGATTATTCTGTAAATATGTAATCATAGACTACTTTATTTGATGGCCTATTTTAGCAGTTTCTCTGGAGTTAGAGTAGGCTGTCACATATACATACTTTTAACTTTTTAAGATTGGATTTATGGGACCTACCATCATAACTTCATAGGAAACATTGTGATTCACTGTGTAGATAAGCATTTGATATGATTTGGTTTTTTCAACAGCTAAAGTGATTTGTGATTAAAAAAATATTAAACTTACTTGGCAATAGACAGTTTTAAAAATAATCACTCTCTAATGGTTTGCAGAAATAATTGCCAAATCAAAGAGATCAGGAACTGATTTTTTCCACAGAAATGCCTCAGAGCTCTGAGATGCAGTGACAAATGGTGTCTAAAGGTAAACTTAACACAAATACAGTATTTTTAATATGCTTGGCCTTGATGTATTAGTTTTAGTTAACTTCTACATTTGGTAACACAAGACTATCTGTAAAACACCAAAATGTGGATGGTGGATCCATACAGTGTTGCAAATAACTTTTAGTAGAGAAAACTGAAACACAGGAGATGCAGTGTGTTTAGGATGCCAGTCTGAATGATGGACTATGTCCTAGTTATCTGCAATTATGAAGCTGCCACTTACCTTCTCAAAGTCTCTGGGTTTTGCTAAAATGCTGTTTTTCAGAGAAGGCAACCGTCAGTAAATTATGCAAACCTCTTATATTGAGAATGATACATGAAGAAAGTACTCTTGAATAGTTACATAATTGTATGAAAGCTGTAATCTTTTTTCCTTTAAGTGCATGTAAAGGTGAGTGACTACACCTCCCACTTGTTAGAGAGGGAGAGATTTGTTTACTTTGTTTCATTGGTGTCCTAGCATAGTTCATCACAATTGTACAGACTTATATAAATAAACTTGGTTTGTTGGTTTAATAAGGTTGATTGTTTATCCCTTGATCTGAGGTGCTAAGGGTTCCTGTCTGGATCTTTTTTTTTCAGAGACTGACAGTATTATATTTAATAGTAATATTGTGAAATAATTCATGAAAAGTAAGCCCTCTTTCTTTGCAAGAGCAGCTGTTGACTCCTGGATCACTCTCTAACATCTGGAGTTGGTCCTTATCACTAGACTCAAATGGAGCCTCTTGGAAGGTTAGTTCACTTGCACCTCTATTGCATCTCACTTAAAACAGACTTTGCTTGTCTTGTAGAAATCCAGTCTACTTTTGTAATCAAAAATGCTAAAGCATATAGCTGAACTTAAAGAAGCTACTGAGTAAGGTGAAGCAAGATTTCTCAGGAGCGCTCCAGGTGGAGTGTGAGAATGAGACACAACAGGCATAATTTGAAACAGGGTAAGCTCTGCCAAGATGTAATATTAAAAAAATTACCCTCAGGACAGTTAAACAGTGAACTAGGTTGCCTGAGAGATTTTTCTGTTTCTTTTGGAGATTTTCCTCCAAAAAGAGAATGGATTGTGTTACTCATGCCTTAATCTAGCAATCTTGTATCTTACCCAGTTTTGAGAAGGAGCATGGGTTGGGGATCACCCTGAGCTCCTTTCTGATCTAAATTAATGTACGAGTCTGTAAGTAATTTTGTACTTTCTCCAGTTTTGACTGTCTTCCCTGCAAGTACTGCCTCTGCCCCATCCCCTTTTCAACATGCAAAGTAATGTAGTACCCAGAATTTTTCTCACAGACATTGTGGCTTAGGATGAGCAGTGCAGGATTTCCCAACACATCCTTTCTGAGACTCCCTGGTTGTGGGCACTTATAGGGTTCCTGCTAGGGCTGTCTGTGAAACAAGATTGTTCCTAGAAATTAAGCACTGAGCAGTCTGGAAGACTTGGCCTGGAAGTTTGAGCTAAGAGCTGTAACTGAGATTTGCTTAGCAAAGTGTTCCTTTGTGAATTGTAAATTGAGTCATTAAGCTACTGATACCTATGCGATCTTACTTTCAGCACAGTTGTTTATTCTTTTAGAGAGAAATGCTTAAGTAGCCAAACAAATAGGTTTGTTTTCTTTTTTTTTTCCATCTTGAACTCACTGGTTTTACCTTACCACCATCAAAAATTGCTTCAGATTTTAGATCACCTCTACACTCAGTAGCTGAAGGAATCTCAAATGAGCAATTTCTTAAGTCTATTGTGTGTGGAATTATCTGGGTAAAAAACCCCAAACAAACAAAACCCAACCACCAACTTAGGTTTCTGCTTGTTTAGTTGGACTGTGGGGCTAGTAAACACGGAGAATTGTAGTGGTAATATCTTAAACTTCTACAGGCAGCTCTTTGGAAAGCCAGCCATTCAATATTTGCTTGGGGTTCTTTCTGCCTTGACATGTATCAAGATTTTAAAGGTTCCTGTGGCCCAGCTGTGTCAGGCCATAATAGGTAGGCATTACCTGCGTAATTCCAGCCTTTGGAGGGAGACTTGATTCTTTTAATTTAGCATACTTCTTTCTACTGAGAAGAAGTAGTATTCAGCTAAGAGAATGAGCAGTTAAAGAAGGTCATTTAAAGTAGGAACTTCTCAGAAATAGCCAATATATTGCCATTACCTATCAGTAACAGAAGGCAGGGTGAGTGTTGATAGTACTTAGGATGATGTATCTGGTATTTTATATGAGACTGCACGTAGACTGTGTGTAATTTTGGGGTTCCCCAGTTCAAGGAAGATTTCAGCAACCTGAAACAAATTTAGTGAAAGGCCACTGAGATGATCATGGATTAGGGCTTGTTCAGCTTCTTCCAAGAAGGTCAAGCACTGTAATAGTGTATTAGGGCTGTTAGGAACAGGCCATAAGCTTGGTGCTGAGTCTGCAAAGCCTGCAGGGCCTGAGGAGGAATATCATGCTTCTCCTTATGAACTTTCTTCGGCCTGTCTGTATCTTTGTTTTACTGAGCTTTGCTATAACAATTTCTATAACTGGCCAGGTGTCTGTTGTTAATTTCTTTTACTTCTGTTTGCCTTCAGGTGGTGCAACAAGAGTTTTAGATATGGAAGAGTATTAAGCAGGTATCTTATGTGCAATAAGACATTTATGACCAAAATAATGATGTGGAGAGAAATGCAGGCATGTTATATAATAGCAGGCCTTTAGAATAGGAAACAAAGGATGTAGAATAGAAGAGTACAGATTAATGATGGGGCACACGTGGGGAACTGGAAACCCCATAGTTCTGTATTGGTGAGTGGTTACTCACCAACAGTCAAATATAGGGGTGGAGGGGAATTGTTTCCTTGTTTGGGTTGTCGGGTTTTTGGATGTGGTTTGTTTTTTAGTAGGTTTTTTTCCTGATTTTGTGATTGGTTTGTTGGTGGGGTTTTTGTTTGGCTTGGTTTGGTTGTTTAAGGCAGAACAAGAACTGGACAAAATTGTGTTTAGGAAGTAACAGAAAAAAAAATTACATCTAACATATGTGAAGGGCTCATATATATTTGGATCTGAAGGCCAATAGGGAAAAATAAAGTTGTAAAGGCATGTTAGCAAACATAAAAACTACCCCAAGTAGATCCTAGAGGGAGGAACAAGACAGCAGCAGCATATTCCTCTCAACAAAGGGAGGAATGCTGATAGCTTCAAGTTATCTTTTCCAGCAGTCTGGAGATGTTAACTTTGAGATGCAGAGTAACAATAATGAAAATAACCCCTGAAAAGGAGGGAAATGGAGAAATGTGTCTTACAAGTTTATTATTGCAACTTCTGTGTGAAAATACACAACCTGCACTATTGTTCTTTTCCTGTAGTAATTACATCTACACTAATAGACTAACTGGGTTAAGCTTTCCATATGTTAATAATAAATTCTTAGCTTTACTTGTATATATGTTATGCTTCCTCTTAACCCATAAACAAAATCTTCAGTGTAATAGAAGATGCAACTTCAGGAGGAGCTAATAGCAGCCTTCCAGTGAATGTGGAGAGGTGGTCAGGAAAGTGGTCTGCTTTTTACTGTTGGGGGTTCTGGGAGAAGCAGAGACAATGGTACAATTTGAAACTAGAGATTTTGATTAAAGGTGGTGGAGTTCTTTTATGAGGACAGTGAACAGGCTGCCCAAAGAGCTTATCTTTGGAGGTTTTCAACTGGATAAAGCTGGAGCAATGTGGCCTTGGATCTGATCCTGCTGGGTGTAGGAGGCTAATCTTGGGGACCTCCTCAGGTCCCTTTCAATCTAAATTATACTATGACTCTATTTACAGTAGATTCTAAGTGAAGCCTGAATTTACTTTGCTGTAGCTTGTCTGTTTTGTAGTGAAACTGCTTAAAGAAAACTGATAGGAGTTACCCAGCTTGCCAAACAGGACTTGGCTGTTTGCCAATAAGTGATTTCTATGAGGTCTGGCTTCTCTAAATACACAGTGCACATAAGTTTCTTAAGTTTTGTCTTTTAACTGAATGCAAAATGTAAAGCACAGTTCTGTTCCTGTAGCCCACTGCTGGTGTGGGCAGCAGCTCTCTCTATATTGGGAAAATACTGGAACTTAACAACTGTCTTTCTAAATTCTGTGTGCTGCATTCCAGCAGTCTGTGGATTGTTAAGTGTATTTTCTGTAGAGCAAATAATTTACCTAAGTGTGATTAAGTTGCATAGAATGTATTTTGGGTAGAATGTACTCTGCGTCATTAACTTAGCATTCTGTCTTCAGTACTGGAACATGAGTAATTATTTGAAATGAAAAAGAATTGTTTTCTTAAGTGCTGTCAAAGTGTGAGGGGGATACTTTAAGGGACTCAATACCCTTAAGCAGCATGAAGCAGGGGAGTGTATTAAGAGTGATAGTTATGGAGGGGTGTTCTTTGTGGTTTTTTTTTTTCTTCATACCAAGCTTTAGAAAAAGATTTGGTTTGATTTCTTGGTGTGTTTGATTGTGACAACTGCTGATGTCTAATTCCTGAAAGCTATCAGCAGACCCTGCTCCACTAAAACTCTTTAGATGACATTCTGAGCTTCTGTCTTTGAACACATTTGTAATCACCTGGCAACAGAAGAAACACTTAGCCATAAGGAGGGTGGGAAAAGAGTGGTGGTAGCCTGGAAACCTAGGAACCTCTGGTACATGAGGAAGAACACTGTGCAAATTTAAAGACAAAATATGTTGCTTTTTGATGGTTAGCCTTCCACTTTTTCCGAATGTGGAACCAGGTTTGAGTGGGGCACATTGTTTTCACCCATATTACAGACAACCATCATGCAGGAAGTAATTTTCTAAAGTTATTTGTAAGAAACAATAAAGTTTTGAAATTGGTCAATTGGGTAATTAGTAGTTACTCATACAATGCTTGCAAGCAACAAGCAACATCCCTGACTTAATTGAATGTGCATAAATTATTGTGGATTCTGCACAAGTTTATTTGGTTTTAGTAAATGTATACAATTTTGCTATATGAGAGCTATGGTTTTTGAGTACTATTCTGGAGAAATTAGAGTTGGTCAGTACAGAAACCCATGATCACAAAAAAAGAGAAAGGGAAGAAAGCCATTGGCAAAAAAACTTGCTGGAAGTCTCAGGTTTATGTCCTAAATCTCACATTAACATTCAAGTAAAAACTTTGTATTTCCTCAGTTTTCCTGAAGCAGTTTTTTTTGTTATTAAACCTCTGTCAGCTTGTTCTGCAGAAAATACCAGGGTGGATAGGGTAATAAATTACACTGCAGATGAGTTACTTTGTCAACTTGTTAAAGACCATGTTAGACAAGATTCATAAATGCAGCTTAATGCTAAGTGAGCACTGGAATGGAAATAAAGAATACAGGTTATTTTCTGGCATGAGTATATATGTATGACGACCAAAAGACATCAAGTCTTTGGGGAGATTGAATTTATGATTCAGTGGGTTGAAGGAAGAAGCAGTAGAGTAAAACATTAGAGGCTGGGTGTGATCTACCTTTGTAAATGGCATAAACAAGATCACAATGCCTTGTTTCAATGTGCCTGCTCCAGGAAAGAAATTCAAAATATCTTTGCTTTAGGGCAGGGAGGGGAATATTCAAACAGCCATAAAATGCGCCCTTAAACAGATAAAATTTTATGTGAGACTCAAGATGATTTGGGCTTTATTGAAAGTCCGTTCTTGAATCGTTTGTTGGCTCTCCTTCAAGACTACAGACAAACATGCAATTGCCAGATACCCCACCTGGCATGCAAGAATATTTGCCTGGAGTGTAACAGTGTAAGTGGTGTCTACTTCATCCCTTTGTAATTCTTCCTGTGGTATATCTGCCAACAGGTAACTTGCTTCCATTATTTTTCGTAGTGAAATTGCTGTGTAACAGCTCAGCTCCTGAAAGTAGCCACATGGCAATCAGTTTTCAGGCCGTATGCTGGAAGCGGAAGGGATTTGAGCACCACCACCTTAGCAGCTGTTGTGTGGCTCTTTGCAGACAGGGCAGTTATAGTGAAATTGTTGCTGCCCAACCGACTTTTTGTACTGATTAATGCTACAGAAATTAGAGCAAAATTATTGCTTATATCCCACGTGTGCTTTAGAAGGTTACCATGAGAAATTACAGCTTCTCCCGAGAGTGGTGCTAATGCGATGTTTTTTCTGACTGCAGTTAGCACAAGCTCTCACTCAACAGTCAGTTTAATGTAGTCTTCCTTGGTTGGGGGAACAAACTGATCTGTGACTAGAAGAAGCAGATCATATACAACATATATACTTAAAAGGTAAAAACCCAGACTGTTGTTTCATGCTTTGCTCTTGAAGACTTCTCAGTTGTCGAAAACAGAGAGTAGCTATTTTTACTGTAATAAATCTCTCTCCCAGAAATATTATAAGGGACTATGGAGGCAAATTGGTTTTCCACTATTAAAGAAAACTTAAATGTTGGAATAACTGCTGTCTTCATCTGAGAAAGACTAGATAAATTTCAAGCACAAAGCAGTTACTTTCAATTTTGAATCAAGGTTAGTTAATTATTAAATTGGTTATTGATTTTTATTTCCATTGCAAACTTCCGGAATATTTTCTCAAATGATCAAAGGTAAGAAGTTGAAGATAGCAAACTATGATAGCCAAACTTGAGGTGAAATATAAGCTGAGTACCATTTTAGCATTTTGTAAAATCCTCTTCTAGCTCTACCCCTGGTAAAGGATTTGCTATGAGGAGTTCTGCAATTTAGCTTAGCAGCCAAAGTCTGGAAGTGGGAATGAACTTTCATAACAGCATGGGGTACATAGTCTTTAACAAACACCTTCACTTTGGGCTAACATCCCTCTAGTGCATAACAATGAAGAGTTTTTAATTTTAGAGCATTACGATTACAGAGTGTGCTCTTGGGTTTCCTGTCACTGTGTTGCCTGTTTCAGCTAGCACAATCTGTTCACAGCAGCTAGTGCTCTTCCAGAGGCAGATAAGAGTACAGAGGGGTAAAAATAGGTTGTATCTTGAAACACTTTTGCGTTGAATGCCCAGAAGCCTGAAGACATACAGTCCCAAATGTTATATTATGGTCTATTTAACCAGTGTTACAATGAAAGGGAAGACTCTGTGGGAAGCAGTGGGAACTGGATGGAGTCCTCATGAGGAATATTTTTACTCACAGGTGACTCGAATTCCAAAGTCACAGGGCAGGACTCTTCCTGTGGTTATTTTTTTGTGTTATTTACTAAAAGTGAAGGCAGAGCTCATTGTGGACTGCCACACACTAAAGTTTTGACTTACGGGCAGAGATAGCCTGGTTAGTTCCTCAGGTCCTGCTCTCTTCAAAAAGTGATGCATAAAGAGATCCACTGTAATCTACCATAAAGTGGCTCATCACTCATGACAAGTTTGGTGATGCCTGGTTAATAGTAATAATCTTTAGTTATTACTATAAAATTAGAAAGCATTTAAATTCTGAAGGATTATTGTCCCTCTGTTTTTCTTTGCTCCTGCTCATGAACTTCTGCCTTGAGTAAATTCTTCAGTTTATCACACCTTGCATATTTATATGTTATATTAGTTCCATTTGCTGCAGCCCCTTTTCAAAGGGAATAATGATGCTTGGAGGTAGAAACTAAGTTCCATTGATTCCTATAAGTTTTAAGATAACCCATTTGCTGGTCTGTCTTAACATAAATATGTCTCAGCTAACACTATTTTTCAAAGCAGCTGGGTATTTTTGGCCTGCGTTCTTGGGGATGGAAGCAGATGGTCACAGCAGAACAACAGATGTTTTTTCAGATGTTAAAGTAGGGCTGAATTGAAGTGAGAGTTTGACAAAAATACAACAAATGTGATCTGAACCCCAGCCTTGAAAGGAGAAGCTGGCAGAGTGGGCTGTCACAGAGCAAGTAGTCCAGGCTGCATAAAGGTATTTCTCACTCTTCGTCTCTCAGCATGGCCTGTCCCAAACACCAAAGATGTGGTGCTGGGGCTGC
Organism: Zonotrichia albicollis; assembly: GCF_047830755.1. NCBI lineage: Eukaryota > Metazoa > Chordata > Aves > Passeriformes > Passerellidae > Zonotrichia > Zonotrichia albicollis. The sequence goes on along the minus strand of NC_133824.1, from coordinate 30,826,313 downwards.
AGTGCCTGGGCAGCAAAGAGAATGAAAGGCAATGCCTCAAAGGCAAGCCCATTCAAACGTGAGAGCTGTGCTTCTAAAGCAGGGCCTGACTCCATTTGTGGTCTCTTGGCTTGTCTTTCCAGTTCCCTGAGCTCAGGGGAGCAGGGAGGTAAAGTTGCTCCCGAGCATGCTGAACAGCTGCCACAGCTCAGCAGCATCTCCTAAGCACCCTTCTCCAAATGGCTGCATTGGCTTTTTGCCACAAGCTTGTAATAACACAGCTGTACCTGATTAGGTTCTGGAAAAAAATGTGTATGTAGTTTACTATTGCCTTTGTTTTCTTTATTAAAAAAAAAACCAATATTTATGCATACTTCTATTCTTAACTTATTACCAAGCCTGAAAATTAATCCTGTGGAAAAACCAAAACGGTATTGTAGAAACTCATTCAGTATTAAAAAGAACTGATTTGTCAAGTTCAGGGAGTCATAGCACCATTCAGCCATGGCAGGGAGCTGTGGTAACAACCCATTGGGCAACACATTCAGATATTATACTTTTTGCAAGTGAAGTGAGTGACAACATTTGACCCTGTTAGGGTCAAACCCTGTTTAGGAGCCAGGCTATTGTTGCAATTCTAAGTGCCCTTTTAGCTCTAGCATTGAACAAGAACAGCAAAAGGTGAATCTCCTGAGGGGTTTCTCTTGGTGTGGGAGGACTAAGACTGTAGTCTTTGGATGTGAATAAAATTGTTTCGTTTCCTTGCGTGGCTGTGGAAGGAGCTAGTGGCTCACTGGCTGAACAGGCTGAGATGGTGCTCTAGCACCTGTAAAAATGTTTACATGCTCTGTTTTGTCTCATTTATCCCAGACTTTATCTTCAGACATGAACAAAGCTAAGAGAAAATATTACTTGTTCACAAAGAAGTACTTAGATTAGAAAGAAAAAAGAGAAGGAGCCCTTGCTTGTCCTGGTATAATACTTAAGGTGAAATTTCTTGTTCTAGACAGTAGCAGATCATGAGGCTACAGAGCTAACTTGCATCAGATGAACACTGCATTCAGTTTCCAGGAATTAAACTAACACTGCTAAAACTGGTAATCAGGACAGAGAGACAAGGGTTTTGTGGAATCTTTGCTAGTCTCTTTGTGGTCTTGAAATTGATTTGGGATTCATTTAAAAAAAATGAAACAGAATCACAGAATATGCTGAGTTGGAAGGGACCCAAGAGAACCAGTGGATCTGACTCCTGGCCCTGCACTGGACCATCCCTTGCAAGGATCTCTAAAAAAGTAAAGACATCCTGTACGGGGCAGATGTGCAACTATAATAAGCTGTACTTTCTTATTTACCTGACCAGGCTGTAGAAGATTGATTTCTCTCTTTTCTGTCAGGGGACTGAAAGCTTCACAATAAAATTGTGTGGTGAGGGAGAAATATAGTAGGTTTTCTGACAGGTTCCCAACAGGATGGTCTTATAAATACTGCAAACCTCTCCAGTGGAGAAAGAAAGGTGTGGGAAGGGCTCCCACAAGAAGACAGACTGTCAGAAGTTTTGCCAGGAAATATTCCATTGCTTCTTTAGAGGGAGAAGCAGCATTCCCCTTCTAGGCAGGGAAGGGCTTCCATCAGAGTTGCCAGGCTGAGTCTTGTGAAATATTCCTTTGAGCCAGTATCCTGTCTCAGACAACAGCCAGTTTGGGATGATTAGGACATGAACATAAGAAATAAGCCATCAGCAGACCTAGCCTCTTCCTGTTTGTTCACAATCTCCTTTGGAAGTGCAAGAAGACTTAAGTGGCAGAAAACAAAACAATTTTTACAGCCAATAGAAGCTAAGAAACATGAAGAGGAATCTCTGGGATTCACTGGTCAAAAGATCTCTGGAGGAGGAACAAGGATCAAGGAGAAACTATGATGGTGTTTGATGAATGCAAAATTTGCAGAGGAGTTGTGTACTGTGGGTGTGATTATAGACTTAAAAAGTCAGTATTTAACAAGAACCTTGTTGTTAAAGATCATGAAGTTTTTTTCTTATTTCAAGCAATGAATAGGTGAAGAAGATCTAAAAGGAAGTGTGGTACTGGAGGAAACAGTAGTGTGTTGAACAGGTGTCAGTGACATTTTTCAAAGCCTCTGCTTTTTATTGGATCAAGACAACAAACCTCAACATGAGCAGTGTGATGAACAGAGTTCCTGCCCAACCATCATGCTTTTTAGCTGGCTGGCTTGCTGGCATGTGCTCCTTGCTGAGGTATAAGCGGAAACAGTACAGGAGCTTTGCTGGTGTGGGGCAACAAGCATCATTCTTCTGGCAGGTATATATGTTCACAATCTCCTTTGCTGTGAGGATTCAGGTGTCTGAGCTGTGCTGCCCTGAGAAAAGACTTGGAGAAATTGCTGTAGCATCTATCACTTGCTCTCCACATGACTTTGCTATCTTTCTTAATTTGATTAGAAGATCACTTTGCCTGGGACTTGTCCTAAGGTCTTATTTGATTGACAATATGTAATCCACTCTCACTCTTTATATCCCATTTCTGGGATATACTTTTCTCATTACATCAGAAATTGGCTATATGCCTTCATTTTTAAGGCTCTCTGCTATTTATCCTCACCCTATTAATTTTCTGTCATTGTTAATGAGGCACTGACTCCTGTCTTTGATTTCTATGGCTGACTTAAATATCTTTCAGAAAGTTCCTCCACACTTCCTTACCATGCTGTTTGTCCAGTTTCAAGAATTTATGTATTTAACATTTATGTAAATATTCTCAAGGATGTCAATTCATCCTTCTGTTTCCTCTACAGAGCCCCAGTTCCCCACCCTGGCACCTTCAGCCACACTACCTTCCTTTTGCGTTCACTTCCCAGCCTGTCAGGCTCAGCCTTCTGTCCCAGCTCTTCCCTGGGCAGTGCTCCACAGCCATCCAGCAGGAGAAAGCAGTGGAACTGGGGTTTTTTCCCCACTGTGTTTTTAACCTCACATTTAGTGGCAGGTGCCAGTGCAGCACCAGCTCCTGCCTTGTTAGTTAGGCTACAAGTCAGTGACAGAATTTTCTAACAGGCAGTTAAAAGGGAAATCATGTTCCCAGCTGAGACCAGGCTACAGACTCACTGCCATTTGGTTTGTCCTGTTGGCAAAGCACTGCTGCTGAGCTGCCACTTCTGTTTGTTAATACCTGGCACAGTTTTTCTTTCCTTTGCTTTAGTTTTGTGTTTTAATGTAAGGTCAGAAGAAGAGTTTTTGCTGGGTGAATTTTAGGAATTTGCTAGGTGAATGTTGCCCAAATGCAGAAGAGAACACAGAGAAAATAAAGCACAGACCTGTTTTAAGGAGCAGATATGGGAGGAAAAGCAGAAAATTTAATGCTCTATGACAAACCATGGTGAGTATAGCAGAGAAGAAATTTTTTCAAACCTATCAATATTTTCTGATCCTTTGGAACTTATGTAGCCAGCATCACAACTATATGTAAAGGGCTGAAAGCTCAAAGAAAGTAATTTTGCCATCTCAAGAGTTTGACTGTTTGCTAGAAGCTCCTGCTCCCCTTCTGTCATCGCTGTAACATTCACTACAACATCAGAGGACCTTGGGACAAGATGCCAAACAGGCCTTAGGCATACTCTGTGTAGTTTAAGGGCTACATCTCAAAGGAGAGAGTATGGAATTTCTGTTACCTATGGCTGACAACTTACAGCAGCTAAGTTCTGTGCCAATGCAGTGGGGTAAGAAAATCACTGAATCACTTAGTTTGGAAAAAACCTCTGAGACAGAGCCCCACTCTTAACCTAGCACTGACACCTTCACCACTAAACCATGTCCACATGTTTTTTGAATGCTTCCAGGGATGGTGATTTCACCACTTCCCAAGGCATGCTGTTCCAGTGCTGACCACCCCTACAGTGAAGAAACTTCTGCTACTGGCTTGGTCTCCTTTGGCACAACTTGAGGTAATTCCTACTATTCTATCACTTTTGCCTCCTTTCAGGAAGTTGTAGAGAGTGATAAGGTCACTCCTGATCCTCCTTTTCCCTAAGCTAAATAGTCCCAGCTTGCTCAGCCACTCCTCATAGGACCTACTCTCTAGACCCTTCCCCAGCTCCATTGCCCTTCTCTGGATGCACTCCCACACCTCAATGTCCTTCTTGTAGTGAGGGGCCCAAGCAGGATACAGCACTCAAGGTGTGACCTCACACTGCCCAGTACAGGGGGTCAATCACTGTCCTGGTCCTGCTGGCCACACTGTTGCTGATCCAGGCCAGCATGCCCCTGGCCTTCTTGGCCACCTGGACACAGCTGGATCATGTTCAGCTGCTGCCAGCCAGCACCCTCAGGTCCTTTTCTGCTGGGCAGTTTTCCAGCCACTTTTCCCCAGGCCTGTAGAGCTGCCTGGGACTGTTGTGATGCAAGTGCAGGACTCAGCACTTCACTTGTTGAAGCTCATACAGCTGGCCTCTGCCCAATCCAGCCTGTACAGGTCCCTCTGCAGAGCCTTCCTACCCTCCAGCAGATCAACATTCCCACAAATTTGGTACTGCCTGCAAAGTGACTAAGAGGGCACATGATCCCCTCATTCAGGTCATAGCCTGCCCAAATGGTCACAAGTGCTATTTTTTAGTTTTACTATTCCTTTAATGTGTTTGAAAAGGAAACTAAACTGTAAGTCTTAATGCTACTTAAGTGTTCTAGATGAAAAGTTTAAATCCATACATTGGGTTTCAGAATATTTATTTTTGCATCTACCATAAAGGTAATAATTGTATTACATTCCATGTATTTTCTCCTTCCTTTCTTCAGACCTGAGATTTTTGTAAGGATGTTTGAAAATTCAATTTTTTGATGAAAAATGGGATAAATAAATATTTTCCTTTTTTTTGTTCTTAAATAACTTTTAAATAATCTTGTTCTCTCTCCATATCACACATTTTTCCACTTCAAAATTATGTGCAATACACATTCTCTTTTCCTCTTAGGAGTAAATAAGTACAGAGATTAACTGATTAGAATGTTCTCTTTTCCCCCCCCCAAATCTCAGGGTGTTTTTAAAGGGAATATAAAGAAGTATAATCTCTAGATTTTACGATGAAGAACTGGTAGTGTAAACCAGGTGACTTCATTTTTTAAATACCACTCCAATAGGTAATGAACACACAGGTTAATTTCAAAGATACTGATCTCTTGTCTGTTAGTGACAATCCAGTTTGAAGCAAACAAATATTTCCAGCGTTGCTAACATTTTACCAGTACCACCACATCCACAGAGGAACTCTTGTAAAGAGTCAGATCAGTATCACAGAAAGGGCACAATGACTTGATCCCTTTACTCTGTTCAACACTCAGGAATTTTTACTGAGGTATTCATCATCTGAATCAACAAAGCAAATGTATTGTATGAATATATTTTATGTGATTCCAACATATGAGTTGTTTGTTCTTACTGTAAGTATTAACTCCAGTACTTCCTTGCATTAATCATAGGATTTGAATGAAAACTTCTGTCTCAAAACATTGCTTCTTTAGTGTTGGTGCCCACTTCCAGCATCCTGAATAGGCATCTTTGTGTGGGCAGAGGACATTGTCCAATGCAGTAACTGTTGTGTTCTGTGGCCTTGGAAGACAGTGTAGTACACTCAAACTCCAGGTTTGAGTGTAAAAAAAAACACAAATGTTTTTCATTTATGAAAGAGTTATCATGAAGTTGTTATGATTAGAGCTCAGAGATTGCTCCTGTAATGAAAAATGGGTTCATTGCTGATTGTATCTCCAGACTTCATAGAGTGGAGGTTTGAAAGGACTCATACCAACAGAATTTGTAATTTACCTATTTTTGACTGTTTTATTAAGCCAAAGCCAAGACTCCTTTTGGATTAGCCAGACAACACTTGTATTCAGTTTTTGTATGATCACAAAATCATAGAACGGTTGAGGCTAGAAGAAATGTCCAACCCCCATGCTCAAGCAGTGTCACTTGCTGCCCAAGACCATGTTCAGGTGACTTTTTAATATATTATTTTTTGATACGGAGATTTCACAACCTCTCTTTGACAACCACTTCTAGCATTCAGCAAAATATTTCATGATGCTTTTTTCCTGATTCCCTACCCAGGACTATGGAGTACATCCTGAGCTCTTAGCTGGCTCATCATCCATTCCCAGGCACAGCTCCATGCACACAAGCTGCTCTGTCACAAAGGGCAACTTCTCGTCTTCTAAGCCTGTCCTTCCTGAGAGCTTGTATCCCTCTGTTGGAGCGCTCCAGCCATGATAGCCATCCCACCATGTCTCTGTGGTCCCAAAAAGATCATGGCCTGTGATGGCAGGCACATCTCTAGCTCCTCATGGTTATTCCCAATGCTGCATGCATGTGTGCAGGCACTCCCAAGGGCCACACTGGTGTCCTGCTTGGTTTTCCCATCACAATGCCCTGTGGGCACTCCTTGCTTCTGCATGGAAAAGCAGTTGCTTGTAAGCAATTAAGGAGATCTTGCTGAACCCTGTTTTGCTGATTTTGTGTTCCTCTTCGTACACATTGTCCTGGGGCCTTTGCTTGTAATGATGTCTGTCATGTCCTCACAGGACTGCTGGTAACTCTCTTCTTTCCCCACCATAATGCACATAACTTTCTGTTCTATCTAGATCAGTTCTGCAGAATTGCTTGTGCCTTCTGGAAAAACATGAACAAAACCAAGTCAGGCTTATTTTAAGAATGTATGATTGGGACAGAAAACTCTAATCTGTCCTCAAATATTTATGCTCCCTGGAGTTTCTATTTATTTCATGCTCTACAGCAAAAACTTCACAATGTGTGCATTGGAGCTGAGTAAAAGTAGCTAGGAGGAATTGTCCTTTATCTTTGACAAAAACAAATGTTATAAAAGTCTCTTCCAAAAACCTGAACACACAATAAGCTTTCAGAGAAGAGAAATTGCTCACTATGTTCACATGTTTATTCATATTTCTCAGTAAACTCAGAGGTCATACAGTTCTCAAATGGTCAAACAATGGGTATACCACAATGGCAGTTTCATCATATCTTTCCCTCTCTCTCTCCCTCCAAGCCTGAACACGCTTTCAGCTTTATGTCATGGACTAAGTGAAGACATTAAATGCATTAGGGTTAGGACTGAATATTTCTGACACACAGAATGTGTCTTTCACAGAAAACTGAAGAACGAAGAAAACTACGTCCTCCACAGAAATTCATCCTTTTGGATTAAAAAAAGTCACTTGTCCAGGCTCATGATCATATAATTAAACTGGTGTGTTTGGTGCTGAGTGAAAGAAAATGATACTACAGAAATATCTAAATTTCACTCAAGAGGAGCTGAAATCACAGTATTATGATGTTATGACAACCTGATTTGTTAATGTTTTGATCTGCAATACCTTAGCCTTTGTTTACTCTGGACAAACATGGTGCTGGTGAAAGGTGCTCATCTTGCAACCCTGCAGAGGAAAGTGTTTTGTCTATTCAGGGAGCACATACTGTGCTCACAGTTACTCCATCACCCTGCCACCATTGCACACTGCCAGGCCCTCCTGTCTGCCCTGCCTAGAGGAAACCTTGTGAAAAGAGGAAGAGACATGGGAGTGCCCAGCTGAAGAAGCTGGTGGTGTTTTATTAAGGTTTCCTCTGGAGTCTAGGTCACCAACTATTGAAGCTCAGGGAGACGACCCATCTTCATTGATCAGCATCAAGCTCCTTTTATTGATTCAATCAGTCACTTTTTATAACAGTGTTAACCAAGCTCATACATATTGCAAAATCCAAGCTCATCATAGGTCAGAGATTACACACCAACCCCTCCTTTTGTTTTCAATACCTGTGGTTTGTTATTGAAACCAAGATTTGTGTTCTCACCCTGATATAAAAGGTTCTCAAAACTTCCCCATACTTTATCCAAGGACAAGGTATTTACTTGTTATAGAAGACAACCTGAGAACTTCTGCTGTTTACATAAACGTGCCTGAGAATCTTCTTGTTTACAGAAACAGGCTTTGAGAATTTGCTCTTCACAGCTGCCTTTTACCTTTCCATCAGCTGTATATTTTCATGGCCTTTTTTCCTTCAAGCCATGTCTGAGCAAAATTCTACAACAACCAACTGACTTCATTCTAGCTACTGTGGCAGAGTGCTCCTTGGAATCAGGACCAGCATCTTCACTAGAACCCAAACACAGGGAGTTATGCCAGGAGCAGGGTAGGGAAAAAAGTGTGTCAAGAGACTGTATAAGAGATTGTGTATATAAGACGAGGAAACCAAACCCCCTGGATGCCTGAAGCGCTGCAGAAGCATGGCAGGCAAATTGGAGGGACACGTGTGTGAGTTGTGTCTAACCCTGAGCACCATGAGGAGGGGAAGTAAAGCAGCTGCCTAAAATGGCTGATTCAGAGGCTACATATCTGTCAAAAATAGAAAGTAAGTTAAGAAAAGTCATTTGGGTACCAAAGAACACAGAATTTCCAGAAAGAAATAAATAAAGTCCTTACAATAAAAATAAGTACAAAGATGTTGGGGAAAGACTATCTGGTCCAAGGCTGTCTTGCAAGAAGATGTCAATATCCACAACTGAGGAAAATATAGTTAGAATTGCTCAATTTATACTTAGTAAATAACAATCAAATGCACCAGGAAGCAAAATAAAACCAATAAGGCTCCAAGGGAGCCTGACATGGATTGCATAAGGAAGCAACAAAGACTAAAATGACTCCCAGCATTTCTGAAGTGACAGGATTTTGTGCAACACAATTACTTTGAAAACATTAAAGGAAGAGCTGTGTATCTACCTGTAGGCTGAAATCTTAATACGTATTCATCAGGCAGTGAGATATTAATGCGCATAAAGAAAAAAATGAGAAAAATGTATTCTTGTTAAACATGACTCAGAATATATTGCACATAAATAAGTTCCCAGGCATAAATAATTTAGGTGTAAATATAAAATCTTGGAAATGCATAGCTTTCAGTTGTTTTAGAATAGAAAATATTTATTCCATGCCTGCAAATGTGCCAGGGCTTGTTAGGAGAAGGTGTACATTAGGTAGACACATATTCACAGACAGGATGATCAATGGAGAAATGTTTTAAAACATGTTAGAAGGAAATTGCTGTAATTCAAGATGTGGCAGTATTTGCCAAAAACCTACAGCACACCTACAAATGTTTCTTTAGTCCTCCAGCAGAAATGTGGAGGTGAATTTGATGAATAGAACAGCACAGACAAGTCCATCAAATTGGTTAATTCTGTAGTAATTATGGAAATGAGGGTGTAAAAGTTAATTTAGGTTTAGCTCCAGGGAATAATACAAACTAAAAATGGCTAAAATTTTATACTATTAGACTAAAAGGAATGAAGATTTAGAAATATATCAAAGAATGGGAAATGTGAAAAAACCCAGAAATACCCAAGAAAAATTTGCAAAGATAACTGCAGAAACTTCAGATCTCGATTTGCTGGCCCTTGAAATTCTCTTCCAGTTTGGATTATTTTCTCAATTTGCAGCAACTGTTCAATTCAAGTATTAAATATCTAATGTAATTTTATAAAAAGCTATAAGTAATATCTGGTATGTATGTGATGCCATGCTAAATGCGATAACTGCTTTTAAATAGTATCCAATGTGATTACCGTAAGTTAAAATGTTTTGCAAAATGATACAACTGTGTCCATTTTCTACTGAGTGTAGACTATCCACAACCCAATATTACCATGGAAGAAAAAGTATAGATATTTTTAAACTAGTGAGTTAAGCCCAAACTCTTAATTGGCATAGCTAAAAATATTTGAATTCAGGTAGTTTTCAAAAAAAATTTGAGAACTGAACTTCCTTACAATATAATTGACAATATTAAAAATGTAAATATTGGGATCTGCTACTTGCACAAGCAAAAAATAAAACTGAAAATATTCTAGAAGAAAGCAGACTTGAGACAGTGGCAAACAAGTTGGAAAGACTAGAGGCATTTCTAAATTTTCATCAGGTAGGCACAAAATTATTATCTAATAATATCAGGTATATAAAAGCAACTGTGAAAATATGAATTATTGCATAAAAAGGGGAAGGGGTGGGGAAGAGAAGTAGGAGTTTTTAAGTGAAAATACAGAACAGGCTGTTAAATTTTGACATCTTTGAGGAACAGGAGTGAGCCAATCATTGCAGACAGCAAATGGTAGGAGCTGTTTTGGAAATCATCAAATGACATTTGAAAATGCCTTGTGTAATCTTTTTTCTTATGGAAGAGAGGGTTGTAAAGATAATTGTTCCTTTCTGAAAATGGCACAATCAACCCAGATCAGCTGTTGATCTGTGGAAGTGCAAGATGTATCAGATTTCTGTCACTTGTTCATTCAGTCTTAAGCTCCATGTTTACCCCCTACAGTCTTTTAACTCTGTTAAAAATATACCCTTCTTATAATATTTTTGATTCAAAGCAGAAATTTTGGTGTGATAGATTAAAAAGTGCAGCATTTTATACAGAAAAATCAGGAAAACTAGAGTTTAAAATTGGACTGTATTAGTAAAACTGGTGGACTAATTGTAGCAGCTTGGTGCATGTGTTATTTCTGGCTTAATTACTCACACTCGCCCATTTTTCAGCAGAACAGTGGGAGTGAGGCACTGAGCAAACAAGATGAAGAACAAAAAATAAATATTTTAAACTTGAATTGCGAACTGAACATTTCAGAGGGCTGAGGGTCTGTTAGAAGCTGAATGTAAAGAAAATATGCAGTTATGGCACAGCAGTTTGATTATTTCCATTCACTATTTATCTGACTTTATCCAGCAAATGAGATTAAAGCTCCAACAGCAGATATGAAATTTTGTGGGAAGGTTGCTTTTCAAAAATGATTAACTACATGCACACAAGAGAGCAAGAGCTGATGGGCATTCCATGGGAAACCAATTCCCCGTGAGCCTCATCCGTGCAGTTGTGGCTGCAGCACTGCAAGGACAGGGGGAACTGGCATAGAGAGCATTGTGGAGGCTGCTGCAGCCCCAGGGAGCTGCTGCTCACCAGGGCTTCGAGGGGACCAGTGGTTTGTCTCCAACATGAGTGTGGGGACCTAGTGGGCAAACAGCCCAGGGATTCTCTTCAGCCATAGATTTAGGGAAACTGTGGCTCCCACAGGTGAGCTACATCCTCCTGAGGACCAATCAGCTCAAACAAAGGAATGAGTTTAAGGAAATCTACTAAAAAGTGGTTTTCGCAAAGTGCAGCAAACCAGTGAAAATAAAGCAAAAAAAAAACAAAGATCGCAAAAGAAGAAATATAGGAGTCCAAAAAGCAGAAATAGAAGAACCTTAGCACTGTTATTTTGTCAGGTGATTGGGGGCCCAGGCCCACAGCTTGCTATAAGGTCCCATGTCATCCCTAGGGCCCCCCAGAGCAGCAGGGCCAGCTCAGGGGGTTCCCCCCAGCCTGACCTGCCCCAGCCTCTGCCTGCCCACAGCCACAGGCCCAGGGGTGCTGTGAGCCCAGCCCAGGGCCCTCAGCCTCTGCCTGCCCTGCCGGGTGCTGGCCCCCAGCTCAGCCCTACCTGTGGAACACCTTGGCTCTGGGCCTGTGTTGGGCCAATGCCCTGGCATGGCCTGTCCCCATGGCCATGATGGAGCTGAGCCCAGCCCTGTGCATTGGCTTTTTATCCAGCCCTGGCCCAGGACCATGAGCCTGGTCCTGTCAGTGGGACCTGGCTGTTCTCTCTCTCAGCAGGACAGGCCCTGCCATCCTGGGCATTTCCTTGGGCCCAGTGCTGCAGGAGGAGCCACCATCCTGCTCTTCATCTTGGATTCAGGAGCTACTGCATGCACTCAGTCTTCATTCCAGGACTGCTGCCCTGAGGAAGGGTTGTGGCTTTAGACTCTAGTCATTAGTGCAAAGCTGTGGGATGACTAACATACCATATGCCCAAGTGTATTGTCCAAACAATATTCTTGAACTCTGTCAGGCTTGTGCTGTGACCACTTCCCTGGGGAGCCTGTTCCAGTACCCAACCACCCTCTGAGTGAAAAACCTTTTCCTAATATCCAGTCTAAACTTCTTGACACAAATTCAGGCCACTCCCTTGGTGTCTGATCATCACAGAGAAGAGATCAGGGTCTGTCCCTCCTCTTTCCCTCCCAAGAAAGTTGCAGACTGCAGTGAGGTCTCTCCTCAGTCTTCTCCAGGCTGAACAGACCAAGTGACCTCAGCCATTCCTCATATAAAGGGCTTCCTCTTGAGGCCCTTCATCATCCTCATGGGCTCATTTGGAGGGTCTCTAATAGCTTAATGTCTTTCTTATATTGTGGCACCCAAAGCTGCACACAGGACCGCAGGTGAGGTTGCGCCAATGCAGAGCAGAGCTCAGGCCTGCGCTGGTAGGGTGGTTGTCTCTTACATCCCTCCCTTCCCTTAGCTCTCTTTTGGCCCAGGCTAAGTAAAAAGCCTTGATTGGTAAAATTACTACATATACAGTATTTTAAAGATGTAGATTTTGTTTTCCTACTTCTTTTTTAAGTGATGGCACTGGTGGTTCCCAAAAAACTACAGATAGATTGCTTTATCTGAAATTCTTCTATTTCATCTGTTAACAAGAAATTTCTTGGGTTTTCCATCAAAAAATAGCCAATATCCCCTAGATTAATCAGGGAAGCTTTAAATCTAACATTTTAGTGTCTGCAAATAATCTCAATCATTTGTCAGTCTTATACCAGAAGATCCAGCACAGGTGATTTCTAGAAAACAATGGTGGAGTGGCTGTCTGATAATAGTGATCAGCAATACAAAGGCCCATTTGGAGTGTGACAACTGCTTTTCTGATTCACTCTCCCGAAAATACAGTGCCAAGCTCTGCATGATCAGAAAAACACACAATAGTCACCATCCATTAGTCAGTTCTTGCACATCTTTGTCTACCAGTTCAAATATTTTATTTACAGTACAAAACCTTTTAAAATTATGTATCTGTTTTCTTTTTTTGTATGATATGGAATTTTATGGAATAGCTAGATCGAGAGAAACCAGAAACCTGCAGTTTCTGAGCATGTATCACATTCAGAAAAGCAAGATGCCTGAAATTCTCATTTTTATCTCCAGGCAGATACCAGAGCAAGAGTCATGTAGGAGGAAGAAAAACTGGCAGAAGATCTAGATATGAAGATTGCCTAGTTCTGTGAGTGAAGACAGAACTTGCATTCCTGAGTACAGGAAGGCTGTCAGGTAACTTTCCACAGCTAGTATTTTTCAGTAGGCACTTACAGTGTTTTACGACTTTAGGATTTTCCTTGCAGTATGGAGGGCCCATGTTTAGTGTTGTTTCTCCTCTCATTGTTTCTGTATTTTTAATCTTTCTTCCCTAATCAATATTCAGCCAAATCCCTCCAAAGAGAGTCTGAAATCTTAATCACACTTCCTGTAATTTTTTTCTGGTTGGAAACCTTTTAGATGTCTTAAGGAGGTAATCTTAAAGAGAGGGCAGTGGTTAAAATCAGCAATGTCTAGCCTGATTAACCTTTATTGTTAGTTTTACAAAAATGTAAGCAAAAATAGGATACAGGAAGAAAGAACCAGCAGTTCTTGAAGACAAGTCTCTCTAATGCTTTCTTGCAAGTTGTTGGCAAAAGCCCAGGCTATTCTTTTTTATTATGAGATACTCAATTTTTGGTGCTGGAGGATAACCTTTAAACAAAAAAAAAAAAATTCTTCTTCCCCAATTACCTGTCACTTATGTATTAGACTACATAGTGCTTGCACACCGTTTCCAGTCTTCTGCAAAGGCTGGAGTCTTTTGTGTGGCAGAGAAAAAAACACTACTTTTGTGAAGCTTTTGCTCATAGAAACAGGAAGCATTCTCTGCACTTCTTTGAAGGGATTCTTGCAGTTCCTTATCCCTAACATATTCTAGCTTCTAGGGCAGTTTTGAGATGATGGCCCAAAATATATTAGTCTGTCTTTCCCTTAAGATTGGCCTTCCCAGAGCCCATCCATCTCTCCTTAGAAAATGTACATTTCCAGTGCTGTTTAAGCACTGCTTAACATTATAAAATCATATCACTGGCAGAATGTAGTTAAGACAAATATCTTTATCCAAATTTCCTTCCAAGTTATCAAAAATCTGAGTAAATGTAAAGATCTGTAAATGTATAGTGGAATTGGAGAATAGGTTGCACAATGGCTATATTGTATGTCATTGTTCTGAGATACCATCAGAAAACTGATGGTAAATTTACTCTTACTACAAAGCAGAAGAAAGGAATCAAGACACACTCTATGAAAGCCAGTCAGCATAGCTGGCTGCAAGTGCTGACATTGCACAAGGTAAATACAATTTTATTTAACCCATCGGTTTGTTCTCAGCTCTGCAGCAGGAGGTTATGCAGAGTCCCACAAGAGTCAGATATGCAGATGTTCTCCTGCCTCTGAAATAGACATAATGATCATGCTGATGCTAAGAAGGTTGCAGGAACCTTCTGAGGAGGTGTCTCTAGAAAAAAGCTGTCCTCTCATATGGGAACAGGTGGAGGTAGTCAGGAGCCAAGGCCTATACAACTGTTATCAGAGATGGAGCACTACTTTCCTTGTGTATTAATGTTATCAGAAAGACTTAATCTAATCAGATTCTGACCAGTCTGGTCTAGTTGAACATGTCCTTGTTCGTGGCATGAGGGCTGGACCTGATCAATTTTAAAGATCCCTTCCAACCCAAACTATTTTATGATTCATTAGGTCAAGTTCCTTCCTGAACTGGCCTGAATTTAGTGAGTATGCACTGATCCCTTCTCAGTGGGACAACTTATTCTGAGTGTCAGGGAAAACTTCCTGATAGCAGTTTCTAGATGCTCTAGGTGACAACAATATCTTTGATTTCACTCCCAGCCCCACTATCCTAGTTTCACAGCTAACACTTCTACTAGCAGTGAAACATCAGCTGTGACTCTTCATGAGGCCTTAGCTCTTAATTTGGAGCAATTGTTTGGGTGAAAACTTTACTGGGCAACAGAAAAGACAGCTATTTTTTAGTGTTGCTTAACTTAATACACCTTGCTGTTCATGGCAGATTTGTGTTAAATGATCCACGTTGCTCTGGGATTTTGTCAAAACAATCATAAACATACAGGTAATAGAAACCGTCATTCATTCTGCATTGCAGAAGGTAAAAAAAGGGATTATTTACCTCAGATGTCTTCAAACACCCTTTTGTTATATTACAAGGACTAGAGCATAGAAATGTGCGTGTTCAGAACAGTGTCCAAAGGTTTTGTCTGCTTACCACGCCTGCATCTCAGGGAAACATTCTCCATGAATGAGCACCAACACTGTACAAGCTGTAGTAGTACCCTCCTACAGGACCTTCTACCTTCTTATGCTTCAGTTTTTCAAGTCTTGACAAGCCTGTGGATGATGTGGTTTGGTATTGGAGAGTGTCCTGCTTTAAGTGGGGGGTTGGAGCAGGTGACTTTCAGAGGACTCTTCTGACATTTTTTAATACTCTTTGACTATTACTTACCAGCACAATGGCAGCATTTGAGCAGAGAATATGATATTCCAAATAAAGCATACAGGCTATCAGGAAACTTTGGCCTCTGTTTAGGGGAAAAAATGTGGATGGAATTGAGGCAATGAGGAGACTAGTTTTTAAAAGAATGAACCAATTTGTGGGTAGATAAACAATTGTGGTCTGAAGGCTAGGATCCAAGGACTGCTCACCTACACTGTATCAGTAGTCAATAAGTAAAATGAAGGAACAAAAGCTTGCACTAACTTCTGACAGCCCCATTCTTGATGACTACATTTCTGTTACAGCTAGAGGAGCACTGTCAGAAGCTTTCTAGAATTATTATACTGATTGGTGCCAGCGCTATTTTAATTGTAGCAGTTGAGTCACAGATGATTGAATTTTAAGAATTGAACTGCATCCATACCTTTCTATTGCAACTCACCCTTTGCTCTGGTGGCTAGAAAATTTCAGACTGGTCTGATCTCTTAGAACAAAAGAAACCACGTTATTCCATATTATAACCTCACTGCAATGGGCTCAATTAAGTCTTCTGTGGAGTCTGAAGGCAATTACAGAATATCTGTCCTTTTTTCCCTTGGCATTCATAACCTGCACATCCCAATTTTTCTACCTAGTTGACAAATGCATTTTCTCATATGTGTATGTTGCATAATTCACCCCTGGAGGTATCTCCACATCTGTAGAGGTATGTGACAAGATAATCATCTTAGCATGCAAACAGGTGACTTTTGACAAAATTGTGACCCTGACTTGACTGAGAAATGCTCATAAAGCCGGGAAAAATGAAACTTTTCTCTTTCTTTCTTTCTTTCTTTCTTTCTTTCTTTCTTTCTTTCTTTCTTTCTGTCTTTCTGTCTTTCTGTCTTTCTGTCTTTCTGTCTTTCTGTCTTTCTTTCCTCTAATGTGTATGCTTTGAGCTTTTGGAAGCACTCTTCAAGCAGTTGTTTCCATCAAGAGAGGGTCATTGTTCCTGTCTGTGGCCACTATGTGCTCATTGTGTAGTACTCACAGTCAAGCGTGAAAAGGCAGTAACCCCAGCATGTGTGGGGGGATGTGCATAGACTTTCCACAACAGAACAGAATTTTGGTCCCTGTTTTAGGTTACCAGGGCAGAACAAATCTTTGTGAGAGAAGATAATGATGGTGCTCCAGAGGCACCTCTGTGGCTGTATGGTATGGCTGCATAGGCTGGGGCTGAGAATAGAAAAAAAACCCCTCTTTCACCCTTACAAAAGGGAAAACCAGAGATGACCCTCTCATGCAGAGGGCTGGGTCTCATTAACTCTGGCCTTGCAGGAGAGGAAGCACTGAGAACCAAAAAAGCCACATCATGAGAATGACAGAGAAGTAGAGAAGGGACACATGCAGATCAGCCACAAAAGCCCCAGGTGGCAGAGAAACTGCAGCCTACTTACACAGCCTCTTGCTGGAGTGTAACAGCATTATCATGAAATGTTTATTTCTAATGTCTAACTGAAGTTTTTCACTGTAGTACACACACATTATTTCTCATCTCTTCCAAACTCAAAAGATTATTTCCTTTTCTTTGCCAAGGTTTATTTTACTTTAAGACATTTATATTTCACATCAGTCTTCTCTAAGCCTAACAACTTCAGCTTTTACATTTCTTTTCCAAGATTTTAAAGAACGAAAGTAATTAAAGCAGAAAAATTAAATGAAACATAAATTATTCCAAAGGTAGATCATGCTGTGCTGATCTGATAGCTTTGATAAAAGTTATTGTCTAGTTAAGAGGAATGCTATTGATTTTTCTCCAACTCCAGAAGAACCAGTAATACAGTACCAGTTTGGCAGTCTTGCAGCCGAGAGAGCACTTCTGGTGAACACAGCAAAGACATTCAGAATCTTCAGAACTCAGACAAGCAATTGATGTGTGGTGTGATCAAAATGAAGGATTGAAAGGAGATGTAAACAATGGATGTAATATGTCAGACTTCTGAATATGGTGATTACAGCAAGGTAAGACTGCAGTTATTAAGGCCTGAGAAGAGCACTGTGAATAACTGGTGTGTGGGGGGCAACAGTCTAATTATGAGTTTTATTTTTCTGAGCCGTATTAAGAGAGGGACTATGGGGGTTTCTATGCATATTCTCCTTTCCTTTTTGTGTTCCTTATTGAATATTGCTTTTTTTATGCATAGCAAGTATATGTTGTTTTCCTTCCTTTCTCCCATCAGGAGAGAAAATATTTCTCTTCCAAATTCAGATCACAGCGTCAGCAGTTTTGTTTTGGAGTCGCATGCGCGCGTGTGTCTGTGTGTTTGGCTTCTTCGGTTGGTTCAGGTTCTTCTCAAGACTTTTGAAGGAATTTGATTATAAACTAATAAGAGCAAACCTTTTTTTGCATTGGTTATTCAAATAATCAAATTGAAATAGTTTTGAATTATGGAAAATCCAGCTGGCATATCAACCATCTAATGATTAGAGCTTATGCAGAGAATGCAGCCCAATGACTATTCCTGCTATCTGCTTCCAGAGGTCTTGCTGGTCTTTTATTAGAAAACCCTGTCACTTCAAGTGTTTGCCTTGACACTCAAACATATCAGTAACATATATGGGTATTATTGTAATTTTATTTTTTACATGGAAAATCTTATCCCTAGATCAAGTGCTGAAGATCACCCTGTTTGACTGTGACCAAGATTTTTACCCACCAAATGTTTGTTTGAGACACACCTGCACTTAGAAATTTATCTCTAGGAGATTTAAATATGTATCAGCCATTTTCATCAGTTTACTTGGGACAAATACTACAGTGCTTTGCAGTGGTAACTGATATTATTATGCTTCTGAACAACCATGTAAGTATGTTAATGTTTATCCATGTATGGAGGTAAAGGGTATACAGCTACTCCTACTTTAAACTTGTACAACTTTTTAGTGTTTTAAGATTTTTTTTCTTATAATCTTTCCCAAATTTTGTTGTTCAGATTAAAAATGTTAGTTTGATTTTCACGGGTTACTTTTTTCCAATTAAAACTTCGTTTATTTGGTATTTTCAAAGCAAGATCAAATGTACTGTGTTGCAGGTCACTGTTTTAGAAGATAAAGAATAAAAGACTGTAATGATAATGCCTGCTACAAACCATCATATGAGAAGACAGCATGCATCCAACCCTCTAGGCTCCAGTGTGTTATATTCCGGGAAAATACTGCATTTCAAATACTGATTAAATGAAATTGAAACTTTTCTCTGTGATTCTGACATATGCTCTTTCCTGGCACCAGCTCCAGTACTTTTGTTTGTACTTTATGGATGATATTGAAGATTGGAAAGGGTCATAAGAATAACCAAAATAACTGAAATGTGTTTATGTAGAGTACATTTCAAAGTTACCAGCTGCTCTTGGTTTCCTTTTATTCCTGTTTGTGTTTTACTTTGCAGAGCAAAGCTTGATGGCAGAAGTTGGTTCAATATGGCTGGAGAAGTGTTTAACAAGATTCTGGGGCTGGTGACTGAGTTTTCACAAATTCAAGCTCAGAAAAAGGTGGCAATTTTTATTAGGGATGACTCAAGTGATAGTGAGTTAAGATGGAAGAACAGAGGATGGATTCCTTTTCATTACAAATATTTAATATCATTACAAACAGGGTTGGGTTCTTTTTGGAGAAGAGTGTTTTAGCCCAAACATATATATCTAGTTTCAAGCAATAACTAAGTCTGATGTGAGCTGTGCAAGAGACTAGACTAGAAAACCAGAGTCCCTTGCCCCATGACATCTAGGAAGGCTTTCCCCAAACTAAAGGTTTCAGTAATTCCACTAAGAAGCTCTCATAAATCTGTGATGTGAGCCAAGATGGTACAAATATTGTTCTGGGCACAGGTCTTCATGATACTACATCTGTATTGGGGTGCTTTATATCTCTCTAAAAAGTCTCTTAAGTCAGTGACAAGCTGGATTTTCCAAATTTGCAGAAGCTGTGGGACATTGTACCACAAGGCAACACAATTGAACAGGCACTTTTTCCCTTTGCTGTACCTTCTTTTCCCACCATAAGTAGAAACAGAAGTACATTTAAAAAAACTCCACCAGAGAGTTGTTTTAAAAGACTGAGATGGAAAGATTCTCCTCAGTTTGCACCATGTTATTCTGCAAAAATACCAGCATTTGCTTATTTCCTTCACATCTGCAACACGATCCATTATTCCTTTCCTGTACCACAAACATTTTGCCCCATTCTTCTAACAAAAATATGACAGTAAGAACCCCCCCTAATTTCTCTAATACTAAAGTCACTTTTGCTGAAACATTCTGCTTAGCCTCCTTAATAATGAGGTTATTTTGTTCTATCAGCAGTACTCCTATTTTGTTCATCAAGGTTAGTTTGTTCTATCAGCAGTACTCCTTTGTAATTTAGGTCTTCTGCGTAGAAAAATTATATTCTGATTCTTCTCTAGGTATCACTCTCCTAAAAACAGTCATAACTGAAAATAATTGCCTGTATATCATACTTATGTCACAGTTGCTTTTGTTGGCACTTTAACTTCTAAAGATAATGTATAACTGATCCACTTGTGATTATATTTGATAAGGTGTTGTTCTGCCTCAGGGTACAACCTTAACAAAGGTTATCTGCAAATTATTAAATCTTATAATCTTATTAATTGTGATTGGCTAATAAAGTCCATCATTTACCAGAGGATTTCTAAATCACTGACAACAAAGAAACATACTGGGAGGCAACTTCCAGTGAACTTCTCTTGATTTTCTTCCATTTTGTTTAAATGTACATTAGGTAACATAGTGCTTTACCTCCAGAAAGCACAAAATTAGCAAATTTATCAAGAAAGTCACTTGCAATTTTGTATTTTTAATTGCAGCCATACCACTTTTAGGCTTTACAGAAATTGAAGGAATCAGGTTCATGCTGTGGACTTGGTTAGAGTGTTGCTTTTCTCTTTGGATAGGTGAGTACTAGTGATATAGGTCTTTAGGCAGTCACTGTGGTCTAGTGATGTGGTCTGATTTTGTTCTTCCAAAATGAACATCTAACTCTATTGCAGACTGCAGAGTCTCACTTTTGAGGCCCAAAGAGGGTGTGAAATGAACTAAAAGATAAGCCTAGGCAAGGCTACTGATGCAGGACTACAGGGCACTACTGTGACTCATATTAGACTTAAAACTCATGAGCTCAAGTTGCTGTTAGTTTCAGTAGGTAGTAAATTAGGCTTGAAGTCCAGCTTACTTCTTCCAATCCCCTTCCTGCCCATGACAAAGGGGCAGTCACAATACACAGGTTGCTGTGCATAGGACAGGCCCATATTCTATTTATGTATTCATTAGAGTTGAACAACTGTTTTCATAGAATCATGGAATGATTTGGGTTGGAAGGGACCTTAAAGATCATCTAGTTACAACCACCCTGCTATGGGCAGGGCCGCCTTCCACGAGATCAAGGTGTTCAAATCTTTATCCAGCCTGGTCTTGAGCACATCCAGGGATGGGGCATCCACAGCTTTTCTGGGCATGCTGTTCCAGTGTCTCACCACCCTCGTCATAAAAAACATCTTCCTTATATCTAATATAAATATACCTGCTTTCAGTTAAAAGACTTTGTCCCTTGTCCTATCACTACAGGCCCTATAGAAAAGTTTGTCCTCATCTTTCTTATAAGCCCCCTTTAAATACTGGAAGGTAGCAATTTGGTCTTCCTGAAGTCTTCACTTCTCCACACTGAATGATGCCAGCTCGTTCAACCTGTCTTCACAGGAGAAATGCTCTAGCCCTTTGGTCATTTCTGTGGCCCTCCTGTGGACTCAGTCCAAGAGGTTCATGTCCTTTCTGTGTTGGGGTCTCCAGCATTGAATACAGCACTGCAGGTGAGATCTCACCAGAGCAGAACAGAGCAGAGGGGCTGAATCCCCTCCCTCATCCCTCTGGCCACGCTGCTTTTGATGCAGCCCAGGGTTCAATTGCCTTTCTGGGCTGCAAACACACATTGCCAGCTCATGCCCAACTTCTCATCTACCAACACCCCCAAGTCCTCCTCAGGACTGCTCTCAATCATTCCATGTCCAGCCTGCCTTTGTGACTGGGATCGCCTCAAGCCAGGAGCAGGACCTTGCACCTGGTCTTGTGAACCCATGACATTTTCAAAGGCCTTCTTTTCAAGTCTGTCATGTCCCTTTGGATGGCAGGGGCTTCAGGCATCCCCTTGACAAGGGTTATTTCGTAGTACCATCAATGAGCTGCGAGAGAGTTAAGGACAGATATTTTAAAAATATTTAAAAATGCATTCTATTCAAGTATTTAATTCCTTTCTCCATCTTCTTCAATCCTTCAATCAATGTCAGTCTCAGGGTAAACTCTATGCATACACTTTCATCTCTTTGAGTACTTCACATTTGCACTTTTATCCATCCTAACGTCACCAAACAGCTCTTGACACCCAGGCAGGCTAGAAGTGAAATGATTGCATACCACACCAGAAGAGGTAGAAATCAATGTATTTGACATCAGTGACTGAAATATCTCAGAAGAACTTCTCTGAGCTTTGAGTCAGACATTTTTTGAAGTAGAAATTGAAAGATTACATAGTGCAGGGACAGGGAATGGATGAAAGAAATTGTTTAAAATCAAGGAAGTTTTAAAAATTAAGGTAAAGGTCACTCAGCATACTTTCTTCCCTTTTTTCAGAAGTCAAACATTGCTAAGAAAAAATTTGAACTTGCTTGCTGAAGAAAGACCGCAATGTGCCGTGCTGTACGTATAGTATTCAAGGATACACCTTCTCTTTATCTGAGCTAAGGCATTAAGTAAACAGAAAGCAGTAAACTCAGCCAGACTTGCACAAAGCCGTGTTCAGCAGGAACCTCCAGAGACAGAAAATGTTGTAGAGGTACCTATTTTTTTATCTATTCCTTTTAGAAGAGTAGTAGGATTTTTTTTTTTTTTATCTTCTAGGTGTTTTCTTAGTAAATTAAAACTTGTGTGTTTCCTGTTTGTGTTTTAAAAGACATTGAGTTCTGATTTATGTTTAGTGATGTCACAGGCAATCGGCTTTTCAACTGATCTTCTCAGATGCAGAAATAATTTTAATAATTTTGCAGCTGTTAACATTTCCATGTGGTTTGCTAGTTTTTTGTTATGTTCCCTTAATTTCAGGGGGGAAAAAAAGAGTACAGAATTTAAGCCAGATACCCAGGATTAATTCCGATTATCTGAAAAATATTATGTGTAACTATCCGTGTAAAGGAGACACATAAATCACATAAGAAGCTAAATGTTTTTTAGATAATAGATTTAAAGAAGTAGTTTAAACAAGAAATGTTGATATTGTTTATAGACTCATTTGAACAGCATGGGTTATTACATTCTATGTTTTCTGTATTTTTGTTCTGTCTGCTTTGATCAAAAACCAGAACACAATCTTATTTAACTTCTTCACTTTCTTACTGATATCTCAAACTCTTGGCCTCAAAATCCTGGAAAGGCCTCTTAATGCAAGAGGTTTTTTGCCCCTTCAAATTTCTGAATTTTTTTATCTATCAATATGATAGATATGGTGATGCATGAACCTATTTTTTTAGTAGTGCAAGGACTCTTATTCATGAAAACATACAGAAAAACCAAAAGTGGTCACAAGTTTCTTTTACTGATATTTCATTTTGGGATTATTTCTAGAAAACTCTTTCCTTTTGGATTCTTACTTGCCAAAATCTGACTCTGCTTGGTAAATCTTTCCCCAGTAAAAATCCTAAACCTCTGAGCACTTTTACTTGTAGGATGGGTTCTGCTACATTATTTTGGAAGCAGGAAATTGCCTTTTTTTTTCAGCTCTTGTAGCATTTGAATAGAGGTTGCAATTTGACAATACAAATTAATAGATTATTCTATTTCTTCTATTTCACACTCTGCTTCGTTGTCTTTTTTTGGTTTTTTTTTTTGCCTTTTAAAATATTCTAATAGTTCTAAATTTAAAGCAAATAAAACTGAAATGAAGGATCACCTTGTGGGTTTGTTCCCCTTTGGGCTTCACATATACTAGGAGTGTGTCACTAGTTAGAAATTCTAGTGAACAGTGCTGGCAGATTTTCTAAGCATGTAAATGTGTAACAGAGACATGCTTTAGACATTTAGTCATGCCTGCGTGGCCAGAGCAAGGGAGAGCTCTACCAGTGCTACAGAATTGTGCCCGCACAAAGGGCTTCTGCATCTTCCTGTAGACATTCCTCGTTCTGCTCTCCCATGGTGAGTGAGCCCTGGCTCACAGCTGGACAGAGGCATGGTTAGCCACATTTGTATAACCCATGCTTTCTCTGGTTGCACAACATGGTACCATGGCATGTTTCTTAAATAACTGTTAAAAGGGCCATTAAAAGCCATGTATTATTTGTATTACTACATTCAGGCCAAAGTAGGATCTGAGGGGGAAGAGAATGCAGTGAAAAGTCAATAATTTAAAAATTTATGATCTTTCCAGACAGTTTCATTGCAAGGTTTCATTCAGAACTGCTTTTCTGAGGCTGCATTATTCATCTGAAATCTGAATGCTGCTAGTGCTACTTTTCTTTCTGGAAGAGTAGAAGTTGTGAGAAAACTGAAGTTTATCTGTCTTATTACTTAATTCTAAATGGTGTTGCTACTGATTAATGTAGTTTAACATCTCTTATCTTTGAAGCCTTATAAGAACACTGATATTATAAAACAATTCCACATGGTAAAAAAAAATCTATCTCATGTCCAAAAATGTCATTGACATCTTTTATCTTTGAGGAAACAGGATTTTTATCTCAGGATAACCATTGCTTCGTGTACTGGAACTTGGCCCTGGGGATTCTGTTTATTAAGTTTATTAAACTTTTTGCTACATTTTAATTTCAATGGAACATGGGCTCAGAAGAACAGCTATTGGCAGATTCTGTGGGACTCAGTCACTAATGTTGCCTTGTGAATTTAGATAGACGTGGCCATAGTTGCTTAAACAGAGGGACAGACATTGCTTTTAGACGAAAACTTTTCCCCTGATTCATAAAGCTTTTAAACTCTGATAGTGTAAATGAATGATTTAGTTTATTTGTTCTTTTCTTCTCAGCCTTATTTGAGGTGAAATACCTAGCCCTCACCAAAAATTTACTTCAGCAAAATCTGAAAGGTGTACCCAGAGAAAAATTGTAGGCTAATGAATTTATGGAAAAAATATTTGTTGTATGACTCCTCCAGTATATTATAGAGTAAGCATGAATTTCATGCTATGCTGGATATTACTCTGAATTTGAAAAGTATGTTTCACAGAAACAGATTATCTTGTGTATTTTAGACAAATGCAGAGTTCAATAGAAATTCAGAATGCCAGGAAGGAGTATCAAATTGATTTTTCCTGGTTCCAATAATTTATAAAATGTGAGAAACGTATTTTTTCTGCAAGATTAATGCTGCTTCAAGGAGAATTTTTTCTGTACAAAGTCACCTGAACATGTGTCTATAAGCAAATTGCAGGGGCAATACAGGTAATGACCAACAATGGTATTTGTTGGCAACGGAGTCACATGTTCTTGGAACTTCTGTAATGATGTAACATCCCTCTATGAGGTTTTCTTTGAGTTTCCTTCCAAATATGCCCTAAACCAGGGCAGCTGTTCATCTATATGACAGGGTTCTTTGGCCAAGAATGTCTGTACTTTGACAGAATTGAATCTTTGGTGGAAGGCAGGCAAAAAGAATTTAATCTTTTCTGTCAAGTGAGGATACTTTATTAAAATCACGTGATCTGGAGTTTTGATTAATACAAAGAACGAGCACATGAAAAAATTGTTAGATGAAGCAACCTGATTCTGCAGCCCTCTAACAAGGTGTGTCTCCATATTTTCTGCCCACATCTCATTTCCCTCAGTTCTGTGTCTTTCATCTCTGATCCTAATAAGTGGCCCCTGAGGCAAATGAGCTCTGTGTCTTGTTAGCAGTTGGTGGAGTGGCTTACCAGAAGGGCAGGCTTCAGCAGATAAGAAGACTGAATCCTGAGCAAAGAACAAGTTTATGGCAGTACAACCATCAAATACCAGATACATTTCTGGAAGGTAGCAGTCCTTTTGCCAAAACTCTTCACATTTTTTATGAGAGCTAATGGGATTTACAGTAGAAAAAAAAGTGGCATCATGCCAGTCTGGACTGTGTTAAGCTCCATAGTGACTGCATTGGTTTGGAGTCACTACATGGAAATAACAATCTGGGTTTGTGTAATTTAGCATGAAAATTTTGATAAATGTAGTTTTTGTAAAGATGGGGTGTCTAAATTATACAACCAGGATGAACCACAGACTTAAAGGAAAGGAAACTGGAAAAGACCTCAAGACTTCATCTTGTGCATTCTGAATCTCCAAAAGAGAATCAAGAAATGAAAAATTATCTAATTGTCTTTACTGTTAATAAGATTTTCTTAATATTTAGCATAATCTTCAATGTCATAGTTTGAACCCATCACTTTATGCACTACAGATAAAAAAAAATATAATTCCTCCTTACCTCCCTAGAGATACCTTTGTAGATGAGGGTTCTCATGCGTTTAGTTGTCATTCTGCTCTTTAAACTGAGTAACTCAAACTCTTTCAATCCCTCTTTCTTGTGAGTTTTCTTTTTTCCCAAGACAACTGACCATTTTCTCTGCTTTGCTCTGGACTCTTTCCAGTTGGTTTGCCTTCTCTTGGAACAGATTTGCCTGAACAGGACACAGTGCTACTTGTTGCAGTGCTAGACAGAAATATAATAGGAGGCATTCCTTAATGTATCAACAAAGTACACAGTCAAAGCAGCCTCTCTTCCTAATATGCAGTTTGCATTCTTGATATGATGAAATGCTACTTATTCATGAACAACTTGTGACTGACTGGTACCCCTCTTATCCCTTTTTAGGCAGAATGGCTGCCACATTTTTATGAACTATTATTTCCCCTTAGAACCTAACACTTGTAAACACAACTGCATTGTAATGTGTTTTCTCCTACAGATAATTTGTCTTATTTGTCAAAAGCATTCTGAGTTTAATGTATCATGCAATGAGTTTACTGTTCACATGGGCTTCCTGCTATCTATGAGGTGGAAGGATTGTTCCTTTATCCAAATCATTAAAGATCCACACCATTACTCTGCCCAGAATGGACCCAGCTAGAATCTGACTTACTATATTTTTTAGTTAGATAGTGAATGATGAAAAACTAATCTTAGTCTGTGGTTTTGGTGTTGGGTTTTTTTGCTTGGATTTGTTTTCCCTGTTTGTTACCTACACCCAGCTAGTTTTTCACTCTTCCAGAAACAATTTCACTTTAATATACTTTTGAAAATGTTAGAAGTCAATGCTATAATGTCAATACCATTATTAAAATTAAAACATATTATGTGACTTACTGCATCTGTATTTTTAAGACTTCTTGCCATGTTACAGAAATTAATGGCCGATGTGCCAAAAAATATAAAGCAATGTAGTTTGAGCATCTCCAACCTTTTATGAATAATCTATATTTTCATTTCTTCTAGTATTTTTTCCAGAATTGATCCTTCTTCATTTCTTGACTTTATAACGCAATGTAGCACTGTGTTCACCACTACACACATTTCTCACACAGCTTCTGAGGGTTTTCAGACAAAGCAAACAGATCTGACTTTTCTTCTCTCCATTGCCAAAGTACCTTAACATGCACTTCCTCAGGCCCAGGTGCCAGTGTGTATAACACTCACTTCACCTCTCCTGTATTTGTGCAGGGATGTAGTACATCAACTGTGCAGGGACACAGTACATCAACCACAACTAGAGAGGTCTCCTGGAGACAGAATGTAGTGGTATAATTGAGGATGATGTGAACTGCAGTATATTCAAATTATTTTTGGTCCTGTTTTCTTCCTATTTTAGACAGTTTCTTTCTTGCTGAGTTTAGTTATTAGTCATGTAATTACAGTTCACCCTTTTATGAAGAATGATGGAAAATGTACATCAGCCTTCTGCAAGTGAACTATCACTAGGTTTTTCTTTTCCTTCCAGATTTGTTTTCTTACTATCTCTTTATATCCATTGCTTCTTGCAGTTAAAGTTGTGCTTTATCCTTTATGATTTGGTTTCAGCATCTACTGCTATTCTTTCATACTGGTCCTTAGGAGTTTGACCTGGTTTCCACTTTCTGTACATTTCCTTCTTGTGTTTCAGGTCACTGAAGACTGTGCTTCTTAGCCAAGTAGCCAAGTTGGTCTCTGACTATACTTCTATCCTCTTACTGTGTAGGACTGTTTGTGTTTGTACCCTAAAAACAATTTCTTTAAGGAAGTGCCAACTCTACTGAATTCCTTCTGCTTTAGCCATGTCTCCCATAAGAACTTACCTTCCAGTTCCCAGAGTTTATTGGAGTTTTCTTGCATAGAGTTCCTTGGGTTTGAGTTGATCTTGCCTCTTGTTCTCCATCTAAAAATAATGCATATTATCACAACACAGTTACTCTCAACCAAACTACCTTTGCCCTCATATTCCAGACCATCCCCTTTCTTGGTTGCTTAGCAGGCAGCCTCTTGGCAGGCTGCTCTTGAAGCACTTGGCAGTCTCTACCAGCTGCTGCAGACCCTGCGCGGGGAGTGGTTAAATGCTGCTCCTTATACCTAGAGACAGGCTCAGCACAGTGCTTTGGAAAGGGCAACTGGAGATGCTCACCTAAACATCCTCAGGGAAACACTGGCAACTTTTAGTGGGGCTTTTAATCAAAACAGAGACAAATATTAAGTGTACAAGGTCTTTCAAATGCTCACCTGTGAAAGCATCTGTGTGGATACAGAAGCACTTTGCCCAGCCTTAGAGATCAGGTAAGGAGAACACAAAATCTTTCCCCTATTTCCTTTCCATCCCTAGGCATAAAATTAAAATGACATGTTTCTCTGGACTGACATTTCTTTGTCAGAATCTTTGTTGTTTGTTTAGCATCACTCAGAGGCAGGGGAAATCTATACTGAGGCTGTCTGATTAGTGAGTAAAATTGGATTGTTAGTAGCTTTTCCTGTCACCATGATTTTGTAAGTGTAGGCAAATCTCTGCAAAAAAGAGATTTCTTTTCCGAGTTGGTTGGGTTTTTTATTTGTTTATATATTTAGAAACTGACATCAAATATTTTGAGGCATAAACGGAGACATTGTTTAGCTTTTCAAATCACACAGTGATGAAATGAATCTACAGAGGATTTTTTTGGCAGACTACTATTCATTGCTATGGCTTTCCTCAGTTAAGAAGTTGATGTTACAGGGATTCTGGTGTCTGAAATGAAATGACAATGGCTTTCATTCACTTTCTGACTTTATTAAGGGTGGTGTGCATCTTGATTCTTCTAAGTTCAATACAGTTTGCATCTACATAGGTTTTTGTCAAATTTCCAACATTTCAGCAGAACTTTTATCCTCAGGCCAGATATCTGCCTGAGGATATTTTTTAATCCCTTTGAACAAAAACAATTTATTGATTTTTATACAGGAAATCTGTGCTCTTTTTTCTTCTCTTAAATTATTCCAGCAACCTTTTCTGTAAGAAGTTCAGGTACATTGCAGATTTTGAAATAAGCATTTCAAAAATAAGGTTAAGAGTTTGCTCTTGCACATTCTCAGTGGAACCTCTTCTGCACAGGAGAATAAACAATTCATTTTAAAGAACAAGCATGAGCAAGATTTTGAGGGTGAAATTGTTGGGGATTGCTGGCAAAATAGATTCAAGGAACAAAATCAGCAGGAAAATGTGCCTTGATGACTAGTGTGAAAATTGATGTAGGAGGGAAAGAAAAGGAAAATGTATCAGTTTAGTTTGGGAGATACTAAAATAACTATAGAAGCTGCAGTGTAGAGCCTGGAACTAGCTGAGAACAGAACAGAGAGTGAGAAGCAGTAGGGCTGTGTGGGAATCTTGGAAGTAGAAGGAGAGACAGTTCTGATGAGCTGGCCTCGGAAGTGTGGTTGTTGGAGGGGGGGCTGTGAGGCTGACTGAGGAGACAAAGGGAGGAGTCTGGCAGGGGGAGCCAGCAACGAGCTGGCTTGTGCATGAGGAAGGCTGAGAGCAGAATCAGGGTGAGATCTGATGGGTGTTTGGGAAGCTGGAAAACAGGATTTGCTGGGCGAGCTGCCTGGGGACGATATGAGGAAGGCTTTTGGAGGTGAGAATTTGCTGGAGACTGGGTTAAAGTTTTGCCTGAGGAGTAGAAGAAGGGACTGGGAAAGATGGGGTCACACCTGAGCTGGGGGCTAAGGGAAAAGCTCTGTTGCCCGTGCAAATAAGTATGTGTTGAGCAGGAGTGTGGGAGTGCTGCTGGGCAGTGGAGTGCAAAGAGGTGGGGGTACCAGGAGAGGAAGGGTCTGGGCAGGCCATGCTAATGCTGGGAGCAGGGGAAGCAGGGACAGGCTGTGCTATATGGACCATTTTCCTTCAGTGCCAGGAATGGCATCCCGCATGACCAAGTCTCACTGTTTTGTTGCTGCCAGCAGGTTAAACTGGTGAGTTTGGGACTTGTCACTGTTGATGCTGGGTTTGTTCAGAAGATAGCAATCTGCTGCCACTATTCGTTATTCCATTAGAGTAAGTATCATTAGACTGGTCAGGAGAGCTGATTCAACCCTGAAAATGAGTTCTGTGCATGTTGTTGTGATACTTCATGAATACTTTTGTTGAGTACCTTTTCAACTCTTAGTTTTTAAAGAAACAAAATACTTCACAAACTTCATATGTTTGGTTCAGAGGATGAACATGTTCTTGAGACACTCAAGGGCTGTCCAGTAGGATCCCCACTATCTGTCAGATGAAGGAAAGTGTGCAGTGAATCAGGCAAGAGTTTTTAGGAGGAGAGCTTGTATTCTTTGTCTGCTATGATAATCCCATGGGGTGTGGGGTACCCACCTTTTCAGAGACTCATTGACTGACCATTCTCCATTTTCTGGATACTTGAGCAGAGTCTGGAAACCAGATTTGCAGATTTTTAAAGCATTTATATCTGTAACTGAATCCACAAGACTATTTTGAACTTAGAGTGTAGTGTAACATCAAATGCTCTGAAATGTCAAGTCTTTAGTTTCAAGACTGTTCTGCCAAAAGCCAGCAGACACTTCATTTTATAGTCTCTATGATTTAAATTATCAGTTTAATCCTGCTGTCTCCAAACTTCTTAATTTTTGATACTGCATGTGTCACAGTATGCTATAAAAACATGTTTCATAGAAACAGACTTTAAACATAACATTTCTGCTGAACAGCTTGCCCTGCAACGCACAGGAGAGCAGAAGGGAAAGAAAGAATAAGCCTAAATTCATGTAGGAAGAGAGAAAAAGGTGTACACACATTTTGTCAGTAAGTGTCAGGATGTTTCAGGCAAAGAGGTTATTTCTGTAAAAGAGCAGACAACAAATCACTGGTAATAGGTGTTGCACATGATTCCTCTAAGGGAGTCTTTGAAGGAGTATAAAAAAGAAAGAAATGGGGAGTAATGAGAGTAGAGGTATGGATTCAGACAAAATTAGTTTTGGATCCTGAAAATAAAGTTCAAAATCTAGACTAAAATGACAGGAGAAGTTGGAAGAGATAGGAGCAAAAAGGAAAACCATTTAAGCAGAAACGCTTTGTATTCACTGGAGTGTAAAGAGGGAAAGAGAGGTCATAGCTGTCATCAATTATGGTTAAGGGGTACTAGGGGTGGGGACACAGGGGTATAACAAGGTGAACAGCAAACAGGAGTTTGCCTGGGGTGGTGTTCTAAGTAACCAGGACTTTTACGAGCAGTTTTGACTGTACTATTTGGTGTGCAATGGCAGGGATAAATGAATCAAGATTGCACAGGGAGGTGAAAAGCAGGAGGGGACAAAGAGGATCTAGGACTGAGACAAGGCAGGTAGACCTGAATGGCAAGGAAAACATTGCTATTACTGACATTAACTGAGAAGAGAAACATGGGAGGGGACACTAAGACTTGTGCAAAGGCAGAGAGTTAGTTATACATGTGACAAAGCAGAGGGGTTGTGAGGCCCATCTGCTATGAAACAAGCTTGGTGGGAGATCATTCACTGCCACCCTGGCCAGAGTGCATTGTTCTAAACTTTTCTTCTATGCTTTCTTTTTTCTCCTTTTTCCTTCTTTCCAAGTTTTTTAGGCTTATCCAGATTCCATAAAAGAAAGCAGTGAAGTTTGTTCTCCTGTGATTGATTTTGCAGGATTTAAATGGCAGTTGACAAGTGCATGGAATTTTGAATTAAGTGTTTAGATAAAAAGGCCCCACGGCCCATTACCAGATGTCAGGCACCAAAAGCAGTAACAGGGCACTGCCCAGTCCCCTGGGGCTGCTCCCCCTGCCCACAGCCCAGCACCCCATGTCAGCCTCCTGAGACCACCAGTGCCTGCCCCAGTGATGCTGCAGCAGAGCTGGCATCCAGCTTCCCAGGTCTCAGCCACACTGGGCCCACCCACGAGCCAGCTCTTCTCGCTGAACATATCTCTCAGAAAATCCAAAGTCAGTGGCCTTTCTGGCTGCAGTTCCAGGAAGGAAAAGAAATACAATTTTGATCACATACTAAGGGCCGGATTCTAGTGCAAGAATGACTGCAGTGCATATAGTCTCATTCCTTTTTAAACATCTGTGGTAATTTATTGGGAAATTAGCACACTGTTTTCTATACTCATTTCTTTGAATTTGTTTTTCTTCTTCACTGAATTGTACTTTGTGTCTTTTTCAGTCCAGTTCTCAACCTCCCTTTTACACAACTTAGAGCAGGCTACAGAAACTTTATATTTCCCTTGGGCCCCAGCTCTACCACTTTTCCTTGGGTTTCTGTTTCCTGCCTCTCTCTGGGAGCTTCACTGTCAGACTTGCTGCTTGCCTTTCCCCAAGAACTCTTTTTTTTTCTCTTTGTTTTGGTTCTTTTCATCCCCAAATTGGCTCTTCCTTTAATTTGCTCTTTTGGACTGGTTGGTAACACTTTTAGCGCACTGGCATCATAACTGGTGCTGGCATCCCTGAAAGGGAAAACTTTTAGGAGTGATTTTAGGTGAAAAATGTAATGGCTCTGTAGGTGCTTCATAAACTTAATCCAAAAGGGGCAGCAGAGGAGAAAGCAGAAACTATTTCTTTGTTATCAAGGGCTAATGACAAGAGGGGCTACCAATATGATATATCAGAAAGTAAAGCTGAGCTTTTAATACTGCATGAGAAATTATAGATAATAAAAAACTTGGAAGGTAAGACAAGGAGATGACATGGAATTAAGTAGAAAAGGAAAAGCTAAAAGGCAGGCATAAGAAGTGGTATAATGAGAATAATAAGCAGATTAATGACGGCATCAAGGAAGGTCTCACTACAGCTGCTGAGACCAGAAGGAAATCTGATGCAGTAATGGAGGGCTGAGGTGACCACAGAACAAGAGTTTTAGATTGTGCTTGTAATGGAAATGGTTGCTTCATGCCCACCTCAGTGCTGTGCTGGTCTGTAGGACACCCTTGTCAGCCTTTTCCTCAGGAGCTCCCAGCCTAGCCCATATGGTGTCTCCCCACTGAGCTTCTACCCATTCTCACCTGACACCATTCAAGCCTTGCTGCAAATGAGATGATGTCAAGTGCTGTCTCTTATTGGCAAAATAACCCAGATCAGACACTTTTTTTAGCCCTTGGCTGTCTGTAACTTGTGTGAGTTTCCTAACCCATTACTGATTTTCCACTTCATGGACAGGCCAGCCTGGCTGCAAAAGCTCCACTTTCTGGGGTCTTTCTCCCTCCTGCCCACCCATCACAAACTGTACAGAAGCAAGTGTGCTGCAGATTTGGTCAAACAAGGGTCTTGCTCTTGCAATTCCCTCTGATAGAACAGCACATGCAGAACTGCACCCAGAGCTTGGCTTTTCTGTTCAGGCTGTTCTTGGGGGCTTTCTACCCTTCATCCCCTCCTCACCTTCTATGTACCCATGTACATATCAGTATGTATGTATTTGCAGTTGTCTTTTTGAAGGGATTAACAGGGCTTAAGTACAGAATGGGGTTCAGCAACTGAGAATGTTATCTGTTTTCAGAGATTTTTCCCTACCTTCCACTGAGCTGCTGTACTGGTGCTTTCTTTTTCTTCTGGCTTCAAATGTATCAGGAACACAAATAAGTATTGTTGTAATTTCATTCTTTTAGTCTGGAAAGTTCCACTTATCAAATGGGTGCAGAGGATCTCCCTACATGCTCAGCTCTGACCAAGGTATGTCTGTGAAAAACTAGCTTGAGACACACCTTTCTACGTTTATTATCAGAATACTTTAAATCATTATCAGGCTGCTTAGTTAGTTTACTTGGAGCAAATAATATGCCAGTGTAACTGATATTAATGTGTTTTGGAACTATTCATGTGTGTGTATATATATGTACACATGTGTGTGTACATGTGTTTCTGTACTTGGGTAATAGGTGCCCCACAAAAAGACTTAACATTATTCAACATTTCCAGCTATAGTACTTCTTATTGTTTATGAAAGTATAAAAATATTTTAGAGGGTTTTTTTTTGCTAAATTTCTTTGAATACTGAAGATTTTGCAATTGCAATGGTTCAGAAGCTCCAGGAGAAGGATTAGGGAATGCTATATTAGGAATCATTTTTTCAGCAGTTCAAGGACAGAGCAGTCTACAAGTGCTACCTATGCAAGGCAATGTAACCTATTCCTTTGGTTCCTGTTCTGGAAATAAATCTGCATGGCAGGGGGAAGAACTTCAGTCTGAGTGTGTATGTGTTGGGTCATGTACTCGTGTGACTATTATTAAAACATGTTTGACTGAGTATTTCCCAATTGAAAGAATACTAGAGATTTTCTATCAGACCTTGTTTTGGTCAGGGGGAAAGGAACTCATTATAAATCCAAAGCTGGTGGTTGGACAAGTGTGACTGGTTGTGGTGTAGCTTACACAGGCTCAGTTAAAGTACAGACCACTAACAGACATAGAGAGGAAGGTTGCAGAAGGTCTAGTATCACAAAATGTAACGCAAGAATGAGACAAATGAACCAACAAAAAGCAATTTAACAGAAAAAAAATATCCCAATAACGTCATCATATGACAATTTTTTGACACCCCTGGAAAAGTGCAATACAGAGGTAGAGAGCAGAGTCAGAGATACAGTGAGTCCCACCTGCTATGCACGGGATGTGCAAGTAGATTGCCAGCCACCTCCGTACCCAGTGTACCATGTAGAAAAGGAAGATGTTGAGAGTAATGAAAAGCATAAAATTGTCAGAAATTTCTTGAAGTAAACAGGATGGGAGGAACATTTTATGGTCAGCAAACTTGACAACAAAGATATGAACAACAGGATACAATGTTTTTAGCTTCGTTACTTGCAGTGTGTTTATCAGGAAGAAAAGAATCTTTGAAATGGAATTGTAGAGGGCCCTGGTGGAATTATCAGCAGTGCAAAGAAGGCTTGAATTCAGTAAATATTTTTAATTTTATGAGGACTTCAAGCCTTTTTGCCATTTTGTATGCACATGAGATGATTGGCATTGCTTTCTCCAGTAATCTATTCCCCATTTGTTACCACTCTTTGCTTGAACAATTGCTCTGGCTGTTCCCATATAGAAACTTTGGATTGTAGTACAGGAAACAGATGTCACCAGACTGACTTACTATTTTTGCTTGGCTTTGGTTGATTTAGGCAATAGCACTGATATAGTGGACTTAGAAGTGTATAAAGCATTTGAAATGACAGCATGTTATGGCTTAGGAGCTAGAAAGACATCAAAACAGCTGGATACACACTGAAGAAATGAAACACTAATTAACTGACAGGCCTTAAAAAATCTCCTGATAGCAATGCTTCTGAAAGGCTCCTGCAAGAAGGAATTCTGTGGGGATAATTCTTGCTCTCTGGCCTGGCTTACTCTTTAGTAATGACCAAAAATGAGTCCAAAAATTATTTTTGATGTAATTTGCAGAATCCAGTAAGACATGCAGATATTAAAAATATCAAGTCATAGCTCTCTAAAGTTGATTTATAACTATGTGATCTGAAGAACAAGGAAAAAACCACAGTGCAGTGTAAGGCTCTTATCTGGAAGATTTTATGCTTAATTAATTAAAAAAAATTTAAAAAAAAAATCCATCTCCCTCTCTGGTTCCCTCCACTATGTACAACAAGAACAGTGCAGATTAATGCCTTATATTAAATTTTTAGGTTCTTCTTTTCTGGAAATATGTAAGATTCAAAAAGATATTTAGATCCCTGTCTCCCTGTCTCCTGTTTTGTTACTTGTCAGTAGAAGAGGTTTCTGCTTGTTTGGTAAGTCTTATGATGCTGTCTTTCCTTCTTGCCTGGGAGAGCCCATACTGCTGCCCTTTAGTTACAGCAGAAATAGTCTATTCAGTATGAACCTGTTGTGTTAATAGACTAGCCATTCCTTTACTGATGAATGCCTTGGAGTTACCTAAAATCACACTTAATTCATGGCAGGAGGAGGGAAAATGCAAAGAGAAATATTAACTCATTACATCTTAAACAGCAAGCACAATTACATGGGAAAGCCATAAAAAATATAAGGAAAAGTTCATCTGATTTACTGACACTGACACCTATGGGCAAAGGTGCTTTCCATTTTGGATTTTTTTCTCCTTTTCAATTTCCAGGTCACTTGTCCCTCTTTGACAAAATGGCTCTCAGAATTTTCTTTCCTCCTCTTCCTCAGGTTTCCCTTAGGTGATTTTCATCAGTGGAAACTTTGCATTACACAGAACTCTATACTGGGGTCCCACATCTGAAAACATCTTCCGAAGAAGGCTTTGGACTTCACCTTAAGGTAGCTTCATGTCATGTTGACCTCCCTACTTGAGGGCAATGTTAACTCTTACTGCCAGTCTGCCCTGTGAAGTTTTCTAAGGAGTCCAGAAAGATTTCGCCTGTCAGCTTGGAGCTTGTTCTATCCCTTCTTATGGTCTGATTGTTCTCATGAATTTAATTAAAGATTCTTTTGTTTCCACAATTATGCATAAGTCTTTGAAGAGGAGTTGTCTCCTGTGTATAAGTAGCTCCTAAACAGCTTCTTTCCCCCAAGGAAGCAAGTCTCTTCTATTTCGCTGTAGTGAGTCATTGACATGTTTCCATAAGAAATATGTCTTACAGCAGACCTTGTAGTCCATTGTTTACATTTTGTTTCTGAGGCCTCAGCTTCTCAGAAGGGAAAGAATCCTAAGAAAGGATTTTTAGTGAAAAGATGTCTGCGACACTGACTGACTTTAGCTGGCCTTGAAAATGGCCTCTGGTGCATTAGGACTCAAGGATCACATTGTGAAATGAGAATTGATGTACAGTGAAGGAAAGGTTAAAGGCAATCTTCCCATGACCTTTCCTGTAGCCCTTACAATGATCTTATACAGCCAAGAAAATGAAAAAAAAAATAGGCTAAATGCTGCTGCATCTAAGAGTGCTGCATTAATTTTAATTACTATTGTAATATTTTATTGTAAATATGAGTAAATTTTTAATACAGAGATAGTGAACAGTGTCCCTCTCCATTCCCTAGGTCATACCTACTCTAAGAGAGATTTAATTGTCAGTAATGCTGCTAACTCTATGAGTCTGCAGATATTCTGGAAAAAGTGTGTGATATCAAAATCACATATCAGGCCTGAAAGGAGGAACCCTTGGCTCAAGTACAGTTTCAGCAGTGTAACTGGTACTGCCTCCACTGCTGTCTCAGAACACACCAGAAACCAGAAGTGCTCCTATTGTATCTTGCAAAAACAAAATAAAATATGAAAAATTGGGAAAAAAATCAAATTATGCCCTAAAGGAATCTAGACAATGATGTGTTTATTGCCAGCAGGTTCAGGGTGAAAACTTGAGAAATAGGAAAGGAAGACAGTGCTGTTTGGCTTTTTTGAATGTGCAGACTTTATGGAACAGAAAGAGAATGATATGTTTGCCAGTAGTTATTGTTTTGCACCTAATTTTGCAAATTCCAATAAAAGCATGCTGATGAAGAGCTCTCTACTGGGGGAAACAGAGTAAGATTGCACAGAGGATTTAGATAGGTCTCTCTCCATGAAGTCCCAGGGGAAAATTATTGAGCACAAGAGAGAATATATGTTGTGTTGGACTGCCTTCTTTCATTCTGTCTGGGAACATGGAACAGCTCCTTTTCTGTTGTTTACCACTTTCTGCATTTCCTATCATACTGAGCCATTTTGGGCCTCTTCTTCTGCAGCAGCAATGGCAACAAACATATATACCATGCAGGGTCTTTGGAGGGGGAAAAGGGAGAATTCATATTAGTGGTGTGGATTCTCTGCAGGAATAGGGAAGAGTTTCTCCTGCAATTATTTATTTGTCCAAAGTACAAAGCTTCGGGGCAATAAATGGAAATAAATTCATCCTGAATGTGTCCTGGTCTTTGCGGATACACCTGTTACAAT
The DNA here is from genome assembly GCF_047830755.1 of Zonotrichia albicollis. Lineage (NCBI taxonomy): Eukaryota > Metazoa > Chordata > Aves > Passeriformes > Passerellidae > Zonotrichia > Zonotrichia albicollis. The sequence continues at coordinate 30,788,445 of NC_133824.1, read as the reverse complement.
TTATAGAGATCTTTGTGTTCCCAGATTCCAAAGATTATAAAAAAATACAACTTTGTAATTCTAAATGAAGTTATTGCTCCCCAACAGCTTTCAAAGACAAGGGAGGAGTATTTGCTCATAAGCAGTTAATTGTTCTGAAAAAAGAACAAATTTTGAAAGACTTCAAAATGGACATATTATTTATCTATTTGGTATAACAATATAATTGTGATGAGTCTTTTCCATAAGAGATTTTTTCTTATTAGCAAAATCTATTTTTATACAGCTTGAAAAGTCTTTTTGCTGCCCTAAATTCTGTAGGAGCCATACATGTTATCTTTGTTATATCAGTCATACAAAATCTAACCTGAATTATCTTTCCTTGTTGACAGAAAGACAGATTTCCACTTTAGACACCACGTCATTTTCCTTCCTGCGAGAATAACATGAACCAGAAGGTGTTAGTTTTCCTTCTCCCAAATTTTTTATTTGGAATATTTCTTTTTGGGTTTTTCTGCAGGAGACAAAAAAACCTAACAGGTGAGTAAAGAAATTACCAAAAATATTTAATGTGTTATAGAAAGAGACACACCTTTTCCAAATGTGTTAGAAAGTAACTATAGAGCCCAAGATAGAAACAATATTGTGAAAATATTCAAGGCCTAGTTACTTGTCACTATGGAAGTTATCTCAGAAATATATGAGAGGAGAGCACTACAAAAGCATGATATTGGAACACCAAACTTGCTTAGACTAGTACTGCTAACATACTGAAAGTTTTCATTTTCGTAAGTGTTTCACTAGGGAGGATAGTCTATTGCATGTTTGCCATGGTCTAGTCCAGTTACAGTAAAAACCAAAAAATTTAGCATCTTCATTAGATTTTGTATGCAGTGTGATAGAGTGCTATGATTGTCACAGATAAAGAGATTTATACAAGCCTATTTCACTGAAATGGTTTCAATTCTTCCTTGGTTACAGATGCTTTTTCCAATCCTACTGAAAATTGGCTGACAATTCAAAATGGTCGGAAAAACACACTGGCTTCTGTCTGCCTGAGGAATAACCTCAATAAATCAAGAAGCAAATTGGATTCTCATGTTGCAAACCAGCTCTTTGTGGAGCACAAACATAAATTTATCTACTGTGAGGTGCCTAAGGTAGGCTGCTCCAACTGGAAGAGAATTATTTTTCTTCTTCAATCAGACTTGAATGCAGAAGCTTCTGAAATTGAGCATGACAACATCCACCATACCCAACTAATCAAAAGGCTGGTGTCCTACCCTCCTGCCTTACAAAAGGAATTTCTAAGCAATTACACCAAAGTGATGTTTACCAGACATCCCTTGGAACGGCTGGTTTCAGCTTACAGAGACAAACTCCTGCACTCTGAACCATTCTACAGTACCACTATTGCTAATGAGATCAGGGCAATGTTCAGGAAAAATAAAAATTCTTCTGAAAAAGTGAGTTTCCAGGAATTTGTCAACTTCATTATGGCAAAACCACCACATACTCTTGACATTCACTGGAAACCAATGTTTCTGCTCTGTGATCCTTGCAACATTCACTATGATATTGTGGGTAAGTATGAAACTCTTGGCTTGGACTCTGAGCATGTTCTGAAGGTCATTGGTGCACCAGAGAGCCTGCAATACCCCAGCTTGAAGAGATACAGCTCAGAGAAACGAACTGATGGTGATATCACCTTAGAATACCTCAGACAACTGACCTCAGAACAGATTGAGAAGATAAAAAAATTGTATGAAATGGATTTTTTTTTGTTCAACTATACTACAAAATACGAGGATTATTTTTCCCTCAATGACTAATGTAGGTTAAACAAAGAGAAGTGTCCTTTGTACAAAATGGGCAGAACTTGTCCTCACCAGTGCTTGATTGATGGGTTGGTGACTGCTGCTGAGATTATCCTGGAGTTTGTATATATGGTTTATCATTGTAAGCACCCTTATATAAAATCCCTGCCATGATCTCTTGTTCCGTGCAGACCTTTCCCTATAAAAATGATTGTCTTCCTATTGATCTTTAACAGCATATGTTGATTTCATGAAAAATGTTCATAAGTGATAGATTTTGGTCCATTGGTAAAAGACACAGGAAGGATTAAGAATGTTGCATTTCACAATTGATATTTTAGAACACCAGTTTTACTTGTTTTTTTTAATTAGAAAATTTGCATAAGAAGCAATAAATTATCTGCTTGAGAGTTAAACCACTTCGCAAGAGCCTCGATCATAAATGCTGTAGGAAAGGAGCAAATACCTTCAGATGCTTGAAGCTGCATTACACAGAACCTAATGCTAGGATATCTACCTATCTAGCAGTGCTCTGATCACACCCATCAGCCTCATCCCACAAGCAGCACAGTTGTCAGCATCTTAAAACTCTTCTGATGCACAGATCTGGCATTCGTGGTGACCTTACAAACTCTTTTCACCCATTTTGTAATCATTTTAGCAGAAGGTCTGAAAAATGCATTGGAGTTTCTTTAGAGAAGTAGTTAGAGATACCTTCAAAACTGTTCAGCTGGGGTGGTGCAAGATCTAAAATCTCAGTGGAAAAGTGATTATTATTTATTCTCCAAAAGCACTTAACACCCAGTCAATGGACAGGCCAGTCAGTGCAGTGGGGACAATGTTTGGGCTTTCCCATTTGTACTGCTGGAATCCACAAGCCCCTGGGACTTACCTGAGCATGGCACTCGGGAGGAGCTGTAACCTTAGATAATATTTTTGTTCTACTTGTTGCTTTCTCACATTGCAGGACAATGACTAAAATAAATTGTGAGTTATGGTGAGGGGAACAAGGAAACATGAGAGAAGCAACTCAAACCATTACCCTCTTTTTATATTCCTTCTTATATAGGTGACTTTGGTTTGAGATCACTGAGGGGCCTATAACTGCTATTTTATTAAACAAGAAATTTTCCCCTTTTAAAAAAATTGTACGTCAAGTTCAATTATTAATTTGTGACCATATTAATTGTAACAAATTTTAGCAACTAATTGTGACTATTGGCACCACCTCTAGGGGATGTCAGTCTCTCAGCAGCTAACTTGACAATCTCTCAAATGCACTTAGTTCCTTTCAGCTAAATCTGCAGATGCTTAAAGGCTGGCAGACTGGTCTTGGACCCAAAGCTGGCTCTCAGCTTCTCATTACACAGAAAAGGACAGATGCAAAATAAGTTAACCACAGAATAGTTACCAATCTGTACAGCCTTTGCTGCCAGGAGCATGGGCAAGGGAGAGGGAAAAGAAGACTGTGAAAAATTGACACAATGGGGTTTAACTTATGAGGGTTTGGAGGAGCCCTCCCAGTGCAGGAAGTGAGTTGCAGGAATTATCTGCTCCAGTGGGAAGGTGCAGCAACACACAACATCAGCTGGAGACAGTGATCAGGCCACAGCAGCAGGAGAGGCCCAGAAGGAAATGCTTTCTATGCCCCTTGCCAGCAGATGGTACACAAGCCAGGACTAGCATTCTGTACATCTGGCAGGTCTTGCCTGGCTGACTGTTTCCTAAATGGAGCACCTTTGGCACAGGGAGAGATTCGAAGTGAGAAGACCAAGCAAGAACAGCAAAACAAGTTGGAAAAAAAAAAAAGTTATGATTTTATGCAGAATGATTCATATTTCTGGATCTTACCCTCACCATCACCATATTTGGTGTCCCCATAAACCTGCTATCCCCTGATATCGGATTGTTCATGCTGCCCTGGCAACTCTGTAGCTCATGTAGGTTTTTCTTTTTCTTCACTTGTTAGTCTTGTTTAGTCAAAGGAAGCTGGAAATTACTCCCATCAAAGTTAAGGCTGTGCAGAAGGATGCAGTCTCTCTTTCCTGAAACAGAGCTACATGCTTCAGATCATGCAGAAGTGGAGGGGAATAAGATTTGCTTCATAACCCACTTCTACATGAGAGATCTCTCCAGAGCTATATCTGAAGCTGTAAGAATATCTAAAAATTAATGAGTGCTCTGGCAACCTCATCCAGCCTAGGAAAGCTCTGAAGAAATGATACTGACAGAGTTTTATAGATGTCTTTGCTATCAGCACTCAGTGTTAACACCCCCCTCCAGTTTCTTGCTGTTAGATGTGAGTGGCTTTCTATTCTTATTTTCTCTTTCACAGGTTCACATTTTGTTCCTACAGTGGTTGCAGAAAAATGATGGCTAATTCATTCATCACAAGCATTAGTCAGTAGCAGAAGGGTATCTATTAAAGCAGAAAAATCTCTGTAACTATTCACAGCAGGCTTTGAGTTTTGCCATTTGCCTACAGTGAACTGCAAGTAGCACATGCCTCAGCTCACTGGCTGCTGCAATGCTGTTTAGCTGATGTGGGTCTGAACAAAAAAAAAAGCAGCAGAGGACATATGTACGTGTATGTGTCCATATAACAGGGTGTACTGTCCTTCCTACAAGTGCACTGTCCAGAATAAGGCTCTAAGCTGAGCTAGGATCCCTCCTGACTTTTGCTCAGAGAATAACCCTCAGTGGAGCTTCTTTCCTTTGCTAACCCTTTGTGGTGTGTTCCTGGGAGGAAAATGGATTCTTGCAGTTGGGAGCAAAGGTGGAGGCAGTGTGGTGAGGCTCTGGCCCTGGGGAGGATTTGAATGGGGAGGGAGTGCCATAATTCATCTTTTGATTTATTGTTATATGCCTGAAATATGATCATTGCAATGTTCATTTCTGATTACCTTAATAAACTGTAGAGAGTTAACACATTAATCTATTTCTTCATCCTTCTCAATAACATCTGTTTGAAAAACAAACTTACCCCAAAATTGTTCTATCAAATCAAAACAAAGGCTGCACACTATTGGGCAACAATCAATACAAAGCTGCTTGCTTCTGTTTTGCTACATTATTATGTCTGACTCACAGAAATTTTAAAGAATTGAAAGAATTAGCAAATACTAACGCATGCTCCAGTTTGGAGAAAAAATGCAAATAAGTAGAATAAAAGAAAGAGAAAGAAAAAATCTTGCAAAGTCAAGCTAGCATCTTTCCCACAAATCTATCAGCAGTGAGAAAATAAGAGACTCATAAAAATCCTCACATATGCTTTCAGGATAGGTGTCCACAAACCTGACATCCCACTTCCTTCATGGAAGTATAACAGATCTAAGAGATGATCCGTGTCTGTCAGCAATGGACACCATGTCATCAGGTGTTCCTTGAAGAAAATGTTTCCTCCACTTTAAAAACAATTATTCTACCTGCAAGCAGTCCTAATTTTTCACACAGTTTTGAACCTGAGTCTTAACAGGTAAACTGGGATTAGTGGTTTCTTGCTCAGAGAACTTCAAAGAGCAGGACAGCTGTGAACAAAATAAAAGGCGTGAGCGGTGAAACTTCAAATGTCTGGTGTTCCACAGAAGTGTCTCTGACTAATGGGAAGCAGAGGAAACAGCACCCATGCAAGTCATTGCACATCAGATAAACTGCAGAACTCACTGCTCACAGCTAAAGGTGATTCCATTTCTGTGTTTAGAGTGTTAATAAGTCAAAAGCTTTTAGCTTGATGATAGCCAGGGGTTTTTGGCTTGTCTGTCATACAAGTAGAAAAAGAAAATGAAACAGGAAAAGGCACCAACTCCATGACCCTGCCTTTGGCCTGAGATTATTTCTCTCTGTCACAGCAGTTCTTACCTCCCTTCCTTCCAGAATTATAATTTAGGACATGCTTTAGTATAAAACAAAAAGTAATTGAATTGGGTGACATACATAAATCAATGTAAACCAAATAAAATAAAAACAGGCAGAGAATTTACCTGATAGAAATGTCTGAAATTTCAGGAACTTCCTCTTGCAAGTTCTGAACAGGTATCAAATGTACACAGGGGAGCAGTTGCAATGATGCTTCTAGTAAGAACTATTTTTATAGAAAAAGCTCAAGTGATCATAGATCTCAGTCAGTATACTGAGGCTGATATTCCAAATGAATCAGCAGAGCAAAAATGAGTGATGCATAACAGGATCAGGTCTGGGAAAAGGAAATGGCTCCACACTATTTCAGCACTACCCATGTACACCTCACCTTTGTTCACCACTACAAAAACACTTCCTTTACATCTTCAGGACCCCAATTATGGCTTCTTTTGGAGATGTACCAAATATCAGCAAGATGAAAAGGTTTTCTCAAAAGTCCCATTCCCCATAACTCTGTAAAGCCATTGTTAACAAGATTATGCATCATTTGTGGAGTCCCATCAAAGGAGCAACAATCCAGCCACAAGTGGGGCTCAGAGCAGAACTTAGCATGAGTTCTGCTCAACTCTACCAAATCCAGGTAGGCACACTCCAGTTTCTATTCTGCAGCAGAAATAGGGGGAAAGCTCTTCATGTACAAATCTATAACTATATCCTGACTCTTACCTCACTTGATTGTGTTATCCTCTATTTTTTCCCAGATCTCTTCTTCAGCATTCCCCTGAGCTGCATGTATGGATTCCTGCTGAGTTCCCACAGCTAGGAGCCTCCAAACAGGTGCTACAAATACATATGTACTCAGGCACAAGTTGTTGTCAGGTGAATTTGCATTATTACAACTATTTTCAGAAGGCTTTTTATGTCAGAAAGTTCTTTAAGCACCTGCTCTACCAGTGAGATATTAGCTGCTACAAGCTGAGATGTAAATACAAAGTGAAGGATGTTTTGAAGGCATTCCACCCCCTTAAAAATAAGCTTGTCTTCTATTCAGATAGGTTTAGTGGTTAAGGAAGAAAGCTCTTTTGGGGATTTACATCAGGTGTCAGAGGCCTCTGTTAATCATAAACCAAAAGTTCCAGGAAACTTTCTCTCATGAGGGGCCATCATTCTCTGCAGGGTTAAGTTTTGTTTACCCTCAGAGATCTGTTAAGACTGGTCCTTAGGGATGTCTGCATGGCAAAAGAGCCCCTTGAGGTTTTAGCCTGAAATAAGCATGGAAAAGTAGAGTGACAAATTTAAGAGAGAATCCACCTGACACCTGACATTAAACAATTGATTTTAGGTCCAGTCTATCTCAGAAAGACAGCACAGGCAAGAAACAAACACAGGGAAAAGCAAACAAATTACTATAAGCAGATTATTGTCCTAATGATAACTTCTGGCTAGGAAATTTAACTCAGGACCCTGCCCACAGTGCCAGCTGCTGCCTGCAACTGGCCAGCAAAGCCAAACCACCACAATAGTTAATTCCTTTTGTCAAACAGCTTAGCAAGCCAATATTTCAGGCATTGCATGCTTGCAATGTTTCATTTCTGTTCTTCTGTGCTGCTCTCCTTTTAATTCTCTACAGCTCAGGTGTTTTCCGGCTCTCCTGGAGTACCCAAAGCTGGATGCAAACCCGTGACTTTACAGATGCCACATAGATTGAATGTATGAACCCAGGTACATCACATATAATTAAGTTACCATTTATACTCTCAGTTCAGTGTTAATTCAATGCCAACCCTCGTAGGAACAAATCACTTCCTAGTGATTTAAAAATTGAACCACGATTCTCCATGAAAAACATCCCAGGACTTGAGATGTGTATTCTAATCCAAGCTCTTGAACCTGGATTGTTCGAACTCTCCAGCCTCATAAGGCCAGACTTTTGGACGTTGGGGTTTATTTCTGTTTCGTTTTTTTCCCTGTTGACAGCTAGGATCCTTGGAATTTAGGCACTGAAACCCAGGCCCGAGGTCTCTGGAGCAAGCGCCCAATTATCATCCGCGTCCATATGGGGCCATCTGGTGGCGACAGGGGCTCGGCAAGGGAGGCTCTCCCGGGCAGAGGTCCCTGATGGGTGCTATGTTTCAATTATACTGGTTTTTTTATCCTGAAGCCTTCTATCTCAAGACTCTCATGCCTGTTCTTTCTCTCCCTCTTCTCTCCCCTTCTCCCTCTGATTATCTTCCTCTCTCCTTGGACAAGAATTCCGTTTCAATTTGACCACTAGTCAAGCTTTCTTGTCCCAGTAGTTTTTTTACAGGTTCACCACAAGCTTTTCTACCTAACTTGCCCACTGGTGAGGACTGATCAGCTGCTGTCCAAGCAAGAACTTCTTATCTTCTTCTATGGTGAATGCCTACCTTTTTAAAAATTTGTAAAAATTCTGGCCTGTAACAGGGCAGGAAAATACGGCATTATGGATTTGATTTACAACTAAGCTCTAACTGAACTTTATGGTTCCATTTTATATAAAATTATTTATGATGACAGTTAATATTCACTTAATTATATTTGGAAAGGCATTTGCTTTTGTGTGCTATGATTCAAATCCGTATTTTTTTCAGGAAGACATTTATCCATTCAGTCTCTCTAAATACCTCTTTATTAATTTTATCCTCATTTGACAACCTGAAAAACAGGTATGTATATAGATAGATGAATATGTAACCTGTCATTAGGCATTTTCTGTATAAAGTGCAACTTAATACCTCCGTTATTAATTTCAGCCAAAGTTCTGCTGAACGTGATGAAAGCTGAAATAATATTATTTTCCAGGAATCCATATACATTTGTATCAAAGTGAAAGTGTTTTCATGACAATTACAGACAGCTGTCTATGAGAGAAAAGCAATTTCTAGAATGAAAATGAAATCCAGCAAACTGCAATCAGCGTCCCTGTATCATCTCAGCCCAATCTTTCAATTTCTGAAAGTGCTTATACTCTCAGAGGCAAATTTTTTAAGCTCTTTGGCAAGAACCTTGATAACATTATAAGAGAAATAGGATTAATTATTACTACAAGTGATATACAGTAAAAAACCCACTACAAAAATATTTGCTACCAGTTAGTAAATATGATAACTAACTAATAGCCACACTTAGCAGCTTTGTAAAGGAAAACCCAAAAGTTGTTTCTTCAGCTTGATAACAACCCCATTAGGGAAGCAGAGGTCTTCTGCTTGCATTTTTGAAGAGGATGTGTGTTTCTCTTTGCTTCCTGTCTAGTCATCGGGCAGCCTTGTAAAATTGCACTTACCTGAGGCAATGATACATTGGATGCATGAATAAAACACCTCTGACAATTCTTCTTCATTTTGCTGCTTTTTTTTCCTTGACGTTAAATGCTATGTTAATATCTTTTATGCCAGAAAAAGCATGGAATATTTTTTCCCTGGTACTTTTGCAGGCCTACTTTGTTTATCACTGTTGACAAATTGTGCTACTTGTCCCATGGAAAAGTGGAAAACACCTAGAGTTCAGGAGGCTGAAGGAATGCTTGGTTGCTGTGCCACTTACTCTTTCTGAGGAATTTGAAGAATTCGGTGAAATATTGGCTACCCTTGACTCATGGTTATGCAGCTCCTTACAAGGAAGAATGGTTGGTTTATTTGTCTTGTTTTCAGTGTCTTTTTTCTAGCAATCTGCTCACACGGAAAGAGAAACAGATGGAAACCCAATCTAATGATCTACAATCCCAGTTTAGTTACTGAAGAGAACTCTGTGTGCTCTTAGCAATGGTGGAAGCAGCAGAGACAAAGACACCTCCTGGCCAGCTCCCTGCAGTTTATATATGGGCTATGATGTTCTGTGGGATGGAGCATCCCTTTGGCCCGTTCAGGTCAGCTGTCCTGGCTTTGTTCCCCCTGCCCGGCTCTTTGTGCACCTCCTCACTGGAGAGCCTGGAAACTGAGACACCCTTGGCTTAGGGTGAGCACAAAGAGCCCAAAACAACAGAGGGCTGTCAGCATTATTCTCATACTGAATCCAAAACTCAGCACTGTACCAGTTACTAGGAAGAAAACAAACTCTATTCCAGCCCAAACCAGGACACTGTTTAAGAACCTTATCAGACATTTTGTAAAGGCATTACTAGTGACAGTAGTGTTGTGGATTTCAAAATGATGACAAAATATGGGTTCCCTGTTTTGCAGACAGAAGTAGAGACATAACTGAGTTCAAACATTAGGTTTTGTGCCGATATAAACTCTGCTGTGGCACCAATGGCCCTGCCGTGTCCCAGGCACAGCGCCTGGCCACGCCGCGGCCCGGGCACGGCCCGGAGCTGTCCGCGGTGCTGAACGGGCCCGCGGCCGCCTGTACCTCATTTCTTCTGCTTCTGGCGAGTTTCATAGGCCACACTTTTCCCTGACACGTTTATGATCGACTGGAGGAAGTAATTATGGAATGCACTCCTTTGCAACACTCTCCGCCTGAAAAAATTCCAATACCTGTAGTGAAAAACTCCTTGAAGACAGTGACAACATGGACATATTTATATTAGTGCAAAATTGGTTCCTATGACCTCAAGTGAAGAAAGTACATCTCCCAGGCAAATAAACATAAAGCATACAATATTTGATTCTGTGAAACAGAAATGTCAAAAACCCCAGAGAAAAGGTTTTCTTGGTATTTTTTTCAAATTATTTTACTTTTTATTCTCTCTCACATTACTGTTTTTATTCTATATTTGAGTTGATTCCAGAGACAAACTATCAAGACTTGCAAATAAAAATCTCTGTCAAGTTCTATGTCATACTGTGGTCTAGTCCACAAAGCTGGGCAAATGTGTGTGTCAACAAATGCTGGGAATACAGAGGAAAAAATGGTCTTTGTAAGAGACATATTGACACTAATTTGGAGTTATGGTCATGCCACAGAGCACCTTTATTCCTAAAAACCCTCTACAAACCATTTGGAGTTCTTTTGCACAAGCACAAAACAGAGCCCTACATTAAAATAAAGCTGTTTGCTTGTTGCTTAGTAGTTACTCCTGCTTAGATTTTTTTCTTAAATATACACTCATGTGGCATCATTCATCTCACTAGTGTGTGTCTATGACCTTTCAGGATATGTTTGATTCTTAATGCAGCACTGTCAAATGAACTGGCAAAGCAAACTGTGCAGACAAAGAAATCTTAGTGTGCACTTAGCTCCCCTACCTCCAGCATCCAGGCAGTCAATTGCCCAGTAAGAAGTTTAATGAGTTTTCCAGAGATATCCCTCATGCAAAGGGAAATAAAAGGCTGTGACTGTTGAGATATAATTTTTGGCCACATTTGAGTAGTAACACCATTAAAAAGACTATTTCAATTCAGCTACTATGCCGGGTTGTTATAAAAAATAATAGTAGTCATGGTTTCTGTGGAAAACATTATATTTAGCTTAAATCTTCATTAAAATCTAGTTATTTTAGACTTTTGGTTTTGTTGGGATTTTTTTCCCATAATCTACTGAGGTTTTTATAATTTTATTTGGATTGCATATATGGGGGCGACAGGAGTGGCTTCCTTAAGGAGCTGCCAGAAGCTTTCCCTGTGTCTGACAGAGCCAATGCCAGCCAGTGCCAAGACAGATCTGCTGTTGGCTGAGGCTGGGCCAGGCAGTGATGGTAGAAGTGCTTCTGAGATAACATTTGAGATGGAAATAAGTGTAATTGTGCAAAAGTACTTGCAGACAGAGGAGAGAGAAGTGAGAATATGTGAGAGAAAGAACTGCACAGGCACCAGGGTCAGTGCAGGGGGGGCAGAAGGTGCTCCAGGAACCGAAGCTCACATTCCCCTGCTGCCCGTGGTGCAGACCTTGGTGGGGCAGCTGTGTCCCTGCAGCCCATGGAGTGGGTGCAGAGATCCTCCTGCAGCCCAGAGGATGCCAGGCTGGAGCAGGTGGATGCCCAAAGGAGGCTGTGCCCTGCTGGAAGCCCAGGCTGAGACGGGCTCCTGGCAGAACTGGAGCACCCCAGGAGTGGGGAGCCCAGGCTGGAGCAGGTTTGCTGGTTGGACCTGTGGCCCTGCGGCAGATCCAGGCTGGACACTGTTCTTGAAGGACTGCAGCTCATGGAAAGGGACCCACACTGGAGCAGTTTGTGAAGAACTGTGGTTTGTGGGAAGGACTCGGGCTGAAGAAGTCTCTCCTGTGGGTGAGACCTCACACTGGAGCAGGAGAAGCATCTTTCCCCTAAGGAGGAAACAGCAGCAGGAACCACATGATGAACTGACCATAATTCCCATTCCTGTCTCCCTGCATCTCTGAGGGGGAGAAGGTAGAGAACTGAGAATAAAATCAAGCCAAGGAAGAAGAAAGGGATGGAGAAAGGTGATTTTTAAGTTTTGTTTTACTTCTCATTGTCTTAGTCCAATATTGATTAATAATAAATTCAATTAATTTCTCCGAGTTCAGTCTGTTTTGCTTGTGATGGTAATCAGTGAGTGATCTCTCCTAAGCCTTACCTCAGCCCATGACTTTTCATTATATCTTCTCTTCCCTGTATAGTTGAGGAGGAGGGTGATAGAGTGGCTTTGATGGGCACCTGGCATCCAGCCAGGGCCAAACCACCACAATAGTTTATTCCTTTAAATGTCTCAGAAGTGGAATAGTCTTTTGCTGAAGATGTCTTTTAACAATAGAACAATGATTTGTTCTTTAAGCTCATCCACAGTTTGAAAGATTAACAGGTGAAATTAAACTTCTTGAAACAGTCTGTCTGTATTCACAATGAGATGCAATCCCCCTCTTCTTTACACTATTATAAACCAGGACTAAGTCCACAAAATTTGATGTGTCAACATAAATACAGGCAAATATGTCCCAGTATTCTGAGGGGTTACAAATGGCTAGTCAAAAATAACAACTATGCTTAATTACAAAATTTTTGTGTGGAATTTCTGCTAAAATGCCAGCTGTGGAAGATAAATCCTTTATTTAAGGCAAGAACAGGGAAAACATTAGCAGAAACTGTGAGAGTATCTCAGATGCTCTTCTGTGGAGCTACAGGAAATGTGAGGAGGGAGCGCACAATCCACATGCCAAACCAACAACCTGCAGCCAGTGATGCTGCTGCCTGCTTGCTCCTTTCAGCACACGTTTCCTGACATGCAATACTATACCTAGGGCCCTTTCTCCTCCCCCATTTTATTTTGTTCCCTGGATATGTTGGCCCCCAGGGCAGCAGTAAGAATGTGAGGGATAAAGTAGTGGGAGGGAAGTGACAAGAAAAGGCATTTCTCTTCCACTTTCATGACGAAGAAACAGCATGAGGTGGTGCAGATGTGGGAGAAAAATATTTTTCCTTCCAGGTTTTTTTCTCTCTGGTGATGTCCACCTTCTGTGTAGGTCCTTCTTTCCAGAGTATTTCCCTACCCTTTCTTGTAGAGTAACCCTATGCCCTACACACCAGCAGACATTTTGGTAGCAGGGATGCTGCGCACTGTCCTTCCTCCCCTGTGGCCTTTTCCTTTGTGTCCTTCCTCACTGCCATAGCTATCACCTCGTGATCTCAAACAGTAGCACCCATTTTTCCAAGGGGACATTGGCATTTGACTGTGCCTGAGGTGTGCTGTCTCCCTCTCTCCAGTTTAGGTATGCGAGGTAGCTAAATAGTCGGAGATACTTTGCGCAGGCGTGACTTGGAAATGCAATTTTAATTCCAGCCACGAGGGGACCTTCATAGTTTATTGTCGCTTTCCTGCAGGTTCGTCTGATCCATACACTAAGATCAGTTACAGTTTTGCTTCTTCTTAGGTAAAAACATATTCCCCACTTTTTCTTTTTAATATGGTTTTTATTTATTAGGTGTCCAGAGTTTACATCAAAAATACATAAATGTCTTGCACAGAGAAATTTGGCAAATAGCCAACAAAAATTAATCCCAAAAATAAAGAGCTCTCAGCGCAGCAATAGTTTTCACATCATATGACCTGTGTTTGGAGTCTCATTCTCCTCTTGCATGCAGCAGCTGTGTACTTGCATAATTTGATCTGGTTGTGTTTGTATGACAAAAAGAGGATGTGACTATAAGATGCACTAACTTGCTCACTTTTTCTAATGAGCAGCAAAGACAGAATAACTAAAACACGTGGCCAGGGTGCCCAGCCCCTTTGGGGATGGTGGTGAGTCACTGAGGCTGCTGCTGTCCCTGCTGCTGCCCCTCTGCCAGCTCCACCAGACTGGCCACGTCATCACCTGCTCTGCTCCCAGCTCCTCTGCCCGCAGAATCCCCGGCATCCCCTGGCACAGCTCTCCTGACACCACTCCTGAGGGGCAGGCAGCCCACACACTGCTTTCCCCTTGGCTTCCCGGGAAGAGATGTGCTCTTCATCTCAGCCATGGAGGGGAAACTCTGCCTCAGGCATGAATGGTGTGCGTGAGTTGGGATCTTCCCTTAGGCACGGCCAGCACTTGGGCCATGTGCCTTTCTTCCAGTTCTAGAAAAAGGGCCTTTCTGTATAAAAACACACCCAACTCCTTTTCTCCCTAGCTATATCCTGAAAGAGAAATGGTAACTACTAACAAATACTTGTGTTTGTTGCATCCGAGAGAGACTTGCAAATCACAGCACTCAAGCACTTCTCAGGCATTCTGAGGTCATGCTCAGCATGGAATTGAAGGAGGTGGCGTTTCTCAGCTATCATGCTCGAAGGTCTCTGAGAAATCTCATGTGGGCAGTGAACAATATGCATGTACTACACAGGCCAAGTTAAACCCAAGGCTCCTCTCTAGATCATATTTAAACCATTGTCTTAATGAAATCTTTCTCATCTATTTAGAAATATCTGTCACATCTTTGTGTCATCAAGGCTTAGACACCCTATGGGAACGCAAACTGGAAGGAAGTAGAAATAAGCAACATGTTAATGATAGCAATGTTTAGAAAGGGATTTCATGGGAATGAAATAGACTTTTATTTTTGCCAATATAAATAAAGGCAGAAAGCAGTTTTTGCAGCAGGCTGGTGTGAAATGTGAAACCCTGGCAGGGTGCAGCAGTGCCGATGTGAGCCAGAATGAGTGTGATAAGCAGAACGCTTCACCCCTGGAGGTGGGAATGTGATCTGGCGGTTACAGTAGCACAGACCAAATTTGAAGCTCCCTGTTCCTGCCCCCGACTGTATATCTGTAGTCAACTCATGTACTGTCTATCAGTTCACCCATCTGTACAACAGGGACATATTTATCTGTATCTTATCAAAGCCAGCTCTTGGCAAGCACCACCGGTGGATGCGGGCTGCCCTGTCCTGTCAGGAATGCAGGATTTCACAAGTGAAAAGCACAAGTCACCAGCACTTTGTCAGGACACAGAGTACCATTCCATTTGTTAAAACAGCTGTACACCTATGAGGAAATGTGGTGATACTGGCTGAAGAATCTTTTTATTCTCCGGGTAGCTTTGAAAGATTTTGAGTTAAATCTTACACAAACTTCAGACACCAGTGTTCCCTAGAGCAATATGCTATAAATGAAGTCAATTAAACCTATCTAACCTTATCCAAGCAATCACTACTTAACAATATTATAAAAGAGCAATTTTTATTCATGTATTTATTAAAATGACAATGTATTGCATGTTTTTGTTTTCATCTTCATTAGCTGAAAGCAAAATCTTTTAAATGACATTTTATAACCGAACTGAGCTGCTAGTCCCAGAACAGTTGCTAAGGTTAAGGCTTCCTAAATAAGGTTTCCTAATCATAGACCACACAAAATCTTGTAATTGCAGAATCAGCAGACAGAGCAACGGCTAAAAGAGACTCTGGAAACTGAAATGTCCTTCCACATGCAGCAGGCCATCTCCTGAAGGGCTCCTGTTTGCCCTGTGAAAGCTCACACATAACCCTTCTCCTGTGAATAAATATATTTTTCCAGCTTGCTTATCTACAGACAGAAGCTGCCAGAGTGACATAAAAGAGTTACATCGGGCCAGCCTTGAGTATAATTTTGAATACCCATTTAAAACTGCCCTCTGCATTTTCTGCTCAATTTATAAATTTATTGCTGTGAGTATTCCTAGAAAACCATCAATTAAAATATCATGCTTTTGATTAAACTGTTATGACTTTAGGTATATATTAGGTCTAATCAATTTTCACGTTTTGAGACTGCCTTTCTGCTACATGAAATTTGAAACTGATTGCAATATTAATAATAGAAGCATCTTCTTTCAGACGTAAATCCATTACAGTCTACCATGAAGGAATACCCCCCTACAGGTGCTTTGGTGTTCTCACTGCCTATTGGGGAAAAGTTGCACTGCCAACCACCTTACTGTGCACTTTACTGGTTGTGTTTTCACATGCTTTGGTGGCAGCTGTCAGCCCTGCCTCCCCCATCACATACACCCTGGGAGAACTCCCACTACAGCTTCTACACAAAACTAAGTCCCCACCACAAAGCTTGGCCATTTAAGCTGAAAATCCAAACTTCCCAAATTCCTGTCTAGGCACCACCTAGTTTCAGGAAAGTGTCCAAAGATGACTGATTTTTTATCTTATTTTAAGTTTGTCAGCTGCCTTTCTGTCTGCTCCTTAGCATTCACAAGCTGTGGGCCCTGTGAGAAGCACAGCAGCCACCTCAGGGGAAGGCATGTTGTGTGGTGCCTTTTGGAACGGGCTTTTTCAGAGGTAACCTGAAAGATCAAGCTGTAATATAATCAAGTGATTATTTTACAGATGATCTGACTGAATCACAAGACAAGTTAACAAATCATTTATAGCATCCCTGGAGGGAGGAGTCCCAGCCGTGGCTGGGACCGCACTGGGTGCGGCGGAGCTCCACAGCCCCTTTTGCAAGGAGCTCCCAGCCCAAGCAGCAGGCAAGAGAGAGCAGATGGTGAGAGGCAGATGGGAGAGTACAAGGAAACAATGAGATAAATGAGCAAAAACTCAGCTGAAGACTTTAGCATTTGGTTCCAAAATTATTAATTTTAGTAATCATTTCAGCTGATGTAACCCTATGGTAGAACGCCTTTCCCGTTCCAAAGGTCTTAATAGCTACAATTACAACACATGCGGCAGCCCAGCACGGGTTACATTTTAGGCAAAGAGTGGGAGTTCAGCCGGCAAGAAGTACCAAGGCAGGGGGTGTCAAACGCTGAAATTCACTCAAGGGGGCTTGGGTATCGCAGCAACCGGCGGCTGAAGGCAGCCTGACTGAGCGCTGCTCAGCAGTAACGCGCTGACTGACAGGCAATTCGGGCTGCCCAAGCCCCCGTCCCGCTCGCAGCCCGCCGGGGAAGCTGCAGCGCGGCCGGGGGAGCGCCCTCAGCCGCCGGCACGGCGCGGTCACTCACGCACCGTCACCCGGGCCCCGCGGGCCGGTGACAGCCCAGTCACATCCCCGCCCCCGCGGGGGGCGCTGAGCCACCCCAGGATGTCGCGGTCCCGCCACGGCAGCGGCGGAGGCCTGGAGGTGGCCCCCGGTGTCAGCGCGCACCGAGGGGACGCTCACACACGGACCCCGGGCCGCCCCGCGCGGCCCTGAGGGGGCCGAAATCCCCCGGGAGGGTCCAAGGCCGCCTCGCCCGCGTCCCCAGCCGGGGCTGGGCTGTGGGGCCGCGCCGCCCTCCGGCCCGCGGGCGGCCGGGGCTGGCCGAGCTGCGCAGCCGCCGTGCCTGGGGAGCCGCGGCCGGCGGGCGAGGGCCTGCGGGCGGGAGCGGCGGCACGGAGGTAAGGCGGCGCACTCGGGCGGGCACCGGGACACCCCAGGCCGCTCCCTGGGGGCCGCCGCAGGGAAAGCGAAACCAAAAGGGCGGTGATGGTGATGGTGGCGGGGCGGGAAGGGGCGGGCAGGGGTTCCCGCGGCTCGGCTCGCTGCGATTCGATGGCTCCTCCCTTCAGCGCCGAGGCGGAGCGGGGCGGTGGCGGCGGGCGGGCTCAGCGCGCCCCCATGGCCCTGGCGCCGGGTCAGCGGGCACGGTAGCAGCCTCCGGCTGTCGCCGCGGGTGACTCAGAGCTGCCCGGGCAGGGTGGGCTGGCGATGCGCCTCTCCGCCGGGCTCCGGGCAGCCGCGGGAGACTGACTGAGCCACAAAGAAGTTTCCCCGGTGGCGGCGGCGCGGCGCTCCCCCATGCGCGCCTCCGGGCGCCGGTCCTGGAGCGCTGCTCGGCAGGCGCCCGGCGCCGACCCCGCCATGGAGCCCCGCGCGGGGCTGCACAGCAGCCCGGAGCTCAGCCGGGCCAAGCGGCTCACCGTGGGCGAGCTCTGCTCCCTCTTCGAGGCGCGCTGCGCCGCCGTCGCCGCCGCCGCCGCCCGTCAGCTGCCCGACCGGCCCAAGAGGGGCTGCCGACCCCCGAACGGCGTTCTGCCGCCCGTCATCCCCCGGCTCACCGTCACCGCCGAGGAGAGCGAGGAGGCGCAGGGCAGCCCCCAGGCGCGGCCGGCGCGGCCGGAGGGCGGCGGGCTGAGGACGGGCAGCTCGCTGCACCTGCAGTCCCGCCGGCTGTCCAACTCCTCCATCTCCTCCACCGGCTCCTCGTCCCTCCTGGAGGACTCGGAGGACGACGTGCTGAGCGACACGGAGTGTAG
The DNA here is from genome assembly GCF_047830755.1 of Zonotrichia albicollis. Lineage (NCBI taxonomy): Eukaryota > Metazoa > Chordata > Aves > Passeriformes > Passerellidae > Zonotrichia > Zonotrichia albicollis. Next base: position 30,770,229 of record NC_133824.1, on the reverse strand, counting down.
GAGCCAGGGCATCGTGCACTTGGAGCACGGCGAGGACACCAGCCAGGTAGGGGCGCGGGGTGAGCGGCTCGCCCGGGACGCGCTGCCCCCTGGCCGGGCGGCTGGGCGCCTGCCGGGCTCCTCAGGGGCCAACAGATGCTCCCGCTTGGAGCGAGGGTTCCGTGACCCAGCTCCGGGAAAGCTCCGTGCAGCTCCTGTCCTGGGCCGGCGGCACTGCTGCTGTGCCTGTTGGAAAAGCGCTTCTGCACGTGGGCTCCTCAAAAACCCGGCCAGGTGTGCGCTGTTTCTTTCTGCTGTGGAATTGTACTTTGCGTCCCAAGAATACGGGGAGGTGTTTTTTGATCATAAGTGGGTTTTTTTTTTCTTTTTTCCAGTCTCCTGTGTCAGATGCTCAAAATAAAATTTTACCAGGCATTTCCCAGCAGGTATTTTTTGTCTCTTTCAGTCCTGGAGTCTGTGGTTGTCAATTTTTGAGCCATTTCTTGCTGTGAGCATGACAGGAGATGGGGAGGAGCTTGGAATGGATAGAATGCATGCTTTTGTCCATTCTGGCAGCAACACATTCTTCTCAGTAAATCCCCTCTGTAATTTGGCAGCTTTCATCCATGAAGTGCACTTTTAAAGGCATATAGTTAGTTGCTTTTTCATAGTCTTTGATGTATATTTCCCTGACTCCATACAGAGTGCTTCTCAGGCTTTTGTCCTTGAAAAATGTAGCTTTAGTGAATTCCCCCTCCCACCTTCATTGACACTGCTGCTTAAATTGTTGTTCTACTGCCAACTCATTGGTGCTGAATTGTTTTCAAGCACAACATATGCTTTGATAAAAAAGGTATAAAGAGGAAGTAATGCAACTTGTAGGTGATACTTCCAGCTGGACTTTTCTCATGGTAATTGTGGGTTTACTACTTTAAAGGACACATAGTCCAGGGACTAAAATGCTGTGCACAATATTGGTTTTGTTTGCATCAACTCGTGGCCTGATTTCGGAAGAGAAAAAAAAGAGTTTTGTATTTTGTCATTTTGAGTATAAAGAAACCTGTAATAATAAGTCTTAGTTTGTACTTTTGATTCTGAGATAGAATCTGGTTTACACAACAAAAAAAATCACTTGTTTTGCTTTCTTTTCTAAAAGACATGCTATGTGATTTTGTGAAAGTAGCAGGAGAACAGAAATTAAAGATAATAAAAGGCCGTGGGATCATTTGACTCAGTATCCCTGCTGTGGCAATATGCATGCAGCAAGAATTAAGTGATGATGCTTCAGCAGTAAGGGAACTCTGAGATGGCATTGTGGCCTCTGGTTAAAGTGTGTGTGAGTGTAGACTGAAGCAAAACTGATTCTTCAGATGAGAAGCTGTGCTGCGTCAAAGCTTATGCTCCTGATTCTCTGAAGTCATTTGTACTGAATACAATATTGAGACCTAAATGATTGGGGCTGTATCCTTCCCTGTAGTGTGAAATGCATGTATCATGTGAGTGCTACTACTATCTTTTAGGAAGTCTTTATAGTGACCTTTTAATTACAAGAAAATAAAATATTAAAAGAAGAAGATCTCTAATACTGATTTATAGACTAAAAATATCCGTATTATAAATGTTTTAAACACCAAGAGACCATCCTGTTCACTTAGGTGTGTGGGAAAATGAGAACTTCAATAGTATTATAACAATTCAGTTTTTGAAAAAGTTTTTGCAGTTTTCCAAAGTTTAGCACAGCTGCAGGACTGTTTAATTCCTCCTTGGTAAAGTAAATATTTCCTCAACTCAGGTGAAATACTTGATGCTTTAAAAGGCTGAGTTATGTTTCCATACCTGCTGTGTAGGGGAAGATGGGGCAAACTGCACCCAGGAGCTTGCATTCTGGCTGATTTTCTCTATCTCATTATCCCTTCTGTGGCAAGTTGTCAAAACAGAGCAGGGTCTGGTACCTAGGACTCTAAACCAGCAGAACTCCATGGCACTAGCTAATAAATTAAATGGGCTCACCTGCTCAGTGACCGCTTTCATGGCTCATCCCTCCCTTGCTTGCTGCATTACCCACCAAGAGCTGGAATCCCAGGAATCTGCTGTTTCTCTGTGGTCAGGTGCATTGCCCTTCTGCTCAGGTGGCTGCACTGTTTGCTCAGCAATATCTGGAGGCATCCAGGACAGTTCTTGTAATTGATGTCTTTTGGTACTGGGCAATGCTGTCCAGTCGTTTCTTCAGTAAAACAGTGACCTCATACTGTGCCAAAGTTGGAGTCCGTGCTTTGAACCTCTGAGGGCTCAGCTGGACAGGATGTGTCCTTTCAACTCGTAAATCTTGAGGCAGGATGAATGTTTATTTTAGAGTGGAAGGCTTTGGGTTCAAGGCACAAACATGCAAGTGAAAATAACTACAAATTTTAGGATACTCTGTGGAATGGTTTTATATTTTGAAGATTTTATTTAAAGGCAATTTGGAACATTTTGTTTATATTTATTGTTTTCAGTGTATTTTAATAGGTGAAGGCTTGTTCTAAGAGTGGAACACAAAGCATGGAGACTTTTCTGAAGGAAACTGGAATCAGAGGTGGGCCAAAGTTTTCTGTTTCCTAATTCATGGGAAATTTTGACATTTTAAAATTTCTCTTGTATTGGGGAATTCACTGAGACTTTTCTCTGGAAATGTTAGAAGTTAATTTGGAGCCTGGTGCCTTATGATTAAGCTCAGACCAGTGCTCAGGGAACTGCTGGGTTGTCAAGCCTACCAGGCTCCCCAGTGCCTACCAGGGACCTTGGAAACTTGCCCAGGTCTTCAACTGTGGGAGTAGAAGTTCTGATAATGTTCCTGTTATCAGAGCTTCAAGGCTTCCATCTGGAGACCCAGGAACTTGAGACCTAAGCTGAAGAAGGCCCTCCCAGACCTCTCTACTGTTGATCTGGAGATCAAGACCCAGCAGAGTCCGAAATATTGTGGGCTCTCAAGCTACCTGTGCAGGACTGTGTGTGAGATGGGAAGCTCAGGAGTCTCTGTGTCCATGGCTTGCTGCCCTGGAGTTCTCAGGCCTTAAATCCAGGATGGTGTGCCTGGGAGTGCTGTCTCTGATTGTATTCCTTGGAGGAAAGCTCTCCTTGCTAGTTCACTTGGCAAACAGCTTTCCAAGAGGATGAGTGATTCAGTTAAGTGTTTCACAGAGCATTTGGGGTTGGATGGATTGACATATCATGATGATGTTAAATTTTTGTTTCTTCTTGAGCGCAGTACGTGGGCATGTCCCTGGAGTGTTGGGAGCAGTGAATACCTTGGGGCTGATGATGGTGACAGTGCAGTCCCAGCCTGGTTCCACTGGGACAGTTCACATCTGGGCAGGCCCACCTCTGAGAGCAGCTCAGTGGGTGGTGTTCCAGTTTCTCTGCATAAGTTATTCATGCCATTTCGCAGTAATTAGCAGAGGCTTTGAAATGGGAGTATCCAGGCTTTCCTGAAAAAAGACCCTTCCAACAGAGAAGGGATGGAAGTATGAGAGAAGCCGATTCTGCTGCTGTCCTGTTGGTTCAACTTGGGGTTTGTGAAAACCAATGGTGCAAAGCTGTGATAATGGAAACTGCATAACGCCGTATTTGGATGGTTGTAACTCTTGGCAGTAACTTAAGAAATATTGGTTATTTTTTAAATAGCCAATTGACAGAATAGATTTTACCCTATGGCAAAAGCTAACATTCCTGCATTTAAATGGGAAGCATACTTTTGCAGCCTTGCTTCATGCCATGGGGAGGTGTATATATACAGCTCAATCTTGCAGTAAAAACACTAGTGGTGCCTTTATAGTAATGGAGAGGATACAAGACTTGTGTATTTTTGTCTTAATTCTGCGAATGAGCAGTTTTAAGAAGTACGAAGTCTGGTTAGCACATTCCTTGTTGGGACGGGGACTTTAAAGAGTGGTTTTCACAGAGAATAAATACCATGATAATGTACAGCAGCCTTTTGTCCTCCTTATAGGAGAATGTTATTTACTAGATAGAAACATGCCAAATAAATCTACTCATTTTCATAGCTGTGACCTGTCATTCCAAATTCCTAGAACTGTAACCATGAGAACAGCTGACAGTTTGCTAGAGAAAAAGCAGTTCAGATCTTGCCTGCAGTAATACCAGAAACTTTGGGGGATATTTATTAGTGAAGTGCATTTGGTTTGGTTTCACTGATCTTCTTAATTGTATTTTTTATAACATCAAGTACCTTAAAATGGACAAGTGTATAGAAAGGCACACACACTTAATAGCTAACTAACTAAATAAATTAATAAATACAGGATGAAAGTTTTAACTGCTTTGGCTCAGGGGTGGGTTACATAAGCTAATGCAGTAGAATATAATTGTTATTTTTAAATGAAGAATAGGAATGACGGGATGACATAAGTAAGACTGTTAATGGGATTTTAGCCTACTCTCCAAAGGAAAGAAAGCTTGTGTAATCACTCTATCAATTCAATTTCAACTGCTTTAGTAGGTTTCAGCCAAATTTGGCAGCAGCATAGACATCTCAAAGTTTCTTCAAGAGCTCTTTAAAGTTTCACAAAGGTCAGACTGGGTGGAAGAGAGGAAACCAAAATAAGTGCATACTTTTTATTCTCTGGGGGAAGGTACCAGAGGAGATAAACAGCTGTGTTCTGTTTCGCTTGTTGGCTGGCAAGCTGCCATGTGCACGCTGGCTAATCCATAGGTGCTTCCATGCTGGATCCAGCTGCAGCAGGTAGTGCCTCCTCTCCTGAGGGTAATTGGCAGAAGGTGTGGGAGGAATCATACACTGCCGTGGGCTGGGGAGGTTAGGGAATGGGGAAGGTGCTCGTTGAGGCACAGGGGTGAAAGGGAGGAACTTGTGAGGGGGTGTGCAAATGTTGGGGAGGTTGGAGGACTTTTGGAACAAGTTTATAGAGGACAGTGACAAGCTGTAGATACTCTGATAAGGGTGCAAGACAAGATACCAGTCAAGTAGAAACTAAGCTTCTCTCTCTAGTGTTCTGCTCATGAGGCAGCTGCTTTTAATGGAATACATTTCATGCTGCTAAAAGCATGCATATTTATAATGACAGTCCCAAATACTGAAATCTTCCCATTGTATACTGAACAAATTTGAGGCAAATAGCAGTAATGTTCCATGTTTGCGCAGTACTTGGAACAAAACTCTGAACTGAGAGCCATCTCTCAATTTGAGGATGAATTCTTCAGCACTGTACATTGCAGTGGTGGAGTATATCAAACCATCAGCAGTATCAGGTCTGATGGTGACTTTTTATTACAGACTTCTTGTCTGTAAGGAAATTGACTTAGCTGTTCTCAAATCAGGTGAGAGAGAGGCAATTAAATGCCTTATCAGATAAGAGTTTCTAATCATGGATATATCTGAAATGGTGACTTAGACATTAAAAGATTCTTCTCTTCTGAATCAATTTCACTCTGATAGTTTTCATTTTTCATATGTTAAAGGACATGTTGTTTGGGCATACAGTCTAAAGTTGAAAGAACTCTGTGATAACTTTTCACTTGTGGACCTGCTGTGTTGGGTGTATTGTAGAAGTTTCTCTGTATGTCCGCTTTTATAGTTCAAACCTCCTTATAATGCTTGTTTCAACTGGAAAGGTGAGAAAAAAGTAACAGCAACTCCTCATCACTGGGTGATGCATATTTAAAGAAGCAATACCTAAGTACTTTTTTACTCACACTATCATTGACTCAGCAGATTTATTTGTGAAAACCCATGCCAGTCTTTAAAGGAATAAGGGTAGTGGTTGGAGCAATAGTTTGGAAATTTTGCATGTCTGTGTATTTTTGGGTCCTGACACTATTACCCTGTTAGACTGATTAGAGTGAATATTTTTAAACTGGTTTATTTGATTACCACGTGTAATTAGTGTGGTAGTTAACATATTCAAAAATTACCTCAACTCACATCTAAAGTTTATTATAAATGGAATGTGTTAAAGTGGATTGGTTTGGTTAAATGCTCACGATGTGACGCAATTTTATGTTGGAAGCTGAGAATGTACATTGTATTTTTGTGGTAAATAGCTGTTTTGTTTAGCAGTGGCTGAGAAAAAACTAAGGATCATCATGTGGCATTTTGTAGTGATTATCTATAAAATGTGGTCGTAGAAAAAGTAATGTTAACCTTAGACATCTTGGAAGGAAAAGGTGATCTTATGTACAGCAGCAGTCAAGTCTATCTCTCTTCTTCCTTCAGTCAGGGTAGTTCTTGCAGTGAAAGGGGGCTGATGCAGAGGAAATTCAGTCCATGTTAATTTGGATCTTGCATAGCATAGGTTTAAATGGAATTTTTAAGCGCTCTTCTCTACCAACAGAGCTTCATCTCAAAAGCTCACAAATTAGGTAAGGTGGCATTGTCTGTCCACAGCATAGCATACCTGGGGAAAAATGTAATAAAGAAAGGAGGGGAGTGGGAGCAGGTGTTAGTGTCCATCAACTCCTTCTGAATAAAAGCGTAGGGAACGGGGAGAGGCTCCCTGTTCATCCAGAGTCGGGCTAGCAAATAGCCTGGCACTGGATAACAGTGTGGTGGTGGTTCCAATGGTGGTGTATTGATGTGTTGTTTCCAATGCTTAACTAATTCATTCCTGTCAGTTATGGAGAACGCTGTCTGGGATAACATTTGAGCATTTGAGGGGATTTTTGTACTGATGAATGATGAGCTTCTCACAAGGGATGAAATCTTTTACATTCCAAGACATGTAGGTGTGAGACAGATTCTGTAGAAACCTACCCTGAACCCATCAGGCCTGGCTATTGTTGCTTGTTAGCAAATCTTGTTCCTTGGCAAGCTTGGGAAGAAGTCAGCCAAAGACGAATCGACAGCTCATGTGAAGCAGTGATCATAGACTTGACGTGATCCAGATTTAGAGCTTGGGACAGACTCTCCAAGCCAGTTGGTGACTATGGCAAGCAGAGCACAGACACTGCTTTGTGGGAGCTTGGCATTAACCCAGAATCCAGGAGCACTCCGTATTTACAGGCTGAAATATCCAAGTAAGGTGATGCAGTGATGCAAACACTTTAAACTGTTTACCTCAGCCCACTATTGCCATGTTTATTTTACTCACATTCAGCTTCAGTCTGCTGCTTTATTCAGCCTTCTGACCTCATCTGTATGTGAGCCACATTCTAACAGAGGTGTGGTTACAGGTGATAAAGAATATGTATAGAAACTTGTTTAGTCTGGGTGTCATTGGTACTGAAATGTGTCTGATTCATCCAGAGGATTAACAGGAAGCTAGGATGTTGCAGAACTGTATGAGTTAGTTAGTAGGAATGGCAGGGTTCACTTGGGATGTATCAGCAGAAACTGCTTCACACAACTTCATGTGTACTTTGTACAACTTTCATATGATAAGAATAATGTCTCTTGAAAAATTGCATTGAACACTGCATAGAGAGAGAAGGTCTTTGTTTTCAGTGATGGTAGAAAATTGTCATTATTATCAATACAACTGATTTTGTCTCCTGATCTCTGCCACATCCCAACATAAAGTGATCCAGTCTTAATTACAGCTGCATTCACTTCTCTGAGCTGCTACAGAAAACACAGCTTTCTTTGTGTCTCAGCTCTTTTCAAGCAGCTCCATATAGTGAGAACACTGCAGTGGTTCTTTCTAGTGATGTTCACTCAAGACAGAACTATTTTCTGTGCTCTACTTCATTTGCTTCCTGTGGTGGAGTGCTGAATCAAATGCAGGCTTCTGCTTCTCACCTTTGAGGTGCTGGTGCTAGTCAGAGTCTGTGTGCTGTGGGCACACAGGAGATGGACGGAGCCCAGCTGTGAGGGATGTGTGCATCCATCCCACTCCAGGCGCAGGAGGTGAGCTCAGGGAAGCTCAGTGTGCTCCAGGCAGCTGTCAGTTGGGTTTTCCCATACAGGAAGGCATCTCTCACCAGCCAGCCAGCTCTGGCTCACCCTGCAGCACGTACTTTGGAAATGGAGGGAGCATTGCTGCTGCATGTCAAGGCCTTCCACTACTGGAACATCTTCAAATGCTCTGAAATCACCACCTCTGCTGAAAATCCTCAAAGATTTAGAAGCATCTGGCACAGATCTGAGCGCATGGCACAGGTAGTGGTACTGTCATGTGCTTTCAAATGACCAATCTTATTTTGCATATTGCAAAGGGCAGCGGCAAGGTTCTAATGCAGGCTACTCAAGAGGAAAACTTTGGAGATGAGGGAGGTAAGAGGGTTGTAATAGCTTCAGGTTATGTACCATCAGACAGAAGGGGAGTCACTGACAGGGTTTGGGAAGGGTACTGGAAATGTGAGGGGAAGAGCAAAACCTAATAGGCAAGCAGATTATTGCTTTAAAAATCAAGGAAAATACATTCTCAAAAAAACTTCAGGAGAACATATGACAACTATATTAAGAAATCATCAGTCAAACATTGAAAGTATATGTAATGAAAGAGCTCACGTGCCTGCAGAGTGGGTATGTTAATGTTCTACTGTCTTTCATAACAAGTAGGCATAGCACTTGATGCACAGAATTCATGACTTTCAACAGTTCTATATTTTCAGTCAACTCAAAGGATAAGTTACAGTTCCACAGTCACTGATGTAATGTATTGCAGAACCTCTGTTTATTCACAGATAGCTCTGCAGCAGATCACAGAAGGGAAAGGCTGACTTCCCAATTTAACACGACGGAATGCTGATGTGGAGAGCTGCTGCCTTTCACAGTTTCACAGTCCTTCTTTGCCTGAGAAGAGACTAGGGAAGTTATTTATGGAGACTTTCACCATGGCCAATAACTGTATTTTTTTCATTCTCCTTTTGACTAACTTGAGAGTGAACCTTACTAGCAGAAACACTGAACATATGTGCATGCAGCCAAAGTTAATGGGAGCTCTTCTACAAAAGTATTGTACAGTATTGTATAACACTGGATATTAGGAAAAGCAAAGGTTGACACCTCAGTTTAAGCCTTCTAAATCAGTTGTACTTTTCACATTAACCTATCTTTCCTTCACTATTTTTCCCTTCATTTAACAGGTTGTGAAAACAAATTCACTAACATTTGGAAAACAGTGTGTACTGCTGCTCTAACGGTTGTCTTTAAGTTTGTACCGAAAACTTCAATTCTGAAAATTTCTGAGTACTCAGTTTTGCATTTAAGGCATTATTAAAGTTCCAGCTCAAATGTAATTCTGGATCTGAGCATGTTCCAGGAGGAGAAGGTGCTGACATCTGGCAGTGATGTTCCATCCTCCCTGCATTCCCGAAGCGCACGCTGTGGAACAAGGCAGCGCTGCCTGGCCCGGGTGAGGTGCCCGTGCTGGAGAGGGCACTCACTGCAGGGCTGCACTCGGCGAGCCTCTTCAGGCACCGTGACAGGTGCCTTCTGCTGTGGGGAAAACCTAGTTCACAGCTCCCTGGTGCGCAGCTGAGCCTCCTCAAATTCCCTCCTGTGTGTGGCTGAACACATCCCTCACAGCTGAGCTACATTGATCCCTTGTTTGTGCTGCGCCGAGCAGTCTCCACAGAAGGTAATTAACTACTAATGAGAGTCTACTGCAAATTAATTTGAGGTTCTTACAATTTGCCAGGCTTTTTCAGGTTGACTTCTGTTCCTCACATTGCTTACTCCTGCTTTGAAAACACTCCTCTTCCTAGATTTCCAGTTCCTTCCTCAAAATTGAAAGTTAAAAAGCTTTCGAGAGGATTCACTAGAAATTTTGTAGTGGGGTCAATATGAATCTTTTTCTAGCCTTGGAAACACCTCAAGTTTTTGTTAGAGTTGTTCAATCTGAAGCAAACCAGAGGTTTAGCTCTTTTTTGAGGTGGTTAACTTAGAGCTAATCACCAGAGAACGAAACACATACAAAGAATTCTTGTGCATTGGTGCTTTCCTGGTTGTGCAGGAAATCTGGGTTTTGGGACCCTGGTCTTCTGAAAGAGGCAGAGCTAGAGAAGACTTTATGGCCTTTGTACTCTTCTCCTTCATTGTATGTTTATGTGATGCAGCAGAAAGGATAAAAATCGTTGTGAGCAGTGTTTTTGCATGCAGATCAGCTGTTATCTTGTGTGGGGTTTGAGTGGGTTGTTGGCTAAGTGCGCTTGACCTGAATATTCTAATAGTGACAGGCTCTGCTTGGTGTGGGCTCCCTCCTTTGCCACCCATGTATGGTCTGTGGGGACGGCGTCGCTGACCCCACAAAGGGTCAGCTTTGTTCAGAGGAAAATATAATCTGAAGAAACTAAGAAACCTTCCTACACTTCAGCTCTCATTTTTCATAGTGCAAAATGCCAAGTGTCAGAATTTTGAGCTGATAATTTGATACAGTTTGTATTGTCTTGCTCAGTGGCATTTAAATAAGGAACTTTTTTGCCTTCTTTGTACTAACCCAGGAGGAGTAAGCAATTAAATCCTGAGGTTACTCATTTCAGGACAGATCCTGCCATTCTGTTGAAAAACCTATAAAAGGATTTTAAAGTGGAGACTCCTGACTTTCAGGTGCTTGGGTTTGGGCACTAATCAGGCCCCTATAAGAGTTTCATGAGTTGTTTTCTCAAAATTTATAGCAAGACCACAGAAAATTATTGCTTTCAGCAAAGACACCAAGAAAGGGAGCAAGTCCTGAGCTCTGTAACAGTCCAGTGATAGTTAATCACTATGCCAACAGTCTCCAAGTCTTTTTCCAGTAATAGGACTGGCTGATGTCCTGATTATGATTTCTCATTCCAATATTAAAACTGGAGTGACACATAATTAATCATCTGTCTTCTGTCCCTATTTATCTATTGGGATTTTCCACATCATCTCTAGAAATATGCCTTCTTCCATTGCTATAGTTCTATGCTTTGATCCTAGTCTGCCTTTTCAGTCCTCTGGTTTTACAGGAAACAGTCCTGTAAACAGGACTACAGGGTGAATGTAGCCAAATCACCAATATTCTTTTTACATTGCATTCTTTAATAAAAAGTGTAGGTGGGCAGCAAAATCAGTCTTGTCTTGTGAAATAACTTCTCTGCGTGGCCTGTTCCCCTGTGTCCAGTGTAGGTCATCACCCATCTGCAGATGGCATTTCAAATGTCTGTTTTCTCTTTGCTGAACCCTGGTAGATTGATATTGGTTGCTCTTGGGTTTTGCTGCCTGTGTCCAATGTGGCACAGAAGCTGCTGCTTACTCCATGTACCAGGAGGCTGGTGTAGGTGGTTGTGCAAGATACGGGAGTGTGGCTTGCAGTTCTGTTGCTAGGAGCCAACAGTATGAAGTTCTTTGAAGTTTTATGGGGGTTTTTAAATCTCTTTTACCATAAGATAATAATTTTGGTAGCTAAATTGTCCTTATAAACTACACCCTGTTTATTTTACTTTATTTTTAGGTGAGTTTGCATCTTAATAATCAGCAATTGATGTTTATGCTTCTACAAAGGTGGGATCTCCAGCATCGTGATGGTGAACGCAGGTTTACCTTCCGGGCAGAGGAAGCATGCTCCATAAAACACATTTGCTATTGTTCAAACACCCACAACTCTTCAGGAAGACAGATGCCTTGTTTCAGTTTCAGTCTTTAGTTGAGTCACTCATGCTTATGTAAGGTTTGAATTTGATTCTCTTTCTTAAGGCTACATTATGGAAATTAAAATCTTAAATAACCCCTTGTCTCTGGGGCTAGCTGCTACTGATACAGAGGAGGAATTCAACTCACTTCTCTTACGTTGTTCTGTTGACAGAAATTATCTTTTGATCCTGTAGTTTTGTTCAAGGGAGATGTCATCTTTTCTCTGTATTCCTTACATAGTTCTTAGGGCTGACTTGGAGAAGGAAGAGTTTCTCTAATCTTAGGTTTGTGTCAAAAACAAACCTTGTAAGCCTCTTGCTCCAATGGGATAAGGTGAAGAGTACTAATTTCCATAGAATTACAGGTTTCTTAGTCATTGCCACATTCCATCAATAGGAGCGTGGATTTCTGTTTGGTTGGGGTTGTTATTTTTTTGTTTGTTTGTTTCAAAATCCTTTCAACAGAGCCGTTTGGGATAATCTCAGGGTTGTACTGTGTTGAAGCTTGGAGTTATTAAAGTGGTTGAAGGATGTGGCTTTCCCCTGGGTAAACACCACACCCCGCTCAGTAGCAGTGCCTGCTGCATGTTGACACTTGCATTCCATTGCCAGGGGTGGGCCCTGTTTGAACAGTGCAGTGCACTGCAGGTGAGGCAGGAACTCCTTATGCTTCCTTAGAGGATCATGGAAGAGGCAGTTCAGAGGAGACAAGGCAGGAGGGGTGGAGTACTGGACTTTGTCTTGTGATAGATGGAAGAGCAGTTGGCAAACTGCTAGTAGTATATGTGTGGTCTGTTTTTTACATGATGTATTTTTAGACTCTCATAATCATTTTCACTTAACATTGAATTACTGCTTATTTGAGTACTTGACTGTCTTATTTGAGTGCCTCTAATTTAGTTTACAAGCACTAATTACTTAAATTATTCAACAGTGTTCTGAGGTGGAGTTGTTATAACCTGCCGTTGTGGGAACTGGAGCAGAGAAAGGGCACATATCTGGACCTAGATTCCATATTGAAGCAGTGAAATTTGCTGAGATCTTTTGCAAGTGAGTGTCTGACAGTATAGGATGTTAGAAGCTGAATTATCATGGTACGAAAGAAAAGTTATGTGAAAACGTTTTAAAAATCAATATCTATCAGTAACCTCTCTATATGTGCGTTGATATATACATGCAGGAACCTTAATTCTGTCCTTGTGCTTCCTATCCTTTCCTATAGAAAAAATTATTTACAGTACAGTAGTCTTCCACTGTTGCATTTCTTTCAGGCAGAATCTCAAAGTTGTGTGGGATGCAGCCTCTGGGGCTGTTACATGAGGATGTGCTGAAAGCAGGGTCAGCTTTCAACATGTGTCCACTAACCCAAACTGCTGGGGATAGACTGACTAGTAGAAAACAGTTTTGCAATTCCTGTTGGACGGTAGTGGTTTCTGGCAAATCGGAAAGTGTAAGAAAGGATAAGTATTAAAATTTTCTTTATTTGTCTGCTCAGACTGGAGATTCCGCTGCGGCCTCCTGAGTCCCTGGGATGTTGAAGTGGGGGTGCCTAGCCCTGAGCTGCTGGGCAGGCAGGATAGAGCTGTGTCTCCAGGTAACAGGCTGCACCACCACTGCAAATGAGACGCAGCACATGCTCAGCTTCCTTCCCGAGCTCACTCAGGGGAGATTAGCTTATTGAAGTTATTTCCTGGCGTCTTGCCAGAACACAGTCTCCCTTGATGTTACACAGAAACCACACCTGATTTAAACTGATTGGCACTTGTAGTACATTTGGATTTGAGGTCATGCACAGTTCACAAATGACAAGTTTGCGCCTTAACAAGTTGTGATTGTGGTTTAGGATAAACCTATTTACTGGTCTGTGCACAGAGAAATGCGGATCTGTTTGGATTTTAGGTATTATCAAATATTCATCCTGGTAAGTCTGTGTCCTACCTGATAGGATGCTGGGCTTATTTTATTGTGTAGAGTGTTGTCCTTCTAGATGTCCCCTTCTCATGACTGGAGAAGTCAGTCAGTGACCCATGAGATGTGAAAGACAGGCAGAGAACTGTCAATTTGCTAGACTGTTTCTGAATATTTAAACTGCAGTTGTTTTGGAGGTTAAGAACGATTTCTTTCCTTCTGCCACACCATCTGCTGAAGTGATGTTTGATTTACCACATATGTGTTCTGGGTGATGGACAACCTGAATAAATCTTGAATGTTTGGGCTCTGAGTCAACTTTCCTATAGTGAGGAACTTTCCATTTACTTCTTGGATAGTAACATTTCAGTTTCCAGCAAGACTGATGTTTTGGCAGAAACCTGGTAGGAGCAGAATGTCGTGGATTCAGCTTTCCTGTGCTTGGTAGGGACAGGTGGCAGAGCTCCATCCTGTTAGAGACCCAGTGTCTTTCAAAGCAGACCACAAGATGTGAAAGTAGGGGTAATGGCCATATTTAATACCTGCTATGGAAGACAGACAGTTTAGTGTCCTTTAGAACAGAAAACATTTATTCTTGTTGAATTAAAATCTGTCTTTCAGTCAACAGTATCAGTGTTTACAACATATCTGTGAGATAAATGAAGGAAACCCTTGTGACAATGCACTTTTGAAGCCATATAACTTTATTATTTTGTCTTTTGGCCCGGGAATAATGTAGAGGTTGCAGAAATTTCAACTGGTAATAACCAGAAACAAAATGCCAACATAGATCCCTGCAGAATGGTCAGCAGATTGTGGCTCTTGGTGCTCTTTGCAGGAGGACAAACAAGGCTTTTGCTTCTTTGTAGTTAATTTTCCTCTGATTTAGAGGGGAACTGCTCCTGGACTGTACAAGTAGAATCCAGCTATGGAGTGGGACATGGGATTCTCTGCTCCTAGTAATTGAGTCTGGTACTGACAATCCATTTCTCTTACCTTCACTTCGTTAGTCCAGACATAATGAACACCCAGCAGGCTTACCACGTATCCTAAAGAGTAGCAAAACCAAATTACGAATGCATCTCACTGCATGGTGAGGCACCACAGGAGAGAAAACACAGGAACCTGAGGCTTCTGACTTGCAGTGTTGTTTCTGCTTATTGCATTAAGTGTTTCTCATGACTCCGAAGATTAGCCCAGCCCATCCTGAGTGCAGCACAAACAGGAAATGGAAACCCTGCAGTCAGAGGATCCACCTGCCAAATGCTGGTTGAGCAGCTGTGGCCCTCACCCATGGCTGAGTGCAGAGCCTGAAGCATCAAGGGCTAAGAACAGTCTAAGCACTGTTTCTTCTCTAAGGTTGGAGGCTGGAGGGTGAAAGAGAGGGAGGGAGAGTTGAAGGTGTGTTCACAGTTTGCCTGGCAGTCTGATGAGAGGTGCTGATCGGGAGGCTGCTTGTGTAGCATGCAAACTGCTGCTCTTTAGGAGTGCGTGCTCTCCCTTGCTGTTGATTATCAGTCTTACAGCTCCAGCTGGCACTCCTACATCACGGGAAGATCAACTGTGTGACAAAGCAGGGAGTGTTAAGTTCCCTTGGGAACTTAGATGCAGGAATGGTCACGGGTGCCAAGGCATCCTTTAGGTGGAGAGGGCTCAGGGATATCCTTGACCAGGATGTTGTTTACACTGTATTCCTTGAGCAACAGCTGACAGCGTTTGAAGTGACACCGTTCCCTGGCAGGAGGCCATTTGCTGTGATTTGGCCAGATGATCAGTTGGCATTGATTGGCATGGATGTCAGTGTGAAGAATGATGCTGTTGCCTGTCAGGGCACAGACTGTCCAAAGCCCATGCTGCTTGCAGCTCCGGACTCTGGACCAGGATCATAATGCAGTTATCATAATGTGGCATTCTGGCCCCAAATAGTTTTTTGTCTAGTCAGAAGCACTGACTGCTCTGTGGATCAGTGTTTGCTGCTTCAGGAACCTGTTTCCTGCCCAGGACCAAGAGAAGGTGAGATGTGGTAATGATGGGGCTGAGTTGCTGTAGGAGCCTTGCCCTCCCTTGGCAGCTGAATTACGTGTTGTGCTCAGGAGCTCCGTGAAAAAGGTTTGTGTGAGGGTTCACTCACATACGTTTGGGGAGCATTCTCCTACTTAACTTGCTCTTTCACCTCCCACCCATTGAGATCTTTGTCTCGATTTGTGATTCATGTCTGATTCAGCCAAGTGGGTAGTAGACTTGGCAGCAAGAATCTCCTGAGCTTGAGGATTCCAGGAACCTTTAATAGGGGGCAAGAGCACAGAAACTGGCTGCTGAAAGTATAAAGTGCCTTCTATTATAAATTCAGGGATTTTCTGTCATTGTTTGGGGCATTTGTGTTTTAGCTATGGGAAAATCTTGCACCTTGCTTCCCTGCACAGAGCCTTTATGGATATTTCAGTTATATTTCTCCCAACAAGTATGGTAAAGTGTCATGTATGCCTCACTTGCTCTGTGTCTTGTAAGATATTCTAAGTTTCTTCAAATACCTGATGATCTCAAGCCTAAGACTTGTTATAGTCTGGATAATTATAAAAAAAAGTAATGGAATTTTGATCATCTGCAATCAAAGGCTTTTACAATCTGCTTTAGGTGTTTTAAAAGCATGCATGAATGTGTATGCATATATTACTAGAAGAAACACTGAGGATAATTATGTTTTGCTTACATTTGGCATGAAAATGTCAGCTGGTTCAGGTTCTGGATCTGACCAAGATGACTGCCTGCCTGTTTCATATCTGCAAAGACAACTACACTAAGACTCAAACTGAAAGAACTCAAAACCAGAATGCCTTGATAGGCAAATTTTGTGACTGTAACCGGAAAGATACTGTGTTGCTCAGCAACTCTCACTATCTTTTAAATTTTTTTTTCTTATATAACATCACTCAGATCCTCAGTTCTCTCCATGAACTGAAACCATATGGTGAACTGTCCTAGAACTATACTCCTTAAGAAAATGAAATCCCTAATAACCATTGAAGCTGGCTGCTGGGAAGCTTCACCTGTGGAACAGTCTTTGGTTTGGGCAAACTGTGCTTATAACAACTTGTCTTGGTAGAGTATTGTGATTTTGACAAAGCAGTAGATACTTTGCTTAAGTGTTATGTGTTTGGTTTTTTTTTTTAGTAGGTTGTAATTATACTACTGTTGTTATTGACTACATTCAGAGAAAGAAGCAGATCTAATTAATCAGTAATTAAATTAGGCCACTAATTTTCTTGGTTGTGATTTGCTCAAAATTATTTCTCATGAAAGCTTTTTATAGTAGTGGCAGGTATTGACTGTGTTGAAACAGATGAAAAGAAAGTTTTGTTTCAGCTGGGTTTAGTCCATTAAAATAATATGGTTAATAGCTTTAGACCTACATTTAAATTCTTTACCTGTGTAGGTCCAATATGTCAGGTGAAAGCCAATTCAAATAAAGTGGCAAACAGTAGTAGTGAAAGCAGAGAACAAATATATTTTAATTTTCTGAATTATTTAAATAATTTAATAAAATGGCATAAATAATTAGGAAAACAAATTAGCCTTCAAACTGATTTCAGTTTTAATAAACTATGGGAAATAAAGCAGTCAAGGGTTTTATAAATAAAATTAACTCAGAGGTTTTATAAAACATTTTAAGTAAATGTATATAAAAGTAAAAAAAGTGTACATAAAAAGTAAAACTGGAGGCCAAGAAGGCCAATGGTACCCTGGAATGCATTAGGAAGAGCGTTGCCAGCAGGTCTAGGGAAGTGATTTGACCCTTCTACTTAGCCCTTGTGGGGCTGCATCTGTGCTCCTCAGTACAAGGGAGACGTGGAGCTCCTGGAGCAGGTCCAGAGAAAGGCTTTGGAGAGGATTAGGAGACTGAAGCAACTCTTATGAGGAAAGGCTGAGGAAGCTGGGCCTGCTCAGCCTCAAAAAGAGAAAAATGAGAGGGGGCCTCGTCAATGTCTATCAGTGTCTGAAGGGAGGGTGTCAGAGGATGGAGCCAGGCTCTGCTTGGTGGTGCCCAGCAACAGGACAAGAGACAGTGAGCAGAACCTGAAGCACAGGATGTTCCACCTGAATAGGAGGCAGCACTTCTGCAGGTGGCCAAGCT
This sequence comes from Zonotrichia albicollis, assembly GCF_047830755.1. Lineage (NCBI taxonomy): Eukaryota > Metazoa > Chordata > Aves > Passeriformes > Passerellidae > Zonotrichia > Zonotrichia albicollis. The sequence goes on along the minus strand of NC_133824.1, from coordinate 30,752,660 downwards.
CTGGAACAGGTTGCCCAGCAAGGTTGTGAAGTCTCCTTCACTGGAGATAGTCCAGAGTCATCTGGATGCAATCCTGAGTCACGTACTCTAGAATGGCCCTGCTTGGGCACAGAGGTTGGCCAGATGACCCACGGTGCTCCCTGCCAACCCGACCCATTCTGTGAAGCAATAATAACACTGTAGAAGATACAGAGTTTAAAAGAAACAGTTATGAACAGAAAGTGACCAGCTGCTCACACTGATACTTAAGCCACCTGTGTGAGTAATATTGTGTGTAATATTGTGGACCTCCCGAGGATTTGTTGTGTCACTCAGAGTAGTAAGGATGCTAATGTGTGACCAGGAAGGAAGAGAAGAGGGGCAAAAAAGCCAACCCAGCAGAAAGGTGAGCCGCTGGAGAATGACTAATTCTGTGCCTGGATAAGTCATAGCTGATACCCAGTTTAGTAATTCTTGGTATTATTTTTGGGCCTCATAGAAGGCAGTTCCAGCCATTGACTGGTCTGACGAGTTCCCAGACAATTTTTACATTTCCAGACACTGTTGCTGTGGTTACTGTGCCCCAAAGGAGGCCAGCACTTATCACCTTCTCATGTGCCCGCTGCTCACTGTGTTGGCCAAGATCCCTGGGTAAGGGGTTGCTCAGTGCTCCTGCATTTTGGGCTCATGGCTCTTACAGGATTGTTCTGAAATGCACATAGTAACTTTTTGATAATTATAGTTTTCTGTACTCCTTACAAGTCCCTGTGGAGGACCTTTGTTCCTTCTAGGAGTTGGTGAGACACTGAGTAGGCAGTGGCAACCAGCATTACAGATTAGATTTCAGCCCCCATGTCCCAGAGTGGCAGAATTTAGCCTAAATGATGTAAAGACTTTAAGAGAACAGTAGGTAATGATGACTGACAATTAAGTACTCTTTCTTAAAGCCTTCTAGGAAAAAAAAGGATTTCTAAAAAAATTTCTCATTATCCTTTTGTTTCTTTCTGTCATAATAGCTTTCTTATGTAGGCTTTGTATTATGCACAAAAACAAAGGCAAAAAAAGACAACAGGATCTTGGGTAAAGAAATGGCTGAAATTTACCCAGTGAAATGATTCAGTGGTCATTGTTTACACTTGCCTAACAGAATTTCCATGATGATTTACCAGCTCAGGCAAGAAACTACACCTCCACTCTGCTGCTGATGGAATCATGGATATTTTTAAAGACCCTGTTGATTTATATTGAATTTTAGTGTTCTTTTGTTCTTCAACTCATTATAGTTTTAAGTAATATGCCAGAATTATGAAAGCTAAATTACTTCATTTTTCTGAAGAAATGGTTTTTCTTATTCCCCCAATGCTTCCTAATTTAGATGCGACTGAATTTTTTAATGATTGTAATTGCTGAAATTCCCAAGTGAAACAAATTCTTATGTATGTTACCTGTTTGTTATTTCTTGCTTGGGGGTAGTTACATGTGTTTCAGACATTCACAGAACTGAGATATTATTGTTTTATTTTTACCCTTAAATAAGTGAGCGAATTTATTTATTTTTCCATAGAACAGCAGAGGAGTGTTCAGGTCCCTATGCACTGTTGTCTTTAGGAATTAGAGTGGTTCTCCTGTTCCTGAGGAATTCAGCATGTGCTCAGAGACGTGCTAGTTGCTCTGTGCTGCCTGTAAAACAACAGTAGCAACTAAAAAAGCCCTATCCAATTCAGGGAGTTTGCACTAATCTCTTCAGTGAGCTTGCTTGTTAGGGTGTTACAGCTCTTGTCCTGCAGTCATGGGAGGGCTTCAGGAAAGCCTGGCAGTTCCTGGAGATTTATTCTTGGGGACAGTGGGGTCTGAGGCCAAACTCCCTCAAATGGATGAAATACCTCCCAGAGTTCAGTGGATTTTCTTCAGGCAAGGCATACATCCTCTGGTGTGTTTGTGCAGGCTCACCATGGCTGGGCCTCTGCACACTGGTTGTGTGTGAAGTTGCATGCTTATCATGTGAAAAGGCCTGGAGAAATGTGGGCTCACACAAACCAGTGGTGCTTGGTTACTGCCCTTTGCTCTCCCTTAAAGGACAGACAGGATGGCAGCAGCCGCCTTTATCCAGGGTAGAGCAGGTGGGGAATAACTCACCCAGGCAGCATCTTGTCTGTGTGTGCACTGAGCAGGCCTCCACATCTGCTGCATGGATGTGTGCTGTGCTTTAAATTTAGGAAAGTGAGTCCAGAGAGTAATCCAGGTAGCAGATCAGATACCAAACCACAGTTCCTTTGCATGCACTGTGGCTGCATTGCATTAATTGCTTCTCCCCTTCTCTTCCCTGAAATTTTGTCCATTTGCTGCCAGGGGCACACGTGCCATGGCACAGACTGTCACTTGGTCTGCCCCACTGGCAGAAAACTAGCTTTTCCCTCCTTAGTGCCCCACACCTTTTGTGTGTTGCTCAGGGCTGTTTATATCATGTGTCAGTTAAAGTTCACATCGAGTCATTTACGTGCTGAGTCTAAGAGTGTTAATATTTTTCAGGTTTGCTTCTTGACTCTTTTGGAATGCCTTTCTTACTGTTGGAAAACTCTTGAGCATGTTGAGGCATATAAAACAGCTTCAGTGATGTCAATTCAGACAATCCTGAATGCAGAGATGCCTGAGTTTCTCCTGGGATTCTAGAAGAAGTGAGGTCTTGGAGAAACCCAGACAGAGAAAATATCAAGGAAGACTAGCAGAAGAAACAGGAGCAGAGGGAGATAAGGCTGCAGATACAGATGGGCAGTGGTAGAAGCCCTCTTTGCCATTGCAGCATAAAGCAGTGATTTGAAAAGCACATAATGCCATTGCTAACAAAGAAGAAGAGATCTTACTTTAGAAATAGAAGTGAGAATGATTCCTCCTACAGCAAGCACACAAAGTTTTCATCTTCCCACTCACACCACTGCTCTACCAGCATGCAGCCCTGCTTGCATCCTGGCAATTTGTACCCTGGGTTGAGTGAGCTGGGAGACTAGAAATTGAGGTAGAGGAAAGTGAAACTGCTGAACCCCTGCTGATGGCAACACTCCGCACAGGACAGGTCTGAAGGCAATTCTTTCCCTCCTAGCTTTAGCCTTCTGCTTTCCTTATCTTGAGGGGGAGGAGAGGTTTGTGAAGAGATTATTTAAAATCAAGAAAGGTAAATAAAAACTGTCAGTGTCTGTTTACTGGATGAGTAGCTTAAACATCCTTATCCAATGCAGCTGTAACCTAAGCAGCCAAAGTCCCCTGGAGCTGGGGCTGAATTTGGCCCATTGTCTCTCCTTCACGCCCACAGTACAAATAAAAGCTTCTTCTTCTTAGCATTTGGTGGGAGGGAGGAGGCAGGAGAGCCACTGGAGTGTGATGTTGCACTGACAGTTGGTGTGCGTTCGTTGAGGATCTGTGCCTCTCGTTAGCGGTGCGTGCAGCAGTGTGACGAGTCACTGGGAGGCAGGATGCAGGTTGTTAGGAGTGGAACTTTATGATGTGGGGGGGTCTTTATGGCAGAGTTATGGAGCAATGCTGACTTCTGATTAAGGGTTGGGGAAAAACCAGTGTTGCCCTGAAAACTGGTCTGGAATCTTAAAAAACTAAATCTTTGGCAGAGGCTATATTCAAAGAGGTCATTTTAACTCATAATAATGGGGTTTTGTCAACTATTGTTTAAATAACTTGGGATTCTGTCCTTCTGAAGTAGAAACAGCACAGCAGCCTGAAGAGCTTCTGCTATCAGTGAAATCTCACAAATAAACTAGACAAAAATAATTTCTTTGCTACTTGTAAAGCAGTATTTACATTGCACTTTTCTCCAGAAGGAGGCTATGGACATATTTAAGTGGTTTTGAAGAGTCTCGCTCATCCTCACAGAGCAGCAGCTGGGTCTGCAATACACACAAGTCACTGTTCAACACTGCAAGGCTGCAGTTTGGAGCAGCCTAAGGCAAATTTTTAAAAATATTAAATCCAAATAATATAGCATATGAACCTGCAGAAGTTATTTATGCAATTGGAGTTTAGCTAGAGCTAGTAACATCTGTGGAGTTTTAATAAGTGCAACTGAGTCTTCATAATTCTCAAACATCCAGGATTTTTTCTGGATGCTTCCTCTCACTGGCACAGTATGTTTTCAAAAGTATGGGGAACATATCTGACTAAGAGTGAATTAATTTCAGCTCAAACTCCATTAAAACCCAAAGTTTAATAGACAGAAGCAATCTCATTTCAGAGTAAGTATGCTCATATGGCAATTATGGTGTTATGTCAGTTTAATTTGAAGCATTACTTAAAACTTTCTTATGAAGGCAGATCCTTAAAAAAAATCACTTGCATCTGCGGTTCATATATGTTCTTGATACATTCTAAGATAACTGCAGGTTTTTGCCCTCACACGGTAACCAGTGTTGCTGGGGGGTACCTTATAAGAAATATTGTGTAAGTTAATAAGTTTGGGGAAGCATGGCCAGGTCAGAGAGTGATCTAGAGAGCAACATTTTGCCTGTGTATCATTTCCTGCAATTTCACATTTTCTGTTTTACACTTAGAGTGTAGAAGACAATAAAAATTACTTATCCTAAGCATCTTAATCTCCAGATCAATATCCATGCTAGAGAAGACAGTTGTTTTGAATGTGTATTTTCCAGTCGATCAGCAAGCACCTAAACTTGTTTTCAGCATCATTAATACCTCCCATTGATTTTGGTGATTTCCAATTGAGCCATTGATGAACTCTTCTGTAAGTGCTGCCTCATCCCCAGCTACACCTGATCTCTACAAAACCTGCTCAGCACTAAACTGTCATGCCATAAATATAATGCAGCTCCATTTTTCTTCTCCAGCAGGGTGTTCTGTTCTAGTGATAGAAGAACTGAGCCTGCTCTCCTTGTTTGTAAAGCACTTTGGGATCCTTCCAACTGTAACATGAACGCTGGTGGGCTGTAGTTCTCTCCCATCTGGGTTTCAGTTCCAGAGCATGAGACTTTTTCACTTTCTGCTTTTTTTCCCCCTGCCTTTGTGACAGAGCCCTCAGCTGCTCTTTGTGAGCAGCTGTTCTGTTTCCCTGTCTGCCTGCAGCGGTACCCAGACAGCTGCAGCCAAAGGTTGCCAGAGCAATGCCCAGCTTTGTTAAAAAGTAACAGGATTGGGAAAGAGGGGAGGGAGCAGGAAAATTCATGACCTGGAGTAGATTCTACAGCACGCTGTCAGTGGGTGCTGAGGGAGCTGGGTGAACTCGGTGTCCAGCTGGAGATGCACTTTCTGTGCAGGTGTCCCAGTAGGATTTACCTGCTGACTTGGGGAAAGCTGCTAATCATGAGGTGAGGCTGAAGTTCCCTGGGAAAGGAAGTGTTGCTGACAGTGACAAGCAGCTTATGTGCGTGTCTCATGGAAACTTAAACGAGTGTATGTGTGCATGTGTGTGTTCATTCAGCATCTGCTGTCCTCATACTCTGTGACTCACACACGGAGGGCGAGGTGTGGCTAAGAACAGGCCTGTGACGTGCACTATGACTTTTTTTTCCCCTCCTTATAGGCAGCTTTCTTGTGCATGGCAGGACGTTATCTTTATTTGTCCATTCTTGGGTTTGTGTGCATAATTTTCCAACAATGATGATAGTGTTTGTTTTGTGGTTCCACCTTGGAGCACTTACACATTAGTGAGGAACAATTCAATGTGGCGTGTCAGGATTTCAGCTTTTGCCCAACTTAAGATTTCTTTTCTTTTCCAGAAAAAAGCATGGCATACAATTAAAACCATGGTTAACTTACCAGTCATCAGCCCCTTCAAGAAACGCTACTCATGGGTGCAGCTGGCTGGGCATACAGGTGAGAGGGGTATCTTCAGTGTGTTTGTCTCTGGAGTGAGGATGACTGCAGCATGGAGAACAGTCTTCCTCTGTTTACTTCCTTCCTTCAGGTGAAAAGGAAGCAGGCAATATCACACAAATCTGTGACTTAAAACATATTTCAGTTGTGGTGTGGATAGGGAAATGGGAGTGATATACCTGAATAAAGAAATCAGCAGAGAAGCAATGATCAGACTCTGGAGAAGGGCCAGGCTTGTAAGGTGATATGTGTAAAATACTTGTTAGAGGGGACACAAGAGGTTGGGGAGCTAAAGCCCTAATCTATCTGAGGTTGGGGAGCTAAAGCCCTAATCTATCTGGTGCTGTTGGTTGCAGTATGGGATCATTTTTCCTGACTGAGTAGCCAGTAGTTAGTTCTCTAGGGGGAAGGATTACTATCCATGCCTGTATGTGCTTCAGCCCTGGAAAGGACAGTGTTTCTAACACCACTCCAAACCCCTCATCTGAATGTAAGTCCTTGGGTGGAAAGCAAATGGGAAAATTCTCTTGTTGACCAGGGTTTTGCATTGTGAGTCTGTCATTGTTCACTGTACCAGTGCAAGGAGCAGTTCATTTGGTTGGTTCTAGTTTTGTGTCTGTAAAAATTGGTAGGTGTCCTCCTGATAGAGGCTTAGTTTCATTTGTAAGGCAAAAAAACAACAAAGAGAAGTCAATGGGTTTGTGTCTCTCGTGCTTCATATAATTCCTGTGCAGTGCTGGTGGGGGTTTATTAGTACACATGTGGGCAGGCACCCACGCTGCATCGTGCTGTAATGCAGTACGTGAACCACCTCTGTGTATGCTGATGCCCTAATATGGTGCACTTCAAAGCTCTGCTGAGAAATCTACTGAGCCCTAGAAATTGAGTAACTGTATTTTGCACAGTGTTGTTCTTGTGTCTGATTTGTATCACACAAAGTGCCAAGATGACCCAGTCTTAATGCAGTTTTTGTCACAGAAGTGTGGAGTTTGCTTTGTCTGTGTGGAGTGAGGCACTGGTCATGTAATCATCACCCTTCTGGAGACTCACATAGTGGGGTGGAAGAGGAGAGTTAAGAGTTTATTAGAAGCTGATTAGGAGAGATACTGTTCCAGTTTCCTTTTAGCAGTGTTCTGTGGTTGGGTTTGCTCCATCCTTTCTGCAGCTGTTCTTCTCTGATATGACAGTTTTTTTCTGAACTAAAACCTGAGCTGTTACCAGCCTTGCCCTTTTGCCAAGGCAGTGCCTGTTCTGGGATTTGTCAGAGAAGAACCAGTTTGCAATGGCTGAAGGATCCCGCTGTGGTAAAGGTTGAGTGTTATCCCCAGGGTTAGTGAGGCTCCTACTTTGGTGCCCACTTTAGTTTGTCTCAATTAAAGGCTGCCTCTGAATGAAACGTGCGCTTTCCTTAGACACTGTTGGCAGGTTGCAAGGATAGGAGAGCATAGGAAAGATAGGAAACTCCAGACAGGTGGAGGCTGATTACTGCTAATTGTGGCCTCTGCAGATGTCATTTGTCCTGGATAGCGTTCAGACACAGGGCTGTACAAAGCACTTCGCCCTCCAGGCTGTACCTGCAGGGCATTAGCAGATAAGCAGGTTTCCAGAGGAGAGGCAATACCTGCAGGCAGGCGCAGGCGCAGTCACAGAGTGTGTGTGTGGTTGTGGGGAAAGGGCAGTGCCTGGCTTCTGCCTGGTTCTGGCTCTTTAAGTATCACTGATTGATGTGCTGCCTCTGGACACGCTCAGCAGGTGTGTGTACCCTGTGTGAGGATTAAGGACAAAGCCAGTGCTGGCAGTGTTATGCAGCTTTAAAATAGCCTGTCAGAGGATTAATGATGAATTCTGGCTCGTGGCTTCTTCCTGTGCATTTTAGCAAGTATAGTACTGTTTAATAACCTAGCAAAGATTAGCATAGAAAAAAATCCAAACAGCCCAAAGGCCTGAAGGAACTGCACTCCTTAAAGCCATAAATTCTGACATGGGAAAGTATCCAAACGGACTTTCACTGCTAACAATTGTTCGTCCTGTTTTATTTTTTATGGAAAGCATCTTATCTCTTTTCTTCAGGGGAAATCTTGAACTGCTGCTATGAGACTGAGATAGATGAAACTGGAATGATGGGGGAAGGGGTTTTTCTCTTTTGCTTGTCAATCTTGTCAGCAAGTGTTTGATTTTCTTTTTTAGGGAATTTCAAGGCAGCTGATAGTGGGAAGATTCTGAAACGCTTCTCAGAGAATGAAAAGGAGTGTTTTGAGCGATTGATGAAGGATCCACTACGCTCCTGTGTCCCTTGCTTCCATGGCGTGGTGGAGAGAGATGGCGAGAGCTACATCCAGCTGGATGACTTGCTCACTGATTTTGAAGGGCCAAGTGTGATGGATTGCAAGATGGGGATCAGGTGGGGTGAATGAAAGAGAATGTACTTTCTCTGCTTTGAAGGAAGGGGGAGATGTGGTCATGCTCACAGTCACTTTGGACAACCTGAGGACAATCTGTCCTATTATTGCCAGTTTGTACATGGATTCTGGAAACTAGTTGATCTATATCCTCAAAAACTATCCACATTGAGAAATGTTCAGGGGGGATTTAAGAGAAAGTTTTTCTGAAATGGCCTGATAATACATGGGAAAAAATGACATGACTTATTCACTGCCAGTTCATTGAATCTTTGTGTCTGCAGCGATTCAGAAAGCCTCACAAAGTAAAATTTCCATCTCCCAATGCAAATGATGGAATACCAGTGTGAAAGCCCATTTCCAATGCTTGAATGAGTCTTTGCTGGTATTGATCTTTTCTTTAAAGAGTTGACCATTTGCTCAGGACTGACTGTGTTTTTCCATACTCTGACATCTTGAGGTGTTGCTATCTCTTTGTTCTCCAGGTTCTCACTTTCTTTTCCATTCATTGTCTGTGATTAAAATGAATGCATCAAAAATACTATCTAAGTATTTTTATATAACTACTGTATAACAAAGAGATAGGGATTTGTTGAGATCCTGGAGTAAGGTAACAGTACAAAGAAATATGAGCTGTCATAGTAATCTGTCAGCTGGGATGTCAGCTCAGATGCTCAGGAGTTATTGTCATAAATTAGTTACTCTACTTACAGGAGTGCAGATATGCCTTTTCAAATAGATACAAAAATTTAAATTACTTAGATGTAGCAGTTCTTCTGAACTGGTACATTCAGAAGAAATAGGAGAAGGATTTGCAACAATACATTCACATTTTGTTGAAAATAGGTGACATTCTGGCAGTGAGTGACATCATCTCCTGGTTTGTTACGCTGTGATGAAGAAAGTAGACTTCAGGCATTTGACAAAGTGCAGGCTTTAGGAATCCAGTGGAATGTAGAAAACATGGATAGTGCCTTTCTAATGGCTACCAGGTTAGCAGATTGATAAGAGCAAAATGCAGGAGTTTTGTGTCTCTTCAGCTTCCTGTTCTTAGTTACCTCTTCTGGTTTGGAACTACTCTGATAATCTGCTTTACTCTAGTTTTTTCTATATGAAGAGTGACGCTGTCTTTCACTGAGGTGCATTAAGTAAAACTTAAACTGAGGCCTAAAAAAATTGCCCATGACTGTTTTAAAGTTTTTTGAGAAGAGAGAATGCAGTAAGTCTTCAATAGCCCTATTTTTTAAAAAAATTCATTATAAGTGATCTCTCCTACCTGTCCTTTGAAAATGCAGTTCTATTTTATGGCACAGTGGGAATTCAGCTTCCTCTATTCTGTAACCAGGAAATAATCATAACTTGTAACAGCACGTAAAGGTATAGTTAGAACAAGAAGTGAATTAGAATTCCTGATTCCTGGGGCTGTTTCACTAAATATGCCTGTGTACTGTGTACACTAAATATGCCAGTCATTGCTCTGTGTACTTTGGTTTCCCCATATGCAGAACTGGGGCAATGATAAGGCTTATTTTCCTGGTTGTTGTTTCTTGAGGCTAGTTTGTGAGCTGTAAAAAGAAATGTTGAGGAAGTCCTTAAGGATGTGTTGGGATGTGATGTTTGCAGAACATACCTGGAGGAAGAGCTGACTAAGGCACGAGAGAAACCAAAGCTGCGTAAGGACATGTACAAGAAAATGATTGAAGTGGATCCTCTTGCTCCCACGGCTGAAGAGAACGCCCAGCACGCTGTCACCAAACCCCGGTACATGCAGTGGAGAGAAACCATCAGCTCCAGTGCCAACCTGGGCTTCAGGATTGAAGGAATTAAGGTAAATGTTTCACCTCTGCCTGTTCCTCAAGACTAAACTTTTTTGATTTATCAAACAAGCTTGTGCACATCAGTAGCCAGCTTTTCCAAAGAATCATGTGAAAATGCGCTAGCTGAAACCACAGAGTTCACTCTATTGCAGTTCTAAAGCATTCATTCTAATTGCAACAGAGAGTGTCAATGAATTTAAGCTTCAGATACACATCAGCCATATTTGAATCAACTACAGAGACCTTACAGGAAGGACACAGGGAGGTATGCAGTGCAGATAGAATGAAAATAAGACTGTAAGGAGGAATTCAGAACAGAAGTATTAACTCCCTCTCTGCATGCAATTACTTTTTTTATCCAGGAACTATACATATTTATTCTAAGTGAATCACAGTAAAGTGGTTTTGTTGCAGTTACATTTATTGGCAAGGCATGTTAAAAGCATTTGCTTAGATACTCTTGGGATCAAGGAAACCACTTTTCCTTTTAAATACATGATGAGATCCAGTTTAGATGGAGCTGGAATAAAGCCAGAGCAATCCAAAATGAAATTTCTCCATCAGCCAAGTTCATTTGCTGTTCTTGATGGATAAATTTGTGCCCCTGTACCATTTCTAGGATACTACCTTACAGCCGCAGTAGAACCTTAGCAGTTTTCTTTCCTACCTGTTACTCACTTATCTTTCATAGAATCATAGAATGGACTGGATTGGAATGGACCTTAAAGATCATGTAGTTCCAACCCCTGTGCTGCAGTAGAGCAGATTGCTCAGAGCTCCATCCAACCTGGTCTTAAAAAATTCCAGGGATGAGGCACCCACACCTTCTCTGGGCAGCCTGTTCTAGTGCCTTAACCACTTGCAATGAAGAATCTTTTTTTTAATACCTATTCTAAACCTACTCCCCCTTTTAAAGGATCCCTTGTCCTGTTACTGCCTGCTCTTGTAAAAAACCACTCTCCATTTTTCTTGTAGGTTGCCTTCAGGTACTGGAAAACCACAGTTTGGTCACCCCAAAGCCTTTTCTTTCCCAGGCTGAAAAAACCCAGTTTGCTCAGTCTTTCCTCATAGGAGAGGTTTTCCATTCCTTTAATCAACTTGGTGGCCTTCTCTGCACTTGCTCCAGCAGGTCCATGTCTGTCCTAAGTTGGGGACCCCAGAGCTGAATGCAGCACTGCTGGTGGGGTCCCATGAGAGAGGGAGAGATGGGTGAAATCTCCTCCCTTGCCCTGCTGGCCATGCTGCTTTGGATACAGCCCAGGACACAGCTGGCTTTCTGGGCTGTGAGCACACATTGCTGGGTCATGCCCAGCCTCCTATTCACCAGCACTCCCAGGTCCTTTTTGGCAGGGCTGCTCTTGATCTGTTTGTACCCCAGCTTGGATAGGTGCAGGGGCTGCCCTGACCCACGTGCCACACTTGCACTTGAGCTGCATGGGGCTCCCATGGGCCCCCCTTTGAGCCTGCCTGTGTCCCTCTGGGTGGCATCCATCCTTCAGGTGTGTCAACTGCACCACTCCAGAACCTGGATTAGTTTTGTTTCCATGTCACAATTCAAACACATAGAAATAAGGTATAAAAGACAGTGATGCTGATGAACAGAGGCTCTTTAAATACCTCTTTCTTCTCTCTTTGCTTTCTGTCTTCTCCCTTCCTTATTCTCCTGCTGTGATACTGGAACTGGGGCTCCAAGCTCACGCAGTGCTGGCCCCTTGTGTGCTGTCCACCCACTCCTGGCTGTTAGACCCAGGCATCCTCGTGCAGGAACTGTCTGGATGGTAGATGGTCTGGCTCCAGTCCAGCCAGAGCCCAGGATCCTGCCTTGCCCTTTAGCCAGCTAATAATGTTACAAAGATACCTGTTTTATTCCTGTGCAACTTATGTCTTTGTATGCTCCTCTGTGTAATGGAATCAGAAACCCAGATGATCTTGAGAGTTTTCATGTGTGTTCTTGGAAAGATAGTTGATGAGTGAAGATGTACAATCCCAAAGAGTAACTGAGCTAAAGGAGAACATGGGTGCTTCAGACAAACCTCCTGGCTTTTCTTTGTGGATTTGTTTCTTGTCAGAGGTAGGAGCAGTATGACACACACTGTGTAGTGTTTCCCTCTGTTGAGACACTGCTGTAACTGTGCACAGAAAGAATACTTAATTCTTGACTAAGTATAGGAAATACTTTGGAGCACATTCCCTTTCTCTCTATTTCCCTGTGTTGGTTATGAGGAATGTAGGTATAATTTTGAAATTTTTTTAGATGGAGAAAAGGTGGCAGAAACTAAATTGTTCAGGCAATACACGTAGTCAGTACTGCCTGCACTGTTCCACTGAAGCTGAACTGTACATCCAGTTCTGTATTTTTGCAGAAAAGCAAAGCCATTCTGCAGGGATCCCCATTTTGGTAAGAAAGCCTGTAAAAGTCAGTGGTGCCTGCTAGTGGTTGATGGGAACAAGGGGATGTTCTCCCTGACTGGACTGGTAACTCCTGGAGTTAGCTGATGAGGTATGTTTGGTTTGGTAATTCCTGCCCTGTGGCTGCTTGAATAAGAAGCAAAAGCAAAGAAAGTGAAATCATAAACCTTTCTGTGAACTGGCTGCTGATAAATTAGATTTGATTCACCATATGCACTCCTGCGATAATGGGGTATCTTTTTGGGTTACTCCATTTCTTATCCTTGCCTTGCTTCTGGATCTCTGAAATCAAGTCAAGTTTATTTATGGGATTTATCCCTTTTCCTCCTGTCAAAAATAATCTGAACCATTTGGTTTCCCTACAGTTGGAACCTGTTGCTCAGTATCTTGTGCCTGCCTGATTCCAAATGCACATTTCCTGTCTGGCAGAGGCTGTCTGAAGGCCAGGCATTGCAAACATTTTCTCTACAATACTAAGCTATTGCCTGTGGCTGAGAGTTGGGATTTCTGTCTTCCCGTTCTGTCAGTGAATATCTGTGCAGTTTGAAAAGTTACCTCTTCCTTTGGTACCATTCCTTTAGCTGTAGATCAGGGATGGCCATTTTCCCAGGAGGATATCAGATTTGATTCATAAATCTTTGTGAATCCATGAAGTTAACCCAGCGCCCTTTAAGGGAAGTCAGCAGAGGGCTCTGAGCAAGACCCCATGATTTAAGATGAATAGCACTGTTTTATGGAGCTGTGACACTTGCCCTCTGGAGAGCCACGTTACTGTCACATCTAATAAGAACTGGCCCACGAGCCAGTGTGACAGACTGCTCTGCCGTGCAGGAGCGTACATGGAGTCCTTAGCAAAGGTATGACTTCAAGGAGTGAGTCAGGCAAGTGCCTCCTGAGGATCAAGTGCATGCAGAGCCAACGTGGTTTACAATACTGGGATGATGCCATTCAAACTGTGGATGTTCTTTACAGCAAGTAAAGACAGACAGTAATCATGTTTCCTGCCAACCACTGGAAAGGAGCAAAATCATAAAAGTGTTAAAAAGGGAAGCAAGCAACTAGTTTGTCCAGACACGAAAGGTTAGAAAGGGAACAAACACCAAGCAGCTATTCTAGACATTGCTCTAGAATCTGCAGCATAGGGAGAATTTATTTTTAAAACGGCCTTGCTCCAGTGAAGAGGTACAAGATGAAGTTTCAAATATCTTTGTGCTCTTGAGTATTATCCCACATCAGATCAGATGGCTTCTAACGTTCACTGCCTACCTGCTGAACTGCTCTGGCATGACTTGCACATCTCATCAGGCTGACATGTGGTACTTGTGTCTGTCCAACAGCCTTGGAATAAAATTCTCTTGCATGAGAGATCTGGAGTTTTAGCATTATTGAGTGTTTTTCATGTATGTGTTAGAAACGAAGTTCGGCTGTGGAATAAATGGGGTTTCACCTGCTAAGTGAATTTGGCATTTTGGTGTAGTGACTTAACATGTAGGAGACAACATATTTCATTGACCTGCTGATTTACTCACAGTGAAAATGAGGGATTGGACTGAAACAATGGAGAGGAAAACAGTTTGATACTCCTGCAGGCTTTTAGTGGATTTTTGTTGCCAATTTTAATAATTGCTGTATTTTACACCCATATCCTAAAATCTCCTATTCGTGTCTCTTGAAACAGGGATGCTCTTGGGGACATGCATATTCATATATTCTGTGTTTACAAATACCTCCAATTCATGCACTGCTCTTATTTGCTTGTAGCTCCAGAAGCACATAAAAATACTTGTCTTTTTCAGTAGCAGGATGCTTCTGTACTGAATCTTACTGCTAGCACAAAAATACTCTGAATTTCTCCAGGACACACTTGGAACAAGCATGCCTGCACTGTCCTTTGCCAAAATTCATTCACCTGCTTTGTCACTGCTAGCATTGCGAATCCCAGGTTGTTCCTGTCTGCAACAGATTTCTGTTCTGTGACTTCTGGGTCACATTATATGTTCAAAGGTACATTTGGAACTGAATCCTAACTGTGATTCTTTGATTTCCCAGTGAAAAACTGAAACAACAACAAAAACTACCACCACCACCAACAGAAAACCCAAATAACAAGGAATAAATCCACACCAAAACCCAAAAGAAACCCCCAAACTAAAAGGACTAGTAAAATTGGTTTTGGAAATGTTCCCTCACACCCTAAGCCGGGGTTTCTCTAGCCAGACAAGAGTACAACCAAAGAGGTCTCTGTGGTTTCCCCACTGAGCTTTGCACTGCTAGCACTGATATGAGAAAACCCTCCTGCAAGCTGGTAATATCATGAATCGTTTCTTTTTTTGTTGTTTGTACTCTACAGGAAATGAACTGCCAGTGCCATTTAAAGCTATCCAATCAGCTTTTGTATCTCTTCTCTTCTTCTTGCTTGGTTTCTCTTCCTGTTCAGCTGCTTACTTTCATCTGGTTAGCGAGGGCTGAGCTGTTGCTCGTTCAAGAGGATTGAGTGATGAGGGGAATGATATGAGTGCAGTATAAATAATCTCTCTCTGTGTGGCTTCTATGCAGAAGGCAGATGGAACATGTAACACGAACTTCAAAACAACGAAGACGCAGGAGCAAGTTCTACAGGTTTTTGCAGAATTCATTGAGGGCAACACAACTATTCTGGTGAGTCTGAGCTCTTCAGGTGCACTGATCTTGGACCAATGCTCTTGCTCCAGGGCCATGCTTTCTTTGGTACAGGAAATAGGAATTAGAATACCAAGGGGGTAAGTGGTTTTGACTTCCAGTTTCTCTCAGGAGATGGGGTGGACATGGGGATTTGGTGGGTTGTACGAAGTTGACTGAGACCAGTTTTATCTGCTCTTGCCATGAGTTGACCCCAAATGCTTCATGCTATCAAAATGTCTTTCAAACTAACTTGTGGCTTGCCATCAGCTTCAGTCATGGGTGTTAGATGCATTAGATGGATGATATCTAAGCAAGGATTGTGTTGGCAGGAAAACTTGTGATTTGGGAATTCAGTCTGGAGAAGATAAAACCAGAGTGTGGAGGTAGGAAGTGAGATTGGTGACTAGCTGTGTTCCCATGTGTGAAACTCATCTCAAAGAGGAATTCCTGTGTGCTAATCCATGGGTAGCACAACAGGCATGTGGTAGATGGCATAACACATCTCTTGTCTTTGGAACTTCAAAGGAGGCTGTAATGTTTTGCTGCAGTGTAGAAGCCATTATGAAGGCAGAGTAGCCCTGCAGGAGGAGTGTCCCTGGTAGCTCAGGGCAGCCTTAAAAATCTGCACTAGAACTTTGTATATTAGGCCTTGATTCTTTTTATCCCCCCTCTGCCCCCACCATAGTTGGAGCTCCTTGTTTCTCTAACACAATTTCTTTCTTTTCACTTTGGGGAACTGGAAGATTTTTAATTCCTTGAAAACCTTTTCTCTTTATTAAAAAAACAACAACAACAACAACAACAAAAAAGTGGTTGCAGAAAGCCTGATGACATCCAAATCAAGAGAGATAAGTATGCCTGGTGTAACACATGCAGCAGATGAACTCCAGTCTTTTAATTCACTATAAAAGCTTGAAATGTATTTTCAGATTGACTTTCAAATGATGAACCTGTTGTTTTGAAGGATCTCTAGCCTAAAATGAATATGATCTCTTAATTATATTGACTCTTATAAGATTATTCAGTTTTCAAGGAAATGTTTATGGGTTGTTTTGGGCTTTTTTTCTCTTCTTCCAGAAAAAGTACCTCAAACGTCTGCAGGAAATTAATGTCATTCTGGAATCCTCAGACTTCTTCAAGCGACATGAGGTGAGCAGTGACTGCAAAGCTCTGAAGGTGCATTGTTTCTTGGTTTGTCATTCCGGTGTACTTCAGAACAGCCTGCTGTATCAGTAGAAGGAGTTTTGTAGAAGAAAGCTAATACGTGTTTACAACACAGATGCCACAAAGCCTCCACCACACTGATACAGGAGATTAAGCTAGTTAAGGAATAGTAAATCCTCCCATCTTTATGACATCCCAGCATTTATAGCTCTGGACCACTGTAGTTGATTAGTACCAGTTTCATATGGTTTTTCTAACCTGGATGTGCTCCAGTGGAATTTACAGGGGAATGGCATCATGGAAGTTTGCATTTGGTACAGTAGCATTCAGTTATAGCTTGACAGTGAAGGCTGTATTACTTATAATGGATTTATGTTGAAATACCATTTAATTCTGATGTCTGTGTTCTCTGTGTGCTTTGCTGTGCAGAAGGCATCATTAGCATTGTATTTTCTGCTTGTTAACAGCTAAAGATTTTGAGATTAGATATTTTATTTTATCTTGTTGATGCTCCCTTATCACTAGAGATATTTTTGTTAATCATGGGTCATGATGTGTCATTGAAAGGAGTTATTGGCCTTTGCTGAATTGCTCAAATCAAGACCTGATGCCAAGATGAATAACTGCTTTTCTTCCTGTTTTCTGCTGAGTCCAATTTATTATCTACCCTCCCATTTGTACCTTACTGGGGCATCTAAATCATCAATTTATAAGTGCAGCCCAAAAGTTGTTTGGGTCACAGGTGAGATGAGGAGATCATCTTCTTAGCAGGAAGTGTTAATTGGTGGGGGAGGGCTGAAGATGTATTTTTAACTAGATTGTCTCAATCTGTCTTCCAGGTTGTAGGAAGTTCACTACTTTTTGTACATGATGGCAGTGGGAATGCCAATGTGTGGCTGATCGATTTTGGAAAGACCACCCTTCTTCCTGATGGGCAGACACTGGATCACAGGATCCCCTGGCAAGAAGGCAACAGGGAGGATGGGTACTTGTTGGGATTGGACAATTTGATTGGCATCTTGGAAAGCATCACTGAAAGATGAGTTGAGAAAGGCACAAAACTTGCAGGGCTTCTCTGTAACTTTCTGCTTTACTGAAGTAGAAGGAAACTCAGTTAGAAGGAAACCTTTAACTCCAAACTTCTGAGGTTTTCAGTGCAGAGGGAGCTGCATCCAGAACCCAGCAGTCAGTGATCAAAGTTACTTTGCATCAGCCCTCTATGAACCTAAAGGAATCATTCCAGATTGGTCTGTATTGCACCAGATGAAATTGAGACTGGTCCTCAGAGAATGAAGATCTCCATACTTGGGAATTACACCAGCATGAGTGAAGAGGTCTGTGTGGTAAGCCAGAAGGATTATGATTTCTGGCAAAATGGGACTATAAATTACTTCTTAGAGAACCAGGACAAATGCTTGGGAACTCAGGGCAGGAAAAATGATTTTTCAGGGAACTGCATAGTTTTGAAACCAGATTGTGTTTTTTCCTCTCTAATTCCAAGTCCTCTTGTGTACACTATGGGTTGGACCAGCAACTTCTGCTACATTATATTACAGAGTGAGCAAGGTGCAAATGGGTGTTAATCACAAGAAACTGGGAGCAAAGAGAGACAGCAGTTTATAGTGACTTGATGTGGCTAACTGCTGTTGACCATTTCTCCCCTTCCCTACCCTAACCTTGCCTCTGTCCAAGAAAGGCCTTGGCTTTTTCTGTCGCCGCTCAGGAGATTACAAACACTCTAGGTAGAGAACAGCAGCCTGTTGTCTCCAAAAACATTCCAGCTGGGTGGGCTGTTAGGTATGTTGCTAAGTTGGAGAGTTAGGCCTCTTGCAGCTGAACTGCAGCTCTGAAAATCACTAATGATCTTTCACAAACTAGTCAGGGAACTAAGTTTTTTTTTCCCAAGGCTTGTTTATTTTTGAAGATAAAACCCGTATACACATGCACACGCTAGCAGTCAGCGACCAGTGTGATCTCTTATGATCATGATTTGACTGTCTCTAAATGCACGTGACTTCTTGGCCATGTCCCTCTTCTCAAATATGATGCTGCCACTTAGGCATATAAAGTGGCACAGCAATCAGGGAGATCGGGTTTCTGCATTCACAGCATTACACAATAATGAGATAATTCCCAGGCATCCTTCCTCCAAGGTATCAGCTCTTAACTCCATGCAGTTTGGGTGGAGGAATGTCAATATATTTCATTCTATAGTCCCTATCTGGAGTCACAGGGTGATCTGTTCTTCATTATTCTACTGTGACCCAAGCACAGCCACAGAAAATTCAGCTTCTGTGTTAAAATCAAGAAAGATTGAATTGTTTTCTTGCAATGGCTTCACATACCTTCTCTGGTGGTTGCCTCTAGTCTCTGGAACAATTTTTTACATGCTGGCGATATAAATACTATCATTAGTCACATGTTGACTCACATGCCAGGTTTTAACATGAATAATAGGGTGATGTAGTTTTCACAATGCAGGTAAGAGTTACATTACCAGTTGATGGTTAAAGCCCTTTCAACATCTAGAGGTAGTAATGCACATTGATCAGAAATTCCTGTCTTTTGTTGGTTTCCTGTGCTCAGGAAAGAGTCTGAGAACTTTGGATGAAGGTGACTACACTTTTGGGAAACTGCTGTTTCAATAATAGTTGAAATTGTAAGCAAAAAAAACCCAAAACAACCTATAGAGTCCAGACCTGGAATGAAATCTGCAATATTTGTAGTTAAAGTTGGACAAACCTCAATAATTTCTAAAAGGAGTTACTTTGTGTAACACACTAAAGTGTGTTGCATACTAAAAGATCAGTCAGATTCAATTACTTTTTCATAAACTTAAAACAGGGGTATTGAAAATTGAAGCTCAGTTGTGATGTAAAAGTTAGATGACATAGAGTAGGTATTCTGCAGGAAGTAATGATATGGGGAAATATTACATCTTAAACCAGAAGTTGTCTGAAACTGGTAATTATTTTTGCAGTTCACTGCAAATTCAGACAACTTCTGTGGCCTCCCAGAGTTTCTCTGTTTTATATTTATGGTAGTATGTTAATGAATTTTTCACTTAGAAGTTTCAGAGTGTTTACATTAGGTTTTTAGAAGTGACAGCACAGATGAAACCATTCTAGATGCCTCCTAACCTTTGAACTGCTGTGAGATGACAAATGAATCTGTAGTGAATTCCATACAGTTAAAAAAAATATTTCTCGTTTTCTGCAGCCAGCAGGTAAGCCATGCATAGCAGTGCCTAAGGAGAATAGCAATGCCTAAGGACAATAGCATATAAATAGGTCTGATAGGCAGGATTTCAATGACATTGCTTTTTTTATGAGACTGCAATTGCAAGCTGTCCTACCATAACTAAAAATAATTATTTAAGTTAGAAATAAGATAAAGACAGAAGTCAATTAGTGGTTTGCCTAAATAATCTTCTTCTGTTACCACATATGTGGATCTTCTGCACCAATGTAAACTATTTTCTGGAGAGGAGATCTAAACAGTAGAGGTTGGTGCTCAAATGTCTGTTGAGAGTTTAAGACAAACTTTTAGAATGGCTGTCCAGTTCTAAAGGAGAACTGAAACAAAGCGTTATCAATAGCTTCAAAGAAAACAACTCCTAGTAGCCCCTGGCTGGTTTTTCAGGACATGGTCCTGGGAGAAAACATGGAGAAGGTTTGTTCCACTGCAGTAGCTGGAAAGGTCAGGGAAAAAGGAAAATCTCTGCTATAGCAGACACTGATCTGGATACTCATTCTAGATGATGTAAGTTCTAGGATGTTAGTTTTGAAATGGATCTTTGTCTTGCTAGGGGGTTAGAAAGAAAGAAATCACAATCATCTGTTGCTGTTATGGGGAAGGAGAGAAGGAGGCAGCTTTTCATAGCAAACTGCAAGTGTAGGACTTCAGCTGAGCACTGGAGCTCTAAGGACCTGAGGCTGTGCGCTCAGGAACAAACTGAGGGTAAGTTTTAGATTGCTTGTTTCTCATCAGGTGGCCCAGAGCACCTGTCTATGAACACTCACTTGCTAGTGTGAGGAAGCAGCATGGCCTTCTTTCACTGCGGGATAAGTTGGGTTGAATAAGCTTATATTTAGCAGAGGGTTGGCATGGTGCACGTGCACAGGCATGTAACACAGGGGGAGCTGATGCTTGGTAACCAAGGAGTTTGTTCACATGCAAGTCCAGAATGTTTTTCATTAATGCATCTGCTGAGAGAAGGCCTCACTCTGGAGGCACTGACTATGTGTGGTTCCACAGCAGGGTCAGAGATGCTGTCCTAGAGCCACTTTGGTGCTGAACACATGACCTCTGACTTAGACTCCAGAGTCCTTAAACACACTAGGCAGATGCAGCAGTGCTGTAACTGCTGCATTCCTGTGTGAATCAAGAAGTAGGAGTAGGACTTCTCTCCCTCAGCTTCATCATTGACTTGGGTTTTTTTGGCCTTGGACAACTCTCCTAGGCATTGTTTTGTTCCAATTTTACAGATGGGAATAGACCTACTTACCTCGTGGCAATGGTGTGAGGCTCTCCTTCATTAGTGCCTGCAAGCTGCTGTGAGATTCTTTGGAGGAAGGTGCAATATAGAAAAAAATTCACAGAGATAGATCAGATAAGTTTAAAAGTTATGGATGTTGAGGCCCCACAGAGATATAAATTTGGCTGAAATTTAACCAAAGTGGTAAAACCTAAATTCCTCTAAATTTTGTACAGGGAGGTATTCACTTAACATCTGATCCAGTTCCTGTTAAAGGGAAAGATTTCAATGTATCTCAGAGGGCTTTTGCTACTTTTTTATTGCTGTTGTTATTATTTGTTATTCTTAAGGTACTGAGATCAAATGGCCTGTATCATCCACATGCATCTGTTCTGAACACTACAATGCAATGCTGACATTGACTGTATTGGATGAGTGTTTGTTACTCTGAAGTGTGTATGCTACTAAATAAATCAGACTGAAGGAAAAAAAGACATCTACTGTGATTTGGTCATGTGAGAATAATATCTTTTCTTCAGGGAAGGGAGAAAAACAGTATGTTTCACTGCTTTTAATCTTTACCATGTGGTACTTCCTAAAGCAAAACCAGAAGCCAAATGGTGGAGCTTGATTCCAAAGCCTATTGGTGTTACTTTTAGAACCTGATTCGCCCAAAGCTTGTCAGCTTCCTTCAAGGTAAGCTCTGCCTCAGAAATCTCAGTGAATAGTCTGCAGCCTATAAAAAAAAAGTGCACCAAGAGGCACTTGTCAGACTCAGAGCACTAAACTCTTCCCCTGGGCAATTTTGTGTGGACACAGGGAAAAAGCACTCAAGTCTCTAGGAGTGGCAGCACTTCTCAGCAAGAGAGAGTGTATTCTTACCATAGAAAGTGTGCAAAGAGTACTTATAAGAGAGGGAAACAAATATCCACCATTAGTGTCTCTTTATTTTGTGTTGCAAATATAGAAGTATACACTTGTGTAGCTTTAAATTGCATAGAAGCAGGTGTGTCATCTACTTATGTACAGTAGTCACCCAGAAAGGAAAGTTGGCAGAAGTGCAGCCTTGGTCAGAGGTGATGACAAATCAAAACCTGTTCACATGACTTTTCCATTTGTGTGCTGTGATGGGAAGATGTGAGGCATCACTAAGGTCTCTGCATGGGATTGAGAGGGATGGACAGCCAGGAGGAGAGAGCACAGCCATGCCTACAGGAGAAACTGTCTCACACAGCTCAAGGGCCTAAGGAAGTCTGGTCCTTTTCTGACACTGCTGTGGAGATGCAAATACAGTGTGGGGAAAAGTATTCCCAGCAGCAGCAATTTCTTCTCTTTCAGGAAAGTAGGGAGTGTCTTGAAGGTGAAGTTACACTTGCAAAAGCCCATAACTATTTTAGCACCCTTGGAAAGCTTTCTTAGTGCACACCAGCCCATGGGCAAATTAACTGAGAACTTAGCTCAGGAAAAGGGTTGATATGAAGGGGGACATCTTAGATCTGTGCAATTAAAAATTCTGTTTGTTTAGGAGAGCAAGGATTACCAAGAAAGGAGAAGCAAGGATTACAAAGAAATGAGAAGCAGGACTATCAACAAATGTGAAAAAGCAGAGAAAGACAAATTGAAATTACCATTATTGTTTCATCGTCTGTTAATCAGTCCCTTCTTTAAAATGTAAGAATGAGGTTATGTGAAGCAACATAAAGTATTAATGCTAAACACAGTCAAAAACCAACTATATACATACAATTACAAAACCAATTTGGTAATGTTAAAAAACAGACACCTATCAGGAAGAGCAATTTATAACAAACCTATAAATGGCTGATTCTGCAGTAGGGAAGTAGTGGAAGATTTCACATGGGTTATAGACTGAATTAATCCCAGATCTCCAGCTCATGTCAGTCCTCTAGGAAACAGAATTGGGTTTTGGCTTCCAGTATCCTAATTAATCAAATTTTGGCACTATGGGTTTAACTCACTGGTGATGCCCTAAAAATGTCTCAATAAAAAGCAGTTTCACACAAGTTACATTTTGTAATGTTAGCAGTTGAGCACTGCTCTGAAATCTCTGATTGTACAAACAATAAGTTTCAGTCTCAGAACTGAAGGACTGAAGGTTGTAGGGTGAATCACTGCAATTGTTACTTTTTCTTTTGAGATAAAATGGTTTGTACAGCATGTAGCATTAAACTTCACAACAGGAAAAATATCAACAATATGTCCTCCAGGATGTTAATTAAAAATTCATTATCTGTGAGGGTTTTTAAATAGCATCTTAAAAAAAGATTGTTACAGGTCAAAGATTCATGACAATATGCTGACAGAAGATCATTCCATTTGGGAGAGTTAAGAGCATTGAGGGTACTAATGCAATTCTTTTAAAATTCCCAGCTCTTTCTTTTAGTGCCCATTTGGTACCTGCATCTCCATGTCTTGTCTTTTTAGAAAATACTGCATCTGGCTCAGTGCAGCCCTGAGCTAAATGCTGTTGTAAACCATCAGAGTCTGTTTTGGAAATAAATAATCCATATATGCTTACTCTACTCTTACAGTTGCTCTTCAACATCCCACTCTTGATCACTCTTAGGGATAAGATCCTGGTCAGGATAGAAGTCTGCTCAGTCTCAGTGCAGCTTTGTCTATGTGCTTCCTGTAAACGAGTACCTTGATGCAGCTATTCAGTAAAATCAGGTATTTGTCCAATGTGGTGGACTTGCACTTTATTTATAAAATGAAGGCATAGCTACAGCCAAGACTGTCCTGGCACTGCTAATAGAACTGTGCTTTCCTCTCACTTCGCTTTTCAATAGCTTCCCTGCTTTTGTCACTACTGGCCTTTCTAAATCTGTGAGTTATGTTGAGGCAAGGGCTTCACGGGGAAAACAGTGGTAGCTCAAAGCTGGGTAGCTATCTCGACAGTAGAGATCATGCCTGCTTCTCACTGGAATCTTGGGGTATTTTATAGTCATTTAAAAATATGAAGAACTGTCATCTCTCTGCTACTTCATTAAAAGTCTCAGGGAAGAGAAGGTAGTATAGTTAACTTCCCATGGCTTCTGAACCAGCCAGTATTTCACTCCAATTGCCACCAATTTCCAGCCCATGCTAATGGCTAAGGAGAATTGAAAGCAGAGTCATAAGGGGCCTGCAAAAGCATGTCCCTGACCACCAATGCTCTACTCAGGACAGACAAGGGCTGAAGAGTGAGCTGGCATCACCTCCACTGCAGCTGAACCATGATCACTGCACTCTGCTGTGGCCTTATATTCAGGGAGGAAGGGGCCAAGGTGCTGGCACCAAGTCACAACGACTGGAAAGTTTGATAGGTCATCTTTCCGGAGGCAAAAACCTACTAATGTATGAACCATAAAGGCAATACAATCTGAAAAGTAAGGACAAACTGATTGCATTTCAATAGTTAAAAGTAAATGCATTTATTTTTGGCTAGCATGGTGCAGAGGTGGCCAGTCTGAAATATGATCAAAAATGTTAGCCTTTGCAAGAGGAGAGAATGAGAAAGTTTCCTGCTAAATGGGCTCTTCTGCCTCATCTAACTGGGCTGTAGCAACTCCTGGATATAAGACAGGACAGGCAATGAACTAAACGTGAGAGAAGCTAGAGAGCTGAAGCAAGGTGAAATGGGAAGAAGGGCATGAGGCAAAGTCATTAATCTCCTTTGGTCACTAAACCCATCAGTCCCACACTTCTACTGAAATTTGCCCCACACAGAGGGACCCGTCTCTTCTGACCATCAATCGTTTTACAACACCATGGATTTAGAATTATTTCCACATTATATGGGTCTTTGCTGAAAGGTGACCATCATCACCATTTATGTCTGGAAATCATAGAAGGATTGCTGTGAAACGGGACCTCCAAAGATCATCTAGTCCAACCTCCCTGCTCAAGTAGGTTCTCCTACAGCAGGTTGCACAGGATCATGTCTGGGTGGGTTTTGAGTGTCTCCAGAGCAGGAGACTACACAGCCTCTCTGGGCTACCTCTGTCACCCTCAAAGTAAACACATTTTTTTCTCATACTCAGGAAGAATGTCCTATGTTTCAGTTTGTGCCTGTTGTCCCTTGTCCTGTTGCTGGGTATCACTGAAATGAGTCTGCTCTTAAGGTATCTGTATGCTCTGAATTGACATTGTATAAATCTGTCCATTCTAAAGTCAAAGGCCTAAAACTATACAAAGCGTGGAAGAGATAGAGAGTCAGACCAATGAAGCATAAACCTGTGCTGAAGATGCCTTTCAGTGAGGATGGATTCAGACTCTTCACCCTGTGATTTTCTTTACCACAGCTCAGAAGTGTCCACCCTGACTGATGTAAAGGACAGGAGGTCTCTGGTCTAAGCAAGCCATCACCTGCTAGCCTGCACCTTCAGACTGACATGCAGCTGATCACTAAGCATAAAGCATATACCAGAGAACCTCTTGCCTCAGAACGGAACTGGAGAAGTCTACAACTGGCATCTCACTGCACAGCTTGATTACACACAAAGACAGCATGTAATTTGCCACTGTAGGTGTGGCGTTCAGGAATGGTACAAGAACAGAATGCTTCCAAGACTGTTCAGACTTAATCCAAATTACTTGCCTTTTCAGTCTCCTTATTTTGCTTTTTTAATCCGTAAACATGAATTTAGGTCCTAAATAACTCAAGAAAGCCTTAGAAATGAGCTGTCTTGGAAACAAATGACAACCTTTATAAACAAGTCTGCACTTGCAAGGCAAGGAACAATTGCTACCTGCTCAGCTGTGTGAAGCCAAGTCATGGCTTTAGCTTTCTCAAATGGTTGAGATATTCTACTTTCCTGTAAAAAGAACACCCTAAGTGGGGTTTGCATTACATTTCCTTTCACTATTCTTCTCCTTTGCATTACTTTCTACCTTGGAGTATTAAAACCAAGAACTCCATCATACCAAATGCTAGATAGTTACCCAAGAACCTCATCTAAGTTCTTACCAACACAGCATAGAGATTTAATGCTGAATATCAAAGTACTTACAAAAATGAAGTTCATTTTAAGTAAAGTCCATTAAAAGATAAGTTCATTTCTCATCACACCATGCAGCTCACCCTTCTTTGAAAAACCACCTGCCCCTTCAACACCAGGAGCTGTGAGGAAAGCAACACCATGAGGCAAGCAGCACATTTCCTCCACTACTCAAAGGAATATTATGAGCTCCACCAGCTACTGCTTTTTTAATGGTAAATGTTTTCCTCTTCATTGCTTGTTTACAAAGCACATGCTCAGAGGAGCCTGATTTTTTTTTTCATTCTTCCTACTGCTTCCAATTTGAGCAATACCTTCCACAAGGTCTACTAATAAAACAGATGCAAATGTGGCTGCTACTCTTTTTTACTTCTCTTATAGTGCATAAGCATTAGTAATTCACCAGGACTGTAAAAAGCTCTCAGGAATGTAGTAGCCTTTGCAAGTTGGTTGCTGCTGGCACAGCACATGTTTTTAGATTCTTGGTTCAGAAAGAAGCACAACCTGTGTTGGCCATTATTTCCAGCCAAGTACTTCAGCTGGCTGGTAGATCCATTTCTTTTCACCTGAGCAGATTGAAAAGGAGTTCTTTCCTTAGGAACCATATTCTGAATCAGACAAACAATGCCATTGTTCTCTACTTCTAAGCTGGTTCAGTGGAATGCATTTGAAGGACAGAGATAGAAATGCAAGTGCCTTTAGCAATGTGGGATCCAGCAGGTAGACAGAGGAAGCAGAACACAGCTGATGTTGAAACTTCACCCATCCGATCGAGCTAAAGTGGAGAAAGTTAGCGAAACAGGAAGCAGTCCTTCCAGACACACACATTCCCTGATCTTTGGAAGAACCATTTCTCCTATACTGGAGTAACACTCAGGTCATCTGACAAAGACAGACCAGAGTCTCTCTCTCTTGATGTTTTCTCTTTTTTACAAAAAGGCTTTTCATCTCTGTGAAGACTGGAGCTCCTTAGCACAGCTGCTCTGACATCTGCCAAGGCTGATGGCTGGTGCTCGGCGCTATAGCATAGGTCATCATAAGCATAATTTACATTGCCACAGGGGAAAGTCTGGAGTTTCACCAGTTCAATCCCACTGATATCCAGATGAGGGTAGTTACTTTGACTTGGAGATGCTGGAGATGCCCGAGAGCTAGGAGAACTGCAATTCCCATCAAAGCCTGAATCTTCCCGCTCTGGATTTGCTTTGAGCTTGGAGCTGGGGCTGAAGTGACAGATATTCTCTAGCACCCATGATCCATATGTTGGATTCCAAAGATTTTTTGTTTTGTTTTTAAGTCTGTGGGCGGATGGGTTGCTGGGCTCCAGCTTCTGGTTTGAGGTCTGCTGGAACCACGACCCACTGTTGAAATCACTGAGGCATGGCAGGCTGGGCCCTCGGGCAGTCCGGTTGCTCAGGTTCTCCACCAGTAGCTCTTGTGGACATTGTACAAGTTTGTGCCCAGCATGGTGGGATTCCAGTGTCTTAGGTGTTGTCTGAGGGGTGAGAGAAGGGCTTACCAGCAGTGGCACTATCCCACTGGAAATGTTTGGGCGCATGACCATACTCCCTTCGTCCTCTGGTGCAGGGCTACACTCCATGGGCAGCTCAGTGTTGATCACATCAGGGTCCTGAAAAAGAGAGACAAGAGTCTGTTACATCTTCAGGGTGACTGTCACAGGTCTGGGCAATACTCCTGCACATCAAACAAGGTGCTATGTTCCATCTGGACATCACATGCTGTTGAGACTTACATGTCTCCTTTGAGAGGAGACTGTGCTTCATTGAAATAAGTGACTAAGCTGTAGTATAAAATTTCTCTTTTGAGAGGTTGGATCCAGACCTGGAGCTGTTAAATGTTACTGGAGAGTGAGCTCACTGTGCCATTTCATTCCCCCTCTCCACTCCATAACTATTCAGCTGTGGCTTTTGAGCAATATTAGGCAAGGTCAGAATATGGACCTTGAGAGAGATCTAAATACCTTTCCATCATGAAATGAAGGACGTTTTGCAATTGAACAAGCTGAGAGCTAAAAGCATCCATTTGCAGAGTATGTGCTCATTATGGCTGGGTGGAAGATGGGAGAGTGAGGATGAACACTGGAAAAGAGCCAACAGCACCACCACATTACTCATCATCTTACTAGTAATGTAAGTATGTCAGTCTGCGAGGACCTTTCACTTGCCTTAGGGTCTAAAGGTAATGTATTTGAATAGTTGGAATTCAAAGGATTATCATCCATCTGGATACCAAAGACCAGTACCTGGGTGCAATACTTGATCCTTTCCAGGATGGTTGAGAAGTTTGGCCGATACTCTGGACTGTGCTGCCAGCATTGTGTCATGATCCGGTACCTTGAAGTTAAAAAGAAAAAAAATTAATCAAGATTATTCAGAATAAAGTGGTCAAGGTTCCAAGGGATCAGACTTGGTACATGGCTCAAAGGAGGAGTGCAAAAGTGGATCTATCATTTCTATATCCCTGGATCCTGCCTGACTGGGGAGCTGCTATTTAAAGCAAATCCTGTATTGCTCTAACCTGTGTACAAGAGGCAGTAGCTCAAGACATATTTAACAATACCCACCTAACACAGAGGGCAATCACTATTCCCTGAGTAGAGGCGTCTTTGTCCACATTTTTGACATGTACTACACCTTGGCTTGTGAGAGTAAGGAAATACTTACACTGGCCCCGGACAGTTTTTTGGTGGATCCATTCTTCCTCCACTGGTGACAAATTCCAGCACTTCCTGATTGGTTTTGCAAGGGTAGGGCATGTAGCCTAGAGAGAAGATCTCCCAAAGCAGCACTCCAAAAGACCTGTGTCAGAAACCAGCCAAAAATACCAGTCAGATTTCATCTGTGCTCCACAAAACCTAGCTTGTAGCTATGTAGGCAACACCACAGCAATGACCTTTCAAAGCTGCAATCCAATTACAGTAATATGCAATTAGTGTGATAATGAGTCAATGTTTACATAAGAAGACACCCCAATCAATCAAAACCTTTGCTCAAGCTCCAAAACAAGTTTTGCAGAGGTTTCAAATAAACTTCTGTGGTCTAACTAAAAAGAACTGTTAGATCTGGCATGGATATTTCTTGCCTTAGTTGGGAAAACTGGAGATTTTTGTGTGGAGGAATACATTTGGTGCTGGTAATTTGCCTGCAGGTTGAGCTCTGGGTGGCAGAAGCCCAAGGCAGGCGGCTGTGACCTGGCACCTACCCTATGCAAAACAAGAGGCGAGGACCTGTGGCATTGCCAGGTGACCGGACACTCAGAGACACAGCAGGAGCCAATGACTCCAGACTTTGGCACATTTAGAGTGTGAGTGAGGGTATAAAAGCCCAGGGCTTCCTTTCTTTGGGGGCCCTCCTCAGAGGAAGGAGCTCAAGTTGTTCTTTTGTTACTGCGTCTTGATTAAATTATATCAAGTATCCTGACCTCTGGGGCCCTGCTATGGGAAACCTGGGGCCAAGCTGGTAAGGAAACCTGGTCTGACTGTGAGTGTGGTGGGTGTAGCTGTGAAGGAGCCTCTACTCAGCTCAAGAGATGCAAATGTGACTTCTGGAATGGCTCCCAGATGGTCAGACAGGGACCTTCAAATGTTTCCTAAATCAGTGTTTCAGAACAAGATGCTCAAGTATAAAATCAAGGGAGAGACATCCAGTGAAACTGAAAGGCAGCAGCATTTCTGATATGGCTGTGCTTTTCTTACATCCACAGGTCAGACAGCCAGTGTCACTAGGAATTATGTATGACTTAGACTCATTGAAGTCAAGAGAGTTCTGCCAGGACTTCAGCAAGGTCAGAATTTTCAGTCACTTTTTGCTACAAAGGTCAAATTTCCAGTATATGCATGTTACTTATAATAGCCTATTACAGGAACTGTAGCACTTTCCTTCAAAATATTTAGTGCTGGCTGCTCACAACTAGGCGCTGATAAGCAATCCTTGTCTTCCGGCATCGCTAACAACTTCAGGAAACTGGGTCAGTGTGGCATCTGAGGGAATGCCTCAGTACAGCATATTGAAGGATCTGCTGTACAGAGAAAGAAGTGTTCTTAAGCAACTGGAAAGCTTCCATACCCCAGCACCTGTGCATGAATGTGCTACTGTTGAGGGGGTGCTTATTTTAAAGAAAGATCAAGTCGCATGAGAAATCAGTATATAAATATTGTTTCCTCAGCAACCAGCAAGGACTTCTGATTAAACCTGCTGTCATTTTATAGGCAACAAGAAAAAATATACAAAAAAAGTAATCCTGGGTGGTACAGAGAGAGTAATTTACAAGAGATATAAGCAGACCCTGTCACTGATGGAAACTGGAAGTTTCTGAAGCTGAAGGAAGCATTTGATGATATTTGTCTGGATTTTTATCTGAGACTTCCTGAGAATCTAATCTGCTTTTTCCTTTTACTTCTTGATTGGCTTTTTGTAATATCCTACTTTTATGAACAGCAAATTTTTATGACCTCTATTTACATTCAACATTTAAATTCTTATTCTGGATTCTTTAGCCATACTTCGACTGAATGCAATAGGAAGACTTCTCATATTTTTCTGGGAAATTCTGACTTTAGGGTTACTGCTAAGCACACTTTTCTTTGAGCAGTACATTTCTTGATGCTTTTCAGTGAGTAGCAGAAGTGATTAAAGGACATTTACTACCAGGTATCAGTCTTGGAGGTGAAAATGCCCTCTAGAAAAGCTTCTGGTGGCATCCACTTGACAGGAAGCATGGCTCTTCCTCCCTTGCGGTAGTAACTTGCTCTGGGAAAGATGAAACACACAGAGAATGTCACACAGCCTGAACGGGCTTCGATACAGAAAAGATCTTATCTCCACAGTAACAGCAGCTGGGGATTGCAAGTAACAGTGGGGGCCAAGTGAGAAAAAGAAAAAGTCATCAACACAACAGTGCATTGAAGCAGGATTTTATATCCTCTTTGCAACTGAGATGGAAAGAGAGGATGTTCTTGTGCACAGCTGAAGGCATCAAACTTGCCAATGCTTTGCACAGGGTGTTGGTGCAGCAAGTCTTCTTGACATCATGAACTGGTAAGTATGGTTGCTGGGGGTTTTTAATTTTAATTTAAGATTGTTGATGATCAAATGCCTAATAAATTTGCCTATGCTTGGTTTAGTGTCCACAAGTGTTTGTAGTTTCCTGGGACCACAGTTGAAGTGGATTGGCTCATAAGTGTAGATCAGTTAATTTACAGTCTGTTAACACATGTTAGTTAGCTGCTCATCAAATTCAGACCTCTAATGGATGAATCCACTGCTTCACATATCATGAAACAATTCAAACCTGTCAAAATTATACAGATTACTGAGTTACTCACAGAACTGAAATTGCCCTTCACTTACCTGTAAATATCCCTGGCCATTCCAAAGTCACCAATTTTGGCTATTCGTCCTGCTCCAGTACAGGTCAAAAGGCAATTCCTTGCAGCTATATCTCTTAAAAAAATTAAAAATAATTATAATTCTAAATTCTTAAGTAGTTCAAGGAATAAAAAAAGTATTAGACCCAGTCCTGCAAATCTTACTTGAGTAATCTTTAAACAAATGTGAAGAGCCCTGTTAAAATATGAAAGAATTCCAGTTACATTATCGTTTCTGTTAACCACAATTCTTAAACTGTATTTGAATTATATCTTCTACCCAGCATCTGCCAAGCTTTCCCCATTCACACCTCTTTCACTAAGGCAGAAAACAGCATCTGTATCAGAAGAGGAACAGACCTAACCTCTTTTGCTTCAACCACATTATGACAGATTTCTTTCTTGCTCTATTTTTTTTAAAGAGTGACATCTCAGCAGCGTCCTTATCAGTTAAAGATGCGATGCTATTAGACAGTCTTAGCAAACTGCTTGAAAAGTTATGTAGAACCAGATTTGGTAATCTGTTGCTTTGTTACTTCTGGATATCTCCCAGGTAATCAGACAAAGCTCCACGTGGAAGCAGCTGTTAGCTGGGTGCAAGTTTAGCTTGCGAGAAATGGAAGTGATGCCTTCATGGCCAAGGCTAAAATATTTCTGTTAATTTTAAATATGCATTCTGAAAAGAAGGTCATTAGAATCATAGCACTGTTGGGGTCCTGTTAACTGCCAAGAAAAATAAGCTCCTTGAAAACTCATATGTTTATTTCCATTGCCAACCTTGAAAAATCTCTGAGGGTTTGGAAGTCAGGTTCAACTTTCTCTTCTGTTATCATCTGTGACTCCTAGATGACAATTCCTGCCCTGTAGAAGCCTCTCTACAACCCCACTGCACTACCCCTGGGATTCCTAATATCTGTAATGAAAGCCTTCTTCATTTCCCAACCCACTCTAAGCAATGCTGACATCACTAACAAATACTAATACAAAACCTGAGGGAAATTCCTCGTGTTCAGATTTATGGGATTGTTGGCTAAGACAAAATGAAGCCATTCCCAGGTTGCTTATATTAGAGATCTAACAGTGCAAAGATTGACTCAGAGGTTTGTTTTTTTAAAGTCACACACTGCTGCTATTATTACAGTAAGGATTCTAAAATAGAATACTGTAGTGATTAACTCAGAGGTTTACAATTAGAATACTGATCCAAGAGATCTAAGAGCCACAACCTTTTGCACATTCTTACTGCTCTTTTTTAACAACAGAAATCTCTAACCCTTTTCCACAAGAACTTCCTTATTGTTGCAATTTAAACAGTAGAAATCTGTTTCAGATGTTCTAATCATAAAGCCATATAACATATTTTCATATCTCAACCTCCTGGCTTTTTGCTCCAATGGCTGCTTGCCTTTTTTTCCCTTTATTTCTCCAGCCCCTGCCCAGTGTTTCCTAGCTCTGTGCTGTGCAGCCCCACATGTGCTGCACATGTGGGTGAGCCCAATTACCTGCCTGCACATCTCCAGGCTGCACCCTGGTTTGGTTAGAGCCTCTGTGACCCTCTGGTGTGCAAGGGCTCTCCTCTCCTTTACACACAAGCACTGAACACAGCATGCAATTCACAATAAGGAAGCCAGTTGCCCACTATGCCTAGGAACATTATGAGCTGAAATAATTCTAAATAAAAAATGAAGGATTTCAATAACCAACCAGAATTTTTAAAAGGGTAACTATAACATTTATCCCTTCTATAATAATTTTGTCTTATTTGAAGCATGCTATATCAACATTTTTTGCCCAACAAATGAGGAAAAAGGAATTTGAAGAAACAAATATGGGCTTACTAAAATCATGCAAGCAGGTCAGACACTGAGCTGGGAAGAAAGCCTGAGATGTGTTTTTATCTCCTGTCACCCTTGCTCTACCCTTCTCTAGCCTTTGCCTCAAATATTATGGACTGACCTGTGCTGGTGGGATAGGGAAAGCATTTAAGTCAAGAAAGGGAGATGATAAGGGGAAGAAATACCTTCTTGTATTCTCAGCCAACACTGAGTGACACTACCATCTAGTGGACTACAGGGCTAATTTCAGCTGTCTCTACGTTGCAGACACTCAAAAACTAGTACTTAAGCCCTCTCACTTGGAACAGACCACTGCCCTCCCTTCAGGACTGCAAAGAGCAGTGCAGAGCCTAACTCCTAAAAAAAACCCAGGGAGATCCACTTGGTCATCTAAGCACAAGCCTGCAGTGGTAGAGGAAATAATTTGTCTCCCCTGTGGAGATTAGTCCTGTCTAGTCCACTGCCAATAGAAAATGTATGAGCCTGATGCACCTTGAGACAGATCAGAAGAGACTGTTTCTCCTCACCTGTGGATGAAATGATTCTCTTCCAGGTATTTACAGCCACAGGCAATATCCCTGGCTATATTCAGCAGGTCCTGCATTGTAAGTGTGGATGGCTGATTCTGGAAAAGGACACAAAATGGTAAGGGAAGGAGAGTGAAGCAGAAGAATGTCATTCAGGCAGGGTAAAATCAGAGAAGGACAGAAGAAGGGAAAGGGAGAGATATACATACAGGATGGGGAAGGGTTAAATGAGCCAGGAGCAAAGAGGAACATAAAGTAGGTCAAAGCAAAGAATTAGAAAATGAGTAAAATGAGTTAAATCCCAAAAACTTTCCGGAGATTTCGCCTCTCTTGAGCACCGTACATGAGTGCAATCTGGCAAGAGACTTACGGCCTGGTGTGAATAGCCAGTTAAAGGGGGTGGGAGAGAACTACTCCCTGCTGTGTTGTGTGAAGTCAAAAGACAAGCAGGTTTAAAAGGTGAGACAGAAGAGAATATAAAAGCACCCACTTTTAAAGAGTGAGTCAATAAATTATCAACAGAAATTAGTGCATGAACAAGAGAGAGTGAGTAAAAATGCACAAGTGCACATCTTTACACCAACATCAGCATTCATCAGGTTATCTGTACCTGGTAGAAGAACAGTGATTACCCTCAGGAGCAGTATGCAAAAAAGGAATGCTTTACTACAGGACTCCAGGACTGGTACTAACCCTTCACTATCTGCACTTCCCTAAGAACAATAAAGAAAACTTTTTCCAGGAGCCCTGCTTATTTTCATCCCCTTTACATCATTCTCCATAGGGAAATTTTTGTCAGTTTTTCTTTAGGAACTTCTTTATTGCTCTCAGGAAGGGTGAAGATAAATTACTACACTGCTAATCAAAGTCTGAGATATATCAAATAAATTAGGCTCAGCTCTTCAACTGGTATAAATTTGTACTTCTCCATATGGTGCCGACGCACACCTGCTGAGGACTTAGTGCTGTGAATTCTGATTATAACTTCAGCTCCTCACTTGCCATCACAGTACATGGAAAACAAAACAGGTATTGAAAAAAAAGAAGACCAATTATTTATAGTCTAATTGTCACTGAAGTCTACAATGGCAGGACAGGATTTTACCTCCTCAATTATTGGAGTTTCTTGCCCTGCTTGGTTTTTGTCTCACTGACACCTGCTTGCATCAAGCAAACCAACACAAGTATCCAGAAGCTTGTGGGAGCTGGGACACATACAGCCTAGCTTGGCTTCAGTGCCTTTATCCAGTTGATTAAAATGTGAAAGCAGTCATACTAAAATCAACCACAGCCTCACATGGAAGCTCTCTCACCATCCTGGGTCGGTTCTGCCGAAGGAAGCTCTTCATGTCTCCTCCAGCCATGAGCTCCAGCAGAATGAAGCGAGGCAGTGTCTGTAGGCTGACACCGATGCACTGCACAATATTTTGGTGATTGAACTTACTGAAAGCCAAGGTCACAGCACATGGAAGAGAAACACAGCATTAGTACCTGGCCAACATCCATCCATTCTCATTCTGACTTGATATTTGACAATCTGGACTGAAGCAAATCCTGATGGGGTTACAAAAAAATCTTCAGCCATATCAAAATGCTTCTCTGGTTATGACAGCCCAAGAACAGAGTTATGCCTGGCTTTGCCCATGAAAAGTCTTCTGCTGAAGGTATGAAAAGCTAAAAGCAAAGCAGAGTCTTCTGTCTGTGAAGACAGAATTTAATGGACACACTGAAAGATGAGAGTGACATGAGAGGAATAAGAAAGTTAAACATGCTAATTTCATTGGCATTTGTGATACAAAGTCCTGGCTAGTAGGAATTTGAATTCAGTGTTGGTAATTTTAGACATAGTGCTGTCTAGTTTGGGACTAGGGACTCAGTGTTTAGTCTGCCAGAGGGACTCAGCTAATACCTACTGCAGCAGCTGCTTTTGTGATTCTGCTTTTTATAAAAGGAAGCTGAGCTTGTCACAAGGCACAGTAAGACTCAGTCATTAGACAGCAGCATCTTCCCTTAGATAATGATTACCTGGATAATAAAGGGACTAAAAATAGAAAGGAAGTTGGGGAAGAGAAAGAGTCGTGCTACTAAGTGAATCAAGGCACTCCTTAATTGATTAAAATTGCTCTTTAAAAAAACATACATCAGTGTTACCTCCTGTTCACATTTCTTTCAGACTGTGGGGAGTGGCACTATGTCATGAGATTCATGCTTTAATAGCAGAAAACCAGCATCTAAGTATAAGCTGGGCCAGACAATGAAAAGAGGAACTTTGCATTGCACAAATTCAAAATATATAAATTCCAAGTACTTAAAATTAACCATGACTATGCTACTATTTTAAAGTCATCCATGATCCTATTACTGTTTTCAGATTATGGATTTCTGTTAATGAAGTAAATTCTAAGGCTGGAACACCTAAAGTACAGGTGATAAGAGGAATGGCTGTCTGTTATATTTTCCAAGAAGATTTTATAGATCTTATAATTCACTGTCAGAGGGTCATGCACATAGGACCTTATAAAGGTTCTGTCAAGCTTGCAAAGACATAAAATCAAATGCAGAACATGTTTGTACAAAAATGTTGCACTTTCTTACTCCTTTGAACGGGATCAGCAGAACCAGTCAACCAAAGTTTTTGTTAAATTGTAATGATTTTTGGGTGGGATAGAGTTAATTTTCCTCACAGTAGCTCATATGGTGCTACATTTTCTATTTGTGATCAAAACAGTGCTGATAACAGATTGATATTTTAGCTGCTGCTGAGCAGTGCTTATACAGCATTTAGGTTTTTCCCACACACACAACTCCCCCACGGCGAGAAGGCTGTGAGGACAAGAGGTTGTGAGAGGACACAGCCAGGACAGCTGGCTCCAGC
This sequence comes from Zonotrichia albicollis, assembly GCF_047830755.1. Taxonomy (NCBI): domain Eukaryota; kingdom Metazoa; phylum Chordata; class Aves; order Passeriformes; family Passerellidae; genus Zonotrichia; species Zonotrichia albicollis. The sequence continues at coordinate 30,716,299 of NC_133824.1, read as the reverse complement.
TGACCTGAGGGACATCCCATACTGTATGGTGTCATGCTCAGCTATAAAAGCTGAGGCAAGGAGGAGGAGGAGGAGGGGAAAGGGTCAATCAGAGTTTGGCATTTGTCTTCCCAAGTAGCTGCTGTGCATGATGGAGGCCTGCTTTCCTGGGATGGCTGAACGCATGCCTGCTCACGGGAAATAGGGAAGGAGTTCTTCAGTGCTGCTTGGCTTGCTCACACAGATTTTGCTTTACCTATTAAACTGTTTTTATCTCATCCATGAGCTTTCTTGTCCTTCTGATTCTCTTCTCCCTCCCTCTGCTGTGTGCAGCCAAGTTGCCTACTGGCATTAAAGCACCAGAAACAGGCAACAAAAGAACCTCAGTTATCTTGTCTGAGATAAACAAGTAGTACCTTATATGCTACTAAAATGTCATCTGAAAAATAAGACTGAATTTATTTTCTGAACACAGGCAAGGGAATAAAGGATTCTATGATTACCTACATTACTCTTTTTTCCCCCTGCCCACTATCAGTAAAAAAGCCCCTTAAACTATACCTGATAATCAATGCTTCCATCAGGAAATCCATCTCATCCTGCTCAGAGCAGACTTCTGGCAGGGTCTGTTGAGGCAGTGAGGGCCATCCCACCAAAGAATTGAGAACATTTTTGTGACCACCAGAGATAAAAGGAAAAAAAAAAGAAAATAAAAGAATGAGCATGTAACATATAGATCACCTCAGGCACCTAAGAGCAGGGACTCATCCTTTCAGTGCTGAGTTTATTGCACTGCATGTGACCCATTTGCTAGTTCAAGTCAGGATAGGAAACAGTGACCTACTTGAAAATTTTGTGTGTGTGTGTGAATTGAACTCTATGCACAATTCTGGAGCAAAAATATCCTCAGGTAGATCAAGAAAAATATCAGATGGGGACATACAGACCTAGGAAGGTTTTTTAAATGACAGCTGTTATTTATTCTCCCTTTTTTTTGTGTCCACATTGCAGCACATGCTTGCATGCCATATGACACACACAGCCACTTGATTTAAATACTTGTGTCACATGCCCCTGTAGCTTTCTTGCCAGCAGATTTGGACATCTTCTGCTGATACAGATGAACTGGATTACCACAAATGAATGACAGGCTGATCTCCTTCTGCTTACCACTGTGCTCTGGTGCTTCTTCCAGTCTGAATAGTGAAACTGGGTTGGGCAGTGTCAACTGCTTATTAGTGTCCTGGGTTTTCACCCACATTTGTACAGTGACACAGGGAAGTTCATGACATGAAAGCCAGGATGAATAATAGTAGAACTTTTTTTAATTAATGAAGGCTATGTACTTGAGCTGAACTCATAGAAGTAGATTTGTTTCTCTGAGTCACAGGCTTATAAAATAACAGAAGCAGATATGAGCATCGTTAACTTCAGGGCTGAGTAATTGACAAATCCTGATGCAACAGGAGTCATTTCAGAGAAAACCAGCCTATTGTCTCTTGCCATTAATGGCAGAGAAATTATTGTGAAATTGCAATATGTATTCACAGCAGCATCCTTAACACTGTGCAATATCAAAATCCTACCTGAAAATTTCACATACAGTAGAAAAGCACTACTCTCAATATAAAGGGAAGTAATTGAGAAACAACACAGATTTTTAAATACATCATGTGGAAAAACCTGTGAGAAAGCACTCATCAGAGCTGATAATGTCTGGATGCAGCAATGTGTCCAAGCCGGCATCACACATATGCATATGTCATTATACATGTGATACACATGCATTTCCAGCTGGAATAGGGATAACATGGCTCTTATGGGTAATTATTGCTGTAGAAGAAATTTGTGGGTACTGACCTTGATAGCCACTTGTAGAGGGTTGGGGTCCCCTGCAATGCCTACCACAGTTCCCTCATAAACCTCACCAAATGCACCATGTCCTAGTGCCCTGCAAGAAAAGAAGAGGGGTAACAGATGTTATATGTCCTTGGATCCAAGAGCTGGCCAAGCTCTTCTTTTCATCCAGACCAATACAACTCAAAACTTCTGAAAATAGCTTATCAGTATTTTCTGTCACTATCACTAAAAAAGGGAGGTTGGAACCTTGATGGTTCTGAACAAAAAATAGGTCTGCTCACTTTTAGGATCTATCACCAACTGTGGCAAAAGAAAGACAAGAAAAATGGAGAGCAATGGAATAAGGTGGCTGCAGACTGATGTCTTCAGGAGATTGTACAAGACATAAGAATGATCAAATTGTTCCTTCTAAAGCTTATATAACTTTGATCAGTATCATCTGGATGATGAAGAGCAACTTAGCGTGTATCTCTTTGTGACAGGAAATTTCCTTGTGATCGGAAATGCTGAAATAGACATACTGCTATAGATTTGAAAGGGAGCTGCTGCCAGGAGGCAAGTGCAATAAAACCACAATCACAGTAGAGGTGAAATACCTGTGTGTGGGAACGTGAAACAGGAGACTCACAATCTTACACTTCTGCTTGAGAACTTCATGGAATCAAATTATCTTAAAGAACATAGCTAGTATCACATCTTTTGCATTTTGGCTGACTTGGACTGGGTGCTTTGCAGTCAGCAAGAGAGGTGGGCCTTGTTTTCTCACCGAAGCAGAGAGATGTTCTTCCGTGGGATCTCCTTCAGCTCACTCAGGGTGGCAGCTTTCCCTGCAAAGCAGTAGTTGGGGTTGTAATCGGTCATGATGACAGATGTGCGGATTTTGCTCAGTTTATACTCCGGGCTCTGCAGTCGTGCTCTGGATCCCTCCAGCTGTTGCTTCTTCAGGTGATAAACTGCAGGTGGAGAGATGGATAAAAATGCATAAACAAGATCTACAAATGGACAGAAGAGATAATGCTGGCCACACTGAACAGAATGACACCAATCCCAGAATTATAAATGGTCCAGAAACGTCTCTGGCTTGCTGTATCATGCTCTTCTTCACAGTCTTCAGTGATTTAGTAATGGATATGTAAAAAGTGTTATTCAAGCAAACACCTAACCACCTGGGAACAACTTAGGTTTCCTATGCTGCTGTGTGCATTGGCTGAGGAAGAGTGCTCCACAAGACATCTTGCTGACATCAAATCCAAAAAAACAAACCATCTCCTTGAATGAATTATATATTTAATTACAGATTGTGATTTCATCTAGTATTGCAGTGGCTGCTACAGAAACACCTGCTAAGAAGGCCTCCCTAGCTCTATTGCTCTGTGGCAATTAGTGGGGAAGAGCAGTTCTTGCCCTTTGGGACTGTGCTTGTGCCTAACTGCGGGTGGTGATGTTTCCTATCACTTCTTTTTCCCTGTTCCTCCAATCCCCTTGGGAGACCACAACACTTTGGCTCCAAGTACTGAAAGCAGTGGCACGTGGCCAGGTGGTCTCCTTTTGTCGAATTTAGCTGGGAAAAGCCAGGTCAAAGGGTGATAAGAAGTAAGTGTATCTTACTGATGGACAGGCTGCCACAGGTGAGGATCATTCCAAGCACCACAATCACAGACACCACAGCTAAGAGGAGGGGGAGAGACAGCTGTCCTTCTGGTATAGGACCCTGGGGCACTGGAAGAATGAAAACAGTACAGAGATCATGGTCAGAGCATTTTATAAAAATTACAGCAAATCCCTCTATAATCCTGAAGGTTGAAAAAGTACTTAAATAATTTTTAAATCATTGTGAAGATAGAACACAAATTGATAAACCACATATTTCTTATCCATTCTTCAGTTTTCTATAAATGGGTAGCATCACTACTCATAAGTGGAAAATGTCTACAGTCTTGATTTTTTGGAGCTCCAAGAGACTGTGAAAGGAAATAACTGTGAGTACAAGGCATCAGCTGACAGGCACAGTGGGAAACTGCTGTGGAAGGAAGCAATTTGTGTCTTAAATAACTCAGCAGTAGGTGGTAGGTTATCCTGGAGAGGTATTTATGCTTAAATATCTGATAGACTGAGCCCATTCAGGAAATTCACACCATGTCTTTTTACAGATATTTTACCTCCTGCCTAATCCAAATGTGAATGTCGGAGATGGTGGCAGAGATGCAGCTCAGCATGTAAGTGAAGGTCAGCAGAAATTTTCAGTCCTATGTTTGACTGACATTTCTCACACCACCTTGTCCACTGGATCCACTAGCTCTAACTCAGGAACTGAACATCAAAAAAGCCAGAAGGAGATATGATATAAAGAATAGAGATATTATCCAGTGAGGCTAAAACTTCTTAACTTACCGGTGCAGGTGACATTGTCGTTGGCCAGCACAGCCCCCATCTCACACTGGCACACTGGCAAGTTGGTGTCAGGGTCCCTCTTGCAGTTGTCTGAGTGGCAGTGGCTGCAGTTAAGATAGATCTGAACCTCCACCTCACCATGACTCTCCATGGCTGAACAAGGAATCAGACACAACAGGTGGGCTTAGTTCAGTTTTTCCTATCTTGTTCCAGTAAGGCAAAAAAGGCAACAGAACAAAACCCAGCAGGTACCTACAACTTCTCTCCTTCTCTGCAGGAGAGCAGATAGTCCAACACAGTGTGGACATGTCAGAAGCCTGATGGGGATCAGTAGGGAAGAAGATATTTGGTCCCTTGAGCAAACAGAGAGGCCTTGAAGTGAATTGACCTGAAAAAGTTGGGGACTGAGGATGTGTGGTTGAATCTGGTGTCTCTCCTGGCTTAGAGATTGACAGAAAAAAGGTCCCAGAGCACTATGAAAATACTTAAAGAAATGACCACAGCTAAAGATCTGACCTGCAGCATGAAATAAACTTTAATGAAATGAACAGAAAAACAAAGACAGGAGAAGAAGGAGGAGGAAAGAGGAAATAGAGAGGAAGAAGGAAAAAGGAGGAAGAAAAGAAATGAGAGTAAGAACCATATTGTACCTGCCAAGGGATGCAAGAAGATCTCTCCTATGGGGTTCACAAAAGAGATGCCATCCTGCCCACCAGCTGTGATATCATCACTATCAGAGGCATGTCCACCTGGGGAGAGAAGAGTATGGCTAGCTGATCAGTGCTGCATGCTGCAAAAAATATAATGTCTCTGAAAGGTTGCATTCATTCCCATTATCACCTGGGGTCACTCTGCAACCTTCCTGTGATATTGGATGGTATACTGTCAAACCCTCACTTGACCCAGCCAGTATCAGTGTTAGTGAAGTGATTTAATCTAATGCAGGTTTCTCAGTTCAGCAAGGTAAAAATGTTTTGTTTTGAACAGAAAAAAGAAATGGAATATTTTCCATGGGTAACTTGGAAATGGGTGAAAGGGTGATTCATCACACCTTCCAAATATTAAATCACATAGGAACACTTTTATCCTTGATTTCTCCAGTTATGGAGAGATGGTGGAGAGAGGGTGGGTTTCATACTGTTCAACTTGAAGTATCTGTGCCTCATCTCCTGCAGTCATGCACCTCTGCACTAAGAGACCTGCAGGAGCTCTGAAGGACACAAAAATAATCACCATGACTATTGCCCCAGCAGGCTTACCTCTGTACCCTCCGCCTCCTCCCCCAGAAGTACAAGCTCCTCCTCCTCCACCAAAACCACCAGAGGTGGTCCACTGGAGCTTGGCTAGTGCTTGGGGACAAGCTTGACCTCCTTCTCCACCTTCCAGAAGGGACTTCCCAGCCTGAGGAAGCAGACTCTCATCTTGCCAGCCACCACCTCCACCTTCAGTCAGAGAGTGAGAAAAGAAAACAAGAACAGGTAAGAGCAGCACAAGGAGACGTGCTTTGCAGAGAGAGGGAGATGAGTCCATATTAATTTCTTAAGTGCCTAGTTCAAGGTAAACTTTTCTTTAAGTTTAAAAGAATATACAGACAAGCTCCTTGCTTCATGGGCAATAACAAACAGGAAATCTAATGCACAGCCTGTGGTATGTGCAGAATAAACCAACAGCTCAGCACCAATTTCTTGTGGCGTTAAGAAAATAAGGAGCCTACCACTCCCCTTCAGGATGACTGGTTAGGGCAGTCAGCCATGTAATATGCTGAGTTTATCAGGGAAATAAAAATACATTGGATTTCTGTATCTCACTTTACTGGCCTCTCTGTAAGCCTACTACAGCAGGAGATGGACAACCACCAGATTTTTTTTATCTCTTAGGAATGGATTCTAGGCACAACCATCACAAAATTATAAATAAGGTTCCATTTCTGGTATAATTCTCATAATACAATTTTGTTGTTAGGGTTTAAGGGGAGTAAGGGGAAAATGTCTTCGAAGACCATTGTTACAGTGTGAAGGAGCAGGCTCCATCCCTCAAACGTCGTTTTCCCCAATTCAGTTCATAGAAGAGAGGGGTCTTCCTCTCTTCTATGGAATGGCTTCTACTGGGCGCTCATCAGCTGTCCTGTGCATTCTCTTTTTATCTGGTGACACAACATATAGGAAAATATCCCTTACAGACTAGCAGCATATTTCTTAAAAGTACTGCCACAGAAAAATACCAAAAGACTGAAAAAGAAGCCCTTCACTTCATGCTTACAGGTCAATGGGTGTATTCAGCCACCTGACTCAGACCTGGTGTGGCTTTTGTGTCTCACCTGCTGCCCCAGTCCTCCCACTGACTCCAGGTACGGTGGTGCTGTTCTCAAATTGCTCCAGGGGTACATCATCCAGGGAGTTGTCCTGAGCCTTCAGGTAGGCTTTTCCTCCTCCTCCTGCTGCGATGAGCAAAGGTTCGAAAATGCCATCCTTCTGCTGGAAAACCCCCCATCAAATATCAGAAAAACTTCACATTGCTTGATATGCCAACTCATACAAACTTATCAACGATGATGAAAGCATCCCAAAGAAGAGTGGCATAAGGCCAGGGTAATGCTACTGCTTGTCTCATAGAATCATTACAAAAATATTTCACATCATGTTCCTGAGTACAAAAGTAACTGTTTAGCTGAATGTCAAGGTTTTGTGACATATTTTTTAAAGACTGCTGCCAGTATTAAATTGGGATCCTGGTGTAATTCCCACATGTGAGCTGTTGAGGACTGAGGAACCAGTTCAGCTAGCCTAATGAAGGTGATAAATACAAGCAGGTATATAAAAAGATATCAACAACTAAAAAGACAAAACCCATAGAGAGACAGAAAGAGGAGAGGGAGAGAAAGGCAGAAGAGAAAGATTCATTTTTCATAATCTTTTTTAAAAGAACTGTTCATCATATGCCATGACTGACAGTGAGAGCTAGTAGCTCTGCTGGACACTGCTCAGGCAGGATGCAAAGAGGAAATACTTACTCTAAAGATGTAGGTTGCTCCTCCTCCACCCCCACCTCCTCCAGCCCATTCCTTCAGGTCCCTTTTTCTTTTGTAATCTTCTTCAATGAGAGATGACTCCCCTAAGCAGATCTTCTGAGTTTCAGGATTGCCCTGAAAGGAGACAAGAAATGGAATCAGATATCAGCAAAGTCCAACTCTTGAGACTTGTCTGTGTATTTCAGTATAATTATGTGATAATACCTGTCATGCATATTAGACATAGATAAACCAGTATGTAGATTATCTTTGTAGAAAGTGACCTTTTCTACTTGGACTGACAGCTGAGGGATAGATCTGTCTGTAACTTCTGATTTGCAAAAATGTAATAAAAAAACTCATTGTTAATTTCACATTAATTAAATAATTAATATTTTGCATATTTAGAACTTCTTATAACCAAAACATTTAGATATTTTGGATTCTGGATTAATTCTAAGAACTTTCTTACACATTTACTGTTTATTTCTCAAGGAGATAAATGCATAAAGCAAAGGTGACCCACACATAGTTGGGAATAATCTATTGATACATCTTAGAAGAGTAATTTGGAGAACCAGTTTCCTATTCCTGCACCAGTCTTACTGCCTGTGTCCTCTCATTCATGCAGAATCACAGAACGGAAGGCTGGAAGTGACCACTGGAGGTCATCTAGTCAGCCCAACCTCCCTGCTCAAGCAGACTTCTCTGGGGCATGTAACTCAGGATTGTGTCCAGATGGTTTTTGACCATCTCCAGAGAAGAAGACTCTATAATCCCTCCGGGAAGTCTGTTCTGTTCTCAGTCACCCTCACAGCAAAGAAGCTCTTCATCACATTCAGGTGGAACACGTTCCATTTTCTGCCCATTGCATCTCATCCCAAGACTGAGACTGAGATTGATTGAAAATTGACAGAGGGAGAGCTCTTTCTCGATTCTGTTAGTGATGGTGCATGGCCTTTCTTAGTTGGTGAAGCAATTTGTCTGCTTAGTTTAAATAGGAGAACAAATGACAGCAATGTAGATAAAGACCAGGGGAAAGCAACTGGGGTAAATTTGAGGAGAGAGAATCAAGGTTTGGAGCTGCAGAACTTCTCCAGAGAAAGATAAACAAACATTAGTCACCCAATATAGAGATTCATCACCATTTTCAAAGCCAAAGAAAGTTGGGCTTTGGAAGTGGGAAAAATTAACTGCAACTTTTTCCAGTAGCACCTGCCAAAGGGAGATAGTGCTGTGTTGTGATTTGCAATTTGGAGAACAAATGATGAAATGCAAGAGATTAATGGACAGCTTTTCAGATTATGACTTAAGACTAGAGAGTGCACTGAAAAGGGAACTGCAGATACACAAATGTATCTTTTATTTAAATAGATATGATTATTTTATTATATAAAGTGAAGAAAGAGTGGGTTTGGAGTCTATTGGAGCATCTGGGTAAGATATCATCTCCTTTGGGAAAGTAAATAGTAACAGGAATAGTATATGCATCCCCAAACACACCAGTCGGTGAGGAAAAAACAGCTTTGTTCCTGGGCAGGGTCAACAACACCTCTGGAACAAGGCAGTATCAAAATTGAAGCTGAAAAGAGATCGTTTTTGAGCCTAAGTAACAGAAGGACTTTCAGATCATTTGGTATAGCGTTCTGAGGACACACACATAAGTGTTCATGTCACCAATTTCCGTTTCTCTTGAGTGTTTTTTAATAATCACAAAAACCTAATTCAGGGGGCACTGGAGTTAGTAGGAAGATTCTCACTGGTTTTGGTAGGCATTGGATTCAGGCTTTAGTCTCTAAGCCTAGAGAGTATGTAACACAGTGCAGCCACAACACTGCTGAATGATTCCATAAGTAACAGTAAATTTTCTGAAAATCCTGGCAGACAGCAAAAACCGTGGACTGTGGAAAAACAAGAGACGGAGCACATCTCTTGCCTATGAGCTTCCTGTTTAAAATAAGCACAAGAGAGCTGATGAAGAACTTATTTCAAACACCAGGAGCTTAAAGCAAAGTTTTTGTGGGCTTCATATTTGTTTGTGCATTTTGGGATTGTTTTTCTTTTCAGTGTTCTTTATATCTCTTTTGAGATTCTTTCTAACTTCTTTTATTGGGTCTTTCCTGTCTCCTGCCTGGATTCTGGGATTTCTATCTTTTGTCACCAAACCCCAAGCCACCCACAGAATCTGCAAGGTCTCTGCCCACATGTGCTTCATGGCCCTCACCCCAGGGCAGGCATCCTCCCCCTGCTGCCCCACTAAGATGTACAGCAGCTCGTCTTTCTCCAGGTGGAAGGTGGCTGAGATGAAGACCCCATGGGACCTCTTATTGTGGTTTTTGGCTCCCTTCCCCCCGGCTGCTCCATAGGCAGAAATCCTGCAAGACAAAGTAAATAAATGAAGAAACAGCTCTCACAATTCTCATCCCCAAAATAAATCCATCTGCAAGGTCTCCCAGCCTTCACTTCCAAGCAGACATTTCTCCAGAGAGAAGCTGTAGCAGCTTGTGCGTATTCTTTGTCTGAGTCCCATGTAAGTAGGCTGCACAAGAGGACAGACCAACCCTCACCTGCGTACTGGAAACAGAGACTGCAGGAACAAATAGCATGAGCTGGTACAGCCAGAAGTCTAAGGCTACAGGACTGAGATTATGGCAGCACTCCTTGGCTGCATGCCCACTCTCACTCCTGTACTCTTCTTCTGATCTCTTCTACATCTCTGCTCACCCTTCCATGCTTCACAGTAGCTCAGATATTTATTCTTTATCTACTGCTCCTATTTCTTCACTGTCCCCTCCACCTACTCAGTACAGGTGGTCCCACACTTGTGCTTGTTGGAAATCCACAAACAAAAAGCAGTTAGTGTGGCTGCCCCCCAGCACACACTGATCCTCACCTGTATCTGTTTGTGGCTGGCACTCTCCAGACTTGCACTCCCCGGAGCCTGCCCTCCTTCTCCACAGTCACTGACACGTTGCTGTTCTTGTAGGCACTGTCACACTGAGCTTGAGTTGGCCCATGGGGACCACTGGCACCACATGTTGAGAACCACCACAGAACAACAGTTGTGTCCCCTGTGAGCAAAACAGCAAGAGTTGAGTCAGATGTGAGCTTGCCTGCATTTCTCAGATTATACCTACTTTCTTCTAGTCATAGCACAACTACTGCTTTCTTATGGTTACTGATTGTTTTCTCCTCTCTCCCCTTATTTCCTACACACTATTTGATAAGTCATGGGCTGAAGATAAACTTTATCAATTGGATGTGAGGGGGGAAACGAAAAGGGAAGAGGGACTGAACTTCTAAGAAAGGGTTTATCCGAGTGTCTCACAGATATGATCAAATTCCTCTTCTCAGTGCCAGTCTGAAGCAAGAAGATGCTCAACTTTCCAAATGAGAACTGAACCATTTAGAACTAAACTCTGTACACAGAGACAAGGGTTGAAAACATCTGTCATTGCAGCTAGTGACCATTTATGAAACACAGTTAAAGTTTGAAGAGATTTGTCTCAGGCTTGCACAAGAAGCCTGTGGCAGCAGAAGCTGCCAGGGAGCAGCCTCTTGCTACCATCTGTAGGGACCCTTCTTCCCCAGGAAATTTCTATCCTGGTTCTCATTAAGAATTATTCTTTTGTTTCTAAACAGTGCAGCAGATAAGGATGTTTTCTATTTCACAACCATTTTCTAAGACCCAAAAAATCCATCTGCTCCACTGAATTAGATGAGGCCTAAGAACAAAACTTTTCAGTAATATATTGAAAAACTGTGTGATACAGTTTGTGCACAAAAGCCAGGGTCAAAAGTAGAACTGTTTAAGAGATGAATTATTAAAATAGAGGTAAAAATTACAAACTTTTAAAGGAAAAATTCCAATCTTGTTTAAAGGAAAAGGCAAGCAAAACTATCCCCAACAGACATTATCCTGTGAACATGCAGATGGATCAATGCAGTATGAGTTTCAGCTGCATTACAGAACTCCCCTGAGCTAAATGGGAACAGACAGCAGTACAGATTATCACTTTCCAGGTGGACACAGCCTTCAGGAGCTGGGACAGTCACACAGAGGTATTTGTTGGTTGATAAAACAGCCTCAAGAAAACCTCACCTCCTGACCTTCTCCTTTAGACAGCTCTTCTCACCCACATAATTCTTATCTGTCCTCCAGAGTGGCAATCTCTACCACTACCAGTAAATTAGTCCCCCAGCGTTCTCTTGTTCTCCTGCTTTTTCATACAATTTTCCTCTTCAGTGTATTTCCTCATCCTTACTTACTTCTCTCTGGATTTTCATCTTTATGCCACTTTTCTACACTCATTTTATTCAGCTTCAATGCTTAGCACTCTTTGTATTCCCAACTTTCTGTACAGGTCTATGCCTTTTGTTCCTAAGCTGCCTTTCCATGCACTACAAATCTGAGCCATGAAGCTTCACACAAACTTCATGCAGTTTTCACTTTAAGAGATTCTGCTTTTCTTTAAAGAGGACCTGCCATCTCAGGGCCGGTGAGCTGGGCTCCAGCAAACTTCTTGCCTGTAGCCAAACAAGGACTACCTGACACAGTCTCCCCATCTTTGGCATCTTTGGATTATATATAGTTGCTTCACTGCTGCAGGAAGGCAGATCACACACAGGGGACAGGAAGGGAGTCACCTTTTATGGCCAAGAGATAGGTTTTCAGTACTGAATCATGTACCTGGGAGGGAGGGCTCTTCCAGGGGGTTCAGAGGATGTTCATCCAGGATACTAATCTCACGCGGGTACTGGCGTTTCCCACCAAAATGATTCAGTCGTTTTCCTGTAATAGTTTGTAGAACAGAGAAAGAGGTGGGAGGATGGTAGAAGAGAGCAATAGAAAATTTAAAGATTACATGAATTAATTAAATACAACTGTATGGTTAAGATAAGTAAATATTACCGTGGGTAGAAAGGTGTTTTGAACAATCATAATTTTGTGTTACTCTTTTGAGCCCATATCTTAGGTAAGCTACTTTTATCTGTGCTGAAGGCAGTGGGTCTTCACATGAACACAGACCCTCCATGTTACTCCATGCAGGATAAGCTCCTTGGTCTGCAATTTCCCATAGCTGTGATTATAGGAGATTTTAGGAAAAATGTAGTGTGGGAGAACAGATACCAGGTATTGATGTTCTGCTGTTCCAACAGGCAGGTGACAATTCTGGACAGTCAAATGATTGGAGGTGTAAAGGAAAGTGGTGACATAAATCCTTGTCTTTAGTTCTGAATAGTGTCATGGCAAATAATCCAGCTTAACAGATCACTCCCACCTCAGCAACCAACTCTGAGCCTCTGAGAGCTCACTTAGAGAATAAACAACTAAATAAAATTACATACCTCACTAACATACACAGTTAAGTAACAGAAACATACCCTTGTCACAAACTGTTAATCTTTGGACAAACTTTTTTGAAAATCACAGAGCAAAACCATACACTTCTGACTACTGAGATAAGCCTTTGAAAACCAGCCCTTTCTCAGAGAGGAGGAATTTAAAATCAACTGCTGATCCAAATAATCTGAATGTGTTGAGAACACCTCAACACCAATGCTGCCTTACAGCAGGAAAATAATAATGAACCTTTGCCTCATAATCTGCAAGCATCCTGTTTCAATAGTTAAATTGCCCATTTTTATGCAAATATTTTGATTGGAAAATCTCTAAGAAAAAGGCCAGGCTTCCTTCCATTTTGTGAGCTCTCAGTTGATTTAATACTGAACATTTTTAATCAGTGGAAAAACATTACAAATATTTCAATTTCTTCCAGTTGTGAGAATCTAACAGCTGTCTGATGCTCTACTGAAAAGAGACTCACTCAGTTCCAGATGGACAATTATCTCTGCCACAAAGCCACTGCTCTAAATAGCAATAATTAACACCCTTGTTAGCTGTGTCAGAAAGGCCAAATAACTAATTGAAGCATGGAGACCTTGCTGAGGTTTTACTCCTGAGAATATTCCCCCCAGGTCTGACTGAAAGCACATTGATGCATGCAAACAAAAGAAAGCTTTGTACTGACACACTCTGCTCATACTGAGATGGAGAACTTCAATGGATGAAATTGTCAAGCCAGTGAAAAATGAAATTAACCCAAAACAAATGAAATTAATCAAATGCAAGGAGGAAAACAGAATGAAAAATACAATGGCCAGAAAAGATGTTCCCCAAGGCCTGCACTGAATTACAAATTCCAAAGGTCACAACAGTTTCAGACACTTAGCGATGTACCAGAAGCCTGGTTATGTTTGCCAGAGCAAAGGAATGTAAATCACTCTCTGAAACAGAGTTGATCTTTGTGTCTGCATGGATTTTTTTGTGTCATCCCATCCCAATGAGTATCTTAAGGCAATGCCTCATTTCCAAACAGTCTTTCCTCCTTTTCCAAACAGTCTCAAACCCTTGCTCTCCAGAAGAAACTTAGTCTCCTCCGTTCTAAGCAGCAGATCAGCTGCGCCACGGGCTGAGCGTGGCCTTGTCCACACCAGCTGCTAAATGCTTTAAAGGCTGATTTATGCACTGTCAGACACAAACTTGTAAGGTGGCATTTTCTACAGACCCAGTCTAGCCTGGGACCCAGGGGCTGGTGCTTCAGTCTATTTTAGTTTCCACTTCCTCTTCTAACAGCCAACATGTTGACAGTAGAGTGAATGGAAGGGAACAAGAATTAATCCATATTAAGGTGTATCTATATTAAAAAAATGCAAAAAGCACAGACTTCCTCTTTCCAGGTATTAGCTAACACTGATTTCTCCACTGAAATGAGACAGAGCGAAGTGTAAAGGAGAAAGAGACATCTTCTGCAAGCAGAGAGCTAAAGTAATTCACTCATTCACTGCTTCAATATCTCTGCGACTGTAGTGAAAAGGGAGATAGAGATCTGGTGGCTGAGACTAATCAGAGTAAGATGCCTCACAGAATCCTCAAAATGTGAATGGTCTCCTCAGAGATCCCACCTCACTAATGATGATTGCAATACTTCTGAAAATCAGACTTTGATGGATCAGGGACTCTAAAATCAAGAAGTAGAGGTAATCTGTACAAAAGCTCTCTTTGGACAGCCTTGCCATTTATAAAGCAATCTGGGAAATCAAAAATTATGCACAGACTGAAATTTCTCGGCCAGCGCAGTAGAGTTTGACAGACCACAGACCTGTGATCTTAATTGGAACAATACAATGCTTAGAGCGCCAAAACATAATAGTAAAGGCAGTGAGAAGGGCAACTCAACTATCAGCATTCTATTTGCTGTGCTAGTCCATATTTTCATGTTAAAATACTCAAAATTCAGACCTCTTCCCATATAAGCACTATTTCACTGAAATTATGAATATCTTTATGCCTGTCTGCCTGAAGTTCTCACAATGAACCAGACATGCCATCCAGCCTGTGACACTGTCTTACACAAGGTGATGGTATAAGCCAAAATGTGGTTTCACCTCACCCTTTCCACAGGGAAAAACATCTGTCAGTGCCCAGGAGCTGCCATCTAAAGAATGGTCTGTTTGGGTTTTGTCCTTATTGATGTCTCTTCAGCTGCCCTCACTACCCAGTTGTTCACTTAAATCTTACTGAACCTTTCCTCTCAATTTTAAGGTCTGTGGAAAACCTCACCTTCTTTCCCATCTTGGATATAGAAACAGTGCTTTCATTCAGCACTGGGTTTTGTAGAGAGTTGAACTACAAAATTGAAATAGATGAAGAAAATAATATTTACATCCTAGCAAGCAGCAAATCCTTCCTTCCTGCCATACATCCTTCCTGCTGCCCTCATGAAAAGAACTCACTGCTTGGATTTTAATTGGCTCTGTCTCTGACATCTGAAACCTGTCCTTGCCAGAGAGAAGTAATTTCATTACTGGAAACACAGCAGAGCTGCTGGGCTTGTCTGTAACCTAACTGAATTAAAGTCATGAGAAGAAAAATACAAGGGGGCTGCTCTCAGAGGCGAGAAAATGTCAATTTGCTAAGAGGATTCAAGGAACAGGGGCAAGTGCAAGGCTTCTGAGAAATGTTTCCCTTCTGCTATGTTTCATCTGCATGACTCACACATCCCTGGGTCGTGCCTTCAGATGGGGTAAGTCCAGTTGCTCCTGGACATCAGTGCAATTCATCCCAATTGAAAATAAGGAGTAGCCTGGGTGGTCTGATGGACAAGCTCTGATAACATTGCTGCAGGGGCATTTACACCCCACCTGTTTGCCTAAGGATGCATACCTAGACCACTCCCAGCAAAATGTCTGTGGGTAAACTGGAGGGTCTATCTGAGAGCAGTAAACTCTAGCAGCTGGGTGCACATCAACTGGCCCAAGTGCATCTGGAGTCACTCCCTTCAGCTTTCTCAAGATTCCAAAACTAGCTGTTAACATGGAGGTCGGGAGAGAGGACTGTAAAGAACTGGAGTGAAAAAAATGAAATTACCATAAAGGACCAGCTTTTGCTCTTAATTTCAAGTGAAACTGTGCATACTCAGCATTTTATAGAAGAGCGGTTTCAGTGCCTGCAGAACAAAGGGACAGAGAACAGGACACTGAACCAGAAAAAGATGGGAAGGAATAGTGGCTTCTGTTGATGAGCTTTTACCACATCTGTTTTGACATAAACCTTCCCACATGTTATGTTAGGCTACAGGTAGCCGCTGCAGGGACATGCTATGACCCTAAATGCTGACATATTGAGTGTAGTGACACGTAGAGTGGCACCGTATCACCAATCCACATTTTATCTGCAACAGAATTCACCATTCAAGTGTTGCATATCTTCCAGTTCCTTTGCAACGGAGCATATTTTTCCCCAGGGACAAAAGAAGGCAGTTTCTAATATTTGCAAGTAGTACAAGTACCTAAATTCTTTCCCTTGTCTGCTAAGAGAATCCACTACGACTCCGGCTAACATCTTTCAAAGGGTAGCACTGGCTCCATTGTTCTCTGGAACTGTTGTCAGACACGTTATATAAAGGAAAGCTGTTATATATCTGGCAGTGATAGCTAACACACCTCCTTACAGACTAAAACAAACTTGTTGGAGTAATCTAAATTTTATTGTCAGAAGGTCAATTTACTCCTTTATTTTCTTTCCTTTCTGCACAAAAATATGGTGACTTTTGCCTTTGACTTTAACAAATTTGTTTCAGGTATCAATTACCAGGGCGCATAGATCAGCAGGGACTGTGGAAAAAGTGTGATGTAATCCCTCCATTTAGGGCTAAGGAGTAAGTTTAGTGTTTCTTGCCAAGACACACAGACAGGTCTCAACTATGTGATACAGAATATCCCAGTTTAGAGAAAAAAGAAAGAGCACTGGGAGATTGACACGGAGTAAAATTGCCTCTACTTGCAATCTTCAGTAGGTCTGAGATAAAATGGCATTGTGCTGCCAAAGGTGACACAAATGATCCATACACACTCTGTGGGGAGACCAGAACATGTGTCTTGGACCTGTGGGATGCTGATTACACTACCTACATTTTTGGGGGATTCTGTGACATTTGTGGCTCACCGTCAGTGAAGCAGTTCAGGCCAAATGTAATGTTGTCGATAGCAATGTCAGCTTGGGAATTCCAGCCCCAGGTTGCCAGGAGTTCCAGTTGAAACCTTTGCAATAAGACAGATATTTTAGAGAAGACTAATAAAGGACTAAGGAGAGGGAAAAACAAAACAAACAAACAAACAAACAACCTCCCTAAAAATACAATGTTCCCTTTTGATGGAAAAAACATCATCACTATTTAGAATTTTTCCTCCAGGCAAGTCCAGCTGAGCAGCCAAAAGGGCTTGCTCTAAGTCTTAGACACATATAAACCCCTTGCAAGTGCCATAACATTCATACAATTTCACATTTCATAGGGAACAGGATTGAGAGCCTTACTTCCCCTGCTATCTGCACATACATACAAGCAACTGACCCCCATTAATTGTTATACACAAACAACCATCCATATTCATTACCACAAACAGTCAGAGAGTTAGACTGGGGGAAAAAATATCTTCTTTCCACTCCCAAAAAGATAAACACTGAGCAGAATATCCAAAAATCTTGGGCCTGATCTCACTCAGCCAGTGTAACTCAGAAGGTGATATGAGTTTATTTCAGAAGGGTAGGACTTTATAAATTTCAGCCATAATTCCTTGAAGATTTAGCTCCCTGGGCTGTCTCATCTTTTTCCACTATGACCAGGAGTTCCTTATCTAGGAGCTCAGTCATGTCCATGTGCATTGCTACCTTCTGAATTCACAAGGAAGAAAGAAAATGAGCTGAAGGATCTCCTTCTAATGGATAGAACTGAATTGTTTTTCATTACATTTCAGAAATAAACAGATGTCTGATGTCCAGTCCATTTAGAGCTTATTAAAAGCATATGGGCAAGACCTCTGTTGCTGTCTCTGGTAAATCTCAATGATGATTTATGAGAGATCAAGCACAGACCTGCCTAACGCATTAATCATTCAGCCTAGAAACACACTTGTCCCAAATTAATGGCAGTAAAATATGTGTGTGCATTCCACCCACCAACCAAATGTTGGTTGATATCCACAGTTAGTTGCACTGCTGCATAAAAATCTTTAGGGATAAACTGCTTTTACCCCAACTCAAGAATGACCCCTTGTGCTTAAATGAAGGCATCCACACCTTCAGGATCTGAGCACTCTAAGACTAAGAGCAGCAAATGCAAATCAAGGGTCTCTTGAATGACCTCTTAGCTGGGGTGTTAGAGGAATTTTTCATTAGATCCCCTTCCTACAGAAACCCTCCTCTTCAATACCAGGCTTAGCAGGAGCATTTTCAAACCTCGTATAAGTCCACTGACAAATGACAATAATTCCCCCATTTGTCTGATGGAAGAGAGTCAGAGCACCCTGAGCCCAGAACCAGGGCACTTGCAGGACCCACAGGCATGGGCAAAGCAGCCCATCCTACTTACAGCACTCATATGGCATTATAGCCTTGGTCAGGTTAATCTGCTATGTCATGGAGACAGAGCAGACAAGGGTCCCTGGCACTGCACTGCAAGGTAGGCTTCTGCTCCACAAGAAGGAGCAGAGCAGTACAAGGGGGACCTTGAGGGATGACAGCCCCTCCCCACCTCCAGTGCATGAGAATTGACATTTCATAACCTCTAGGCTCTGTATGCCTCCCCTTCCCCTTAACTTCAGAAAAAGGGAAGGAATTTGTCTTTTGAACTCAGTGCCGTCTTTGCCTGAGGGGTTTCCAGAGTTCCTGTTCATTAATCTCTTTTTGCTGACCCCAACAAATTATGTTCTCCAGCTCTCTGTTGTCTGGTCCTCTGTCTTTTTGGTTTTCTTCTGGTAGCATTATTTCTCCTTGTGTACGTGAACCAAGTAAGTGAATTTGCCAGCCAATCACCAAAAGCATTTTTTCAAAGTAGCTAGATGCCCAGCTGGGAGGCTAATCAGCAAACTGTCTTCCTTTTCTCCTAAGAAATAAATTCATTGGATGAAGGTGTTGCTAAAAACTACCTAAACAGAGCCTTTGTGTCCTTCTTGTCTCCTTTTTGCTAAGGTTTCTGAACTTCTGACCCCATGAAGCAGCTCATGGCCTGCAACTTGTTACGTCTCAATTCATGCCTACTCTTCCTCCTGTGTAGTCTGTCCCCTTCCTGCCCACTTTACTGCTGCCTACCATCCCCTTGAGGAACCAGGGAAAAGTACAGCACTTTCCTATAGCTAGAGAAGAACAGGAGTTTCCCAAATATTTGGGATACAGAAAAACAGCATGCCAGCTCAAAACGTGCACTAAAAATGAACGCAAGTGCAGCCTTGCTAGATCTTGCATTACCAAGGAAAGCTGACAACATCCATAAATACACAGAATAATCATTCAGGAAGTTATATACCAAACTGCAGTAAAATTGTCCAGCAATGTTTATCACACACCTCTATTTACCATTGTTTTCAACTTCACTAACATTAAAGTCACTTAGGCTGAGCTTTTCTATTTTGGGTGACTTGGTATGGCTTTTCTAGCAGTCAAAACATTTTGTGAGTGCTGAGGATGAGGCAATGCAGGGATTCATGATTCTGACCATGCTCAAAAATGCTGGTAACTTTTTAAGTACTCTGTGCTACTAGGTATTGGAAGAGGGATCTGAAATTTGGGAGGAAGAGATCCACATATCAGGCATGAAGCGTTTCTTTTTCACATGAATGAGAATCAATTAAAATTTTAAGAAAACAGCTTTAAAATTTTTAAATCCCTGACATTTCTATGCCTCGAATTTTTTTTAATCCTGCAGTTTCCTCTTCCCTGGATATCTGAAAGTCTCAGGCAAATAGTACTTTCCACGCAGTGCTATTATGCTCCATGTCAGTTCTGCTTCAGCTACATGAGGTGAGAACTACCCTTCCAAATAAAAAGATAAACATTTTTTTTCCCCAGCTTTCCTTTCTGTTGCTGATTCTGGCCAAACAGAAGAAAAAAAAAGCTGCCTAAACTGAATCCAGAGTTAACAAGGTGTTATCCTGGAGAGAGGCTGAGAGCTCACTGGGAATTTTACAGCAGAGGAGCTTACACTTGGTGTGCAGAGGATTTGGGCCCAAGATCTACAGAGAGAATTAAAGAGCCAATCAAACAGGAGTACTGGGAATAAACCTTTACTGTAGGTCTGGGAGCATTGAAATGAAAGCACACTAGAGATAGCTAGGAGGAGAAGGGAAGTGCAGGGAAGGGATTCAGACTTCTTAATTAAAAAAATCCAAAACTAAACAACACACAGAGACAGCAGCTGCTAGAAGAGAGATGGAAACAAGAAGCAGGGAGAATTTCAGAAAGGAAATAACAACCAGAGGCATGAGATAGATAAAATGGTTTCCCAAATGGGAGGCTGAAGCAAAAGAGAGACCAAGTATATGAAAACAAGGAAGAAAGGCAACAAGTGCCCACAGTAGCAGATAGGACAGAAGGAATAGAGCATGGAAACAGCAAGACAAGAGGACTGGGACAGAGCCCATGTCCTAGGAGCACAAAGACCAGGTTTTCCTCCCTTGGGGAAATGGCTTCAGCACCTTCAACTCAATGGGTGCTTGTTCTGTGTCTGTTACAGATCAATGTAGCAAATGGCAACTTATTACTTCTGGCAGTCACCTGGCTATCACAGCTGGTACAGATTTGCCTTCTGGACTGAACAGTTCCATCCTTACTCATTGTGATCATCGCTGTTATGCCACTCAGTTTTAAATTTGAAAATGTCATACAGAAAGGTTACATGAAGTAAAACAAGACAGAACTACTTGAAATAGACTGCAATAATTAATACATGCATAACCTAACTACAGCTTTCATTTTGCCTAAGTGCTCAACTTTTTCAAACATTATGGTATTTGAACATTTGAATATCAATTTGTTTTTCATGCCATTCTGGCTATTGCTCAAAAAAAGTGTCTTGCTGTCCGTTCTCTTCTGCCACATAAGATTCATTTTGCTTTGGAATTAAGGGCCAGTACAGAGATTGGAGGCTTCAGGGAACAAGCATAAGGAACTGTAATCAGAGGAGGCAGAAGTTCTTAAATAGCTCTAAAGAGCCCCTTGGTCTCTGCTGCAGACAGGTCCACAGTGGAGTGCCCAGAGAAATGAGCTATTCTGCACTAATTCTTTACATATTGGCCACACTCTATATATTCACAACTAACAGATAGTAATCCACAGGGCTTCAGATTGTGTCCGACAAGAATTTTAAATACAGCGCTAGCAGGCAGACCAATCTTACCCTAAAGGAATCATTCATGGCAAATGTGTGCATGGTGAACATGTGATAATACTGACAGGTAATCAGGAGGTAATAATAATACTGATAATACTGAAAGATAATCAGGAAATTAAACCAGAAAGAGGGTAGAGCAATATTTATAATATTCACTGTACAACTTTGGAGGGTTTTTTTCCTTAAGTTTCATGTGAAACAGGCCTTCCTTAGGAATATGCAAAAAAAAAAAAAAAGTTCCCCCTCCCCCCTCAAAAAAAAACAGATTGGAGAAATTGAAAAAAATAAAAACTTATGTTGTGCAAAATAACCAGCTACCAACACCAGCTACATGACTTGAGATTGAGTTTCACCAGGTGAGGGAGAAGAAATGCCTGAATTAAATTTGATTGCATTGAAATTCTTTAAATCTTCAATATTTCACTTCATCTGAAAACCAATGTTGCACTGCATTTCTACATTTAAACCCCTGAAAACTTTAGTGTAAAGTTCATTTGGGCAACAGTCTTTTACTGAAATCATTGCATCAGTAATGTGGCAATGAAGGATTTCCAGCTGCCCAGGCTACAGTGACATTGATCCTAAACTGGACAGCTCTATTGGCTGAACTGTGGAATTACCATGCCTTTGACTTATGTGAGTGTTTTCTACTATGGGAGTACATAGTTTTCTACTATGAAGTGCAGCTATTCTAATGCAGCTGTTTCCCTGCTGGGAGCACTTTGCCCCTGTAAGTACACTGGCTTGCTCAGATTGCTAAAAGGTTTTTAGTACAGATGCTTGCTGTTTCCAAAACCTAAGTACTGTTTGAGGCTGCACAGAAGTGCTGTCACATGGCATGGGGTTGTGTTGAGCTAAGCCATGCATGTGCACAAAGATATGCACTTATGGCAGAATACTTCCTGAGCAAGCAGAGTCACTTAAAAACAGCTCTGAAAAAAGGCAGGAATGAAAGTGACACTTCACAACAAAGACAGGAACAATTTACTAAATCTATAGGGGTAACTCTGGCTGCCAACAGCGGAGCTCTTACCGGTTCTGAAGCACTGGCATCGGTAAGGTGATGAGAAACCAGTGGTCGCTCCAGCTCCCTGCCCTTTCCCACATTGGCAAGGTGATTGGAGCTCCCTTTATCTCTTCCCTGAGAGAGAAGGAGACTGTACCATTGTAGCTTCCAAAAACATGCACTGAAAATTGAATCTGTAACAGAGGAAGAAGAGGAAAAGAATGATAATCTGTGACAAAAGGGAAAAGTAGTCACTTCTCCCATCCCTAGGAATTTGAGACACCAAATCTCTGAACCTGGGTCAAATTCTTTAATGACAGAAATCACTAATCTCCCACTCATTGACTGTATTTGACTCAGGCCCCGTTATTAGCACAGAACTCTCTCAGGGAAGACCCGAACTGACACTCCTGTTGGGCAGCTGTTCCTCAACCACTGATGACAATATCCACAGCCTCTGACACCATCTGGGTGAGAGGACTGATTTCCTTGTTATTGTCTTCTCTGAGGGGAGAGCTGTCCTGCCCAGATACCTTTAAAATAAGAACTGTCTCTAGAGGCAGGAAACCTCGGTCCATCTACCTGCTCCAGTTCATAGGCACCACCTGAATTGTAGCGCCCCTAAGACAAGTGAGCAACAAAGTCAGCAGGCCAAAGAATGTTTTGAAGCAGGACTTGTCCTCTTTCTTTGAAACAACCACTTGCAGTTTGCCACAGAGCAAGAGAAAGTTGTCATTTCTACCACTGCTGTGAATATTCAGCTGTTCTTAATGTTACAGAGAGCTCCAGAACTGGCAGGAAAGGGAGCACACACATGTTCTGCAAAGAACAACCACAGAAGTTTCTTGATCCTGCAATGTGGCCTCAAATCCTTGCCAGTGGAGCAAAGAATCTCCTGTGGCTTCCGCACAATAACCAACAGCTACTGCTTCTCCTCTCCTGGTTTTGTAAACCTATCTCCAATCACATTTTATTTTGTTGTTTATGTTGTACCCAGCATATTTTACCTGGATTTATAAATAAATATAAATGCCAAAGTTGCATTTCTGGCACCTGCACCGTATTTATTTTCCCAGGTCTAATTAGGAGGCATCAAAGCTTCCTCTTTTTCCTCTAGCAAGCCTGGACTCCAGCTCAAACTTGCAGCTTAATTTTCCTAAGTGTTATGACTATAATATTATTTAATATTTTCAATTCCAGCATCTCAGAGCTGCAAGGCAAGTTGTGTGATTTTATCAAGGCCAGGTTGCATTAACCTTATGAAATTCCTGAAGAATATGATCAGACGTTTATTATATTCATCTATTTCTGGAAAATCCAATGCATTCTAACTTCACACTCCTGTTCTCAGTGAAACTATCAAGTTTATTTACTCCTGTACAAGTATTGCAGAATTTATGAAGAAAAATCTCAGCAGCAGATATACTAAAAGACTGAATGGCCCAGCCAGACAGCTCCATTTTCTGCAACAACTGGCTGCCCCATACAACTTAGCTGTTACCTCTCAGAGTTACCTCTCAGTAACTCTTCCTATGTTGTACAGCCAGCCTGGGGAGTTTTCCACAAGGAGTAACTGATTTGGGGCTTCTGCTTTCACTTACTGGGGATGCACCTCACATCCCCTTTCCAGTTCTGAACAAGTGGCCAGCTAGGCAGCATAGCCAGCTCTTCTGCTTTCCAGTGTTGTGCAGAGGGACAGGAGAACAGACTGTGTAAATGGTGCCTACAGCCTGATGATTTACTCCACAAAGGTGCTTAGACAGAAGTGACACACCTGGTAGTCTTCAGTGGCAAGACTGGCTGGCAAGCTGGTACTGGAAGCTTTAGCCATACCACTTGTCTGAGTGCTGTCTGCTCGCAGGTAGAGGAAGTGTCCTGTCAACACAAAAGTGAAAAAGACAAAATGATCTCTTGGTTTTTTGTGTAATCACTTGAAACAATTTAACATTATGAATGTTGCTGTAGGTATGAAAGCATATGTAGGTGTAAGCAGGGCTTGAAAGCAAGTCTGTTGGTGAGGTTGTAGTAAACACTCTGGTAGATTTTAGCAGCACAAAAGTCAACATCCCAAACCCCTTATTGGAATGTGAGTGGGTAAACCTCAGAGACCACTCAAGGTCTTCCCATAGAGAGGTGCACACCAATCTACACTCCTAATTCCTACACCATTAGCATCAATGACCCTTGCTGAGTAAAACACTGGGCTGGAAGAGTTTGTTTGCAGTCTTTGTTTCCAGAGAGACCTTACATAAGCTCTCAGGAGACAAACAGGATACTTGCATGGAAACCCTTCATTTTGGCAGGGAACTGTGAGGCAAGACTCATGTGTACTAACACTTCTGACTTTCAGCCTGAACAAGTGAGTGTCTGGCCTTCCTCCTTCTTATTTAGCAAGTTGACAGTTCTGCAGTTCTGTTGGGCAATTTTTACCTTGTGATGCAGCAGTTATCATATTGCTGCTGAGGTGCTCTGCTACTGAGCAGCTCATAAGAGAAAGGAGGATGGAAGAATATGCTTTATACAATTTTTTAAAGGTGAAGGAGAATCCTTTCTCTGAGAGTTTTGAGTTAACTTTTTTGCAGCACTTGTTTATTATAAAGTTTTGAGTCATGTTCAAAAGTTGAAGTTGTTACAGATAATACTGATGCTGAAGTTCATTTGGCAATGATGCCAAAATTTTTCAACCTATTTAAATAAACTTAAGTTCAAGGCTCTTGTGTATATGCATGCACAGAGTGGGAGAGATAACAATGAAGAACCTACCACCAGTGACTTGCAGAGTAGACCCTATAAATGAGTCCTCTTCAATCATTTTGGAAATGCCCCGAATAGACCAAGGAGATGCTGCAGTTTCATTCAGTGTCCAGCCACACAGACCTTCTTCAAATGAGCAATGTGAACCCTCTGGGAGACTGTCTACAATTGAGAACAAGAAAAAGTAGGAAAATAAGAGCAACTTGATTATGGAAGAACACAATCAAAAACAAAAGTGAAAATCCATTGTTGTCCAAGTTATCCAATATATGCTACACTATCAAAATAGGTCTCATTTGTTTATTTCCAGAGTCATTATTAGAAAGCCAACACTATGCTTCTGTAAACATTTGAGTCTTTTTTGTGCTGTCCTACTCTAAATTCTGGGCAAAACTGCAGCCCCTGTAACCTCAGGAACGGCAAATCACAGCCACAAATTTGGTAAAGGTCTTGCTACATATGAAATTGCAGGCATCACAAAGTTTTGTGTCCAATTAAAGGAAGGCAAATCAACAGATTATTTTAAATCACCACTGTACTTGCTAAAGCTAAAATTACTTCTTAGCAGCTCATGCACTGTTAGGGGATTTTTCTGTCCTGATGTGCAAGAATTCCTGAACAGAGATCTTGGAAGAACAGATTTATGACACTGTAGGTAACTAAGAGTGGAAAGATGATTAATACCCTTTCCTGAAGGGAAGGCTTAGATCTTGGGTCCAGAAGGAAATTTTCACCCACCTGCAGACATGTAAATAACATTTTCCCTTTCTCTGAAGTAGCAGTAACTGTGAAGGGAAGGTCATTGAGCCCCTTACTCAAATACTTAAGAAACAAAACCAATTTTTTAAAAAAAATCCATTTTGCTCTTTATAGGGTGAATTTTCAAAGAGAATGTTGGTATCCAATTAAGATAAATTGGACAAATTAATTCAGGAGGTGAAATACTGAATTAATCTAAAGATGGAATCAATTTAACTTATTTTGTATTTTAAATTATTTATTCTAATGGAATGAAGGTTCCCATGAAGTGTCATGCCACATACTCACCACACCTCACTCCTTCCTCTTTGGTAGGGCAATCACTGATGAACTCACAGATCTGTAGGTGGCTGACACAGCCTCCATGAAAGCAGGGGAAGGTTGAGCCTTTGTCATATACAAAAAGGTCTTGATTTTCTTTATCTAATGGAGGGAAAAAAAAGAGAACTAAATCTAGAGATGAGTTGACAGGATGTGTATGACCCTTTTTGTGTACTAGTTTTCACAGGACCTTGTAGGACCTTGCCCTTCGTACAATAAATCTCTGCTATTTTCATGTAGGTTTCTATCCAGCGTGAGATTCCTGGACCAAAATTTTGCCCTTCTCTTTCTGATGTACTGCTTTTGATGTGTTTGTTCCATCTTCAGATAATTTTGGGGTTTTTTTAATGAAGGGCCTAGCAGTTTCCTACTGTGATGTGCTCCTCAGTTCTGCACACATGACTGTGCACCTGCCAGGCAGCTGTGACATGCTGCATGGCACCCTGCTGCTGGAGGCAGGGACACCCACTTATCTCCAGATACATTGCTATGCCCTATTGAAGCTCAAGTTTAACCAGCACTTGGGCTGCTGACTCATTTCTGTGCCAGCTTCCAGCTGTGGCATCCAGCCCATGAGGAAGCTGCTTCCCCAGCAAGCTGGCTTGCTGTACACAAATTTTAGTCATGCACCCTAGCTAGTCTAGTCAGTTCTAGTCTGGGAGCATTTGACTGACTTCACAGGTACCCATCAACCAGGCTGAACATGATTTTTAAGTCTGATATTTCCCAAAAGCCTAAGTCTCAATGCACCCAGCCTGTCCTGTGGATGCAGGCCTGTGCTCAGGCCTGTTATGGACATGCTGCCCTTTAGCAGAGCTCTGCAGAGAAGTAACACTGGGAGGCTACCACTCTGGAAAAAATGTAAAAGTTAGGGAACCAATTGCAGGAGAAAGAGAAAAGAACACCTCTGCAGCAATCCAGGTACACACTCTGAAAAAATAATTTTTCATGACACTGTTTTGTGCCAGATACATGCACAAGGTTATTTAGAGACTGAGAGCACAGTGCTTCAGCATTATGCATCTCTCAAAACTCTAGGACTGTCAAAAAAATTACATTAAAAATATAGCATGTTAAATTAAAAGAATAATGACTAGAATTAAATTTCTAATATGATCAAAACCATGCTCACAATAGTGTTTTCTTTTTACATTACATTCCAGGCTGTTTCTACAGGGTCTGCAAAATGGAAACAATAACATTATATTAATTCATGAAATTCAGGAACTGAAGATGATTATGTCCCCAACCTGAGACTGCCTGTGCTGACAGACTCCTGCACTTCCAAGAAGCCTAAATGACATTAACAAGGTTCTGCACAGCCGCTGAGGATCATTTGCATGACATTTAGAACAAAACTGTAAGCTCCAGGTAAAACTGACATCTTAGCTGAGCACTAAGGGCCTTAAAGAAAATAATTACATTCCAATTATTTTCATTTTAGATACAAATTCTCAGCCTGGCAGTAACAAACAGATCCCATCAGGAGCAGATAACTGTTTCTTTCCTTCATAGATTTGTTAGATAAAGCCCAAGTATGGAAAAGGCTTTGGTTACACAAGGTAGACTGTTCTTGATTATTTAAGAGAGAAAAATACTAAATACTAAAATAATCTAGATAAAGACTTTTTTCATCCTTGTTTTTGGATTCAGCATAAGTCCAGTTGTTTTTGGTTTTTTCCCATATAAAGATCAAACAAAGCAAAGCTCAAAAGCAGAGAGGATCACTAGAATTACTTCTATAATTCTGAGTTACTCATCTTTCTTCTAAATTCTCTCCTGTCTCCCATTTTGGTGAGAATGTGTTTGTTTATTCCAAACCTGTCTGTGTTGCAGCATACCATGAAAGCAGTTCCTGAGCTGCAAGGAGCCCACTGCCAGTACTCCAACCTCTTGTGCTCCGCAGTTTGAATACATCAGGGTGATTTTGAAAGGTCTTTTTATTTGTCCAATCTGGGCCACCAGGTGTTTCCATTTCATCCTAGAGGAAAACAGAATGTTATCAGACATACACACAGCACATCGGATTCCATGAAGTCTCCAGCATAATGATTCTGCATTGTACCAAAGAGAAGTAATAGTATCCATGTGGGAAATGGATCAATGAATTCAAATAGCAAGATAATATATAAAACAAGTGATGTTCAGCCTAGCAAGCTCATGTAAGGTTATCTTTGCTGCAGAGCTTATTGTTAATGATGAAGAGATCCAACCATTCCCAATGATTCTTAAATGAATCTTAAATTATCACCAATTTTGGTGACACACTACCCCAATATGTGCTTTTCACATACATGTTTGTGTTCTGTTTGCTCTTTAAAGTACAGATCAACCAAACAGCTGCACAAGACTCTGGATCTCCTCAAGCCAACACTGACATTGTGTGTTCTGAAAGCAAATGTCTGACCCTGAATGTTTCTTGGTTGTGTCAAGAATGAAAACCTTTATCTGTGTATTGCCTGTCTGATTTTACACCTTAGCAAACCACGGTGCAACCATAAAGCAAGGGATAGAAGAGAAGTGCTGTTCCAGGAAATGCAGATTACTTGTGCCATTTACATTTCACTACAGACCAAATGCCATAACCTGCACATCTAGACTGCAAAGGTTTCTCAACTGTGCAGCAGTTGTGGCAGTTTGGAGAAAAACAAATGATCCCCTGTACCCTAATTTTAAAGATGGTTGTCAGACATCACAAGCTAGAGAGAGTTACCAAAAGGGGATTTTTGAAGTACTTCACTCAAATTAAGTCTGATGGAAGTCAGGGTATCCAGGTATCACCTAAAAACTACAGCAGAATTCTTAAAAATATTTTCACTTTATTTTTTTGTTTCCAAATCTGTTCCTATATCTTATGCTAGCAAGACAGTAAAGCACAGTTAAATATATGTGTTATTATTTTGTAAATAGATTGGAGTAAGGCTGGTGAGAAAGGAATCCTTGCTCTAAGCTCTTTTTCTGAAAATAGTATCAGACAGAGATAATTTTACCCACATTCTATACATTGCTGATGTTACTTGTCCACTCTGGACAAATGACCAAGGTGGTTGCCAACTTAATAAGAGTAATAAGAAGGCCAGGCCACAGTGTTAAGACATGCTGATCAGCTCTGCTCCTAGGATTATTTTTTCATGTAGGAAATGCCTTCCGCTGCATTGAAGTGCTCTTGTACCACTGCACCAGAAACACCTTAGAAGGCAACACCAGATTACAAACACATCTCTTCTGGACTCAGTATAAAAATCATAGAACCGTATTTGCCACTTGCAAAAAATCCAGAGCGACTTTAATTTTTTATCACCCTCTCTTGAATTTTCCCTTCATAATTATATAACTTTGTCTGGACAATCTTTTACTATCCCTTCTATGGCAACCACCCACCTCTCACTTCACAATTGTACACACACATAAATACCCACAAATATCCTGAACTCACATGAAACTGAGCTCTTCTTACATGAAGATGACCCTATTTCCTCTATTTCCTGTCCCATCATAATATATTCAGTAGCTCATTATAATTTAATTCATCTTCAGAAAGGTACAGCCCTGAATTGCAACAGCACAATATCTACTTCCCAACATGGAAGAACAACTGCTTTGCTTTCAATTTGTATTGCAGTGCAGCTTCAGGAACATCCAGCACCTATAAATATATCTCATAAATATTATAAATATCCCCCCTGCCACACTGTGGGACAACATCCAAGACCATACAGCACTGACCCAGAACTGAGTCACTTCTGCTACATGACACAGCTTTGTTCATCACTCCATTGCATCCTGTTGACCACAAGAATGAACGAGTCATAATCAAATTGGTGCAATAAGCCTATAAAGGTAAGGACAATCTTTCAAATTTAGCTATTAGGCATAGTTCTAATACCTCTACCAAGTTACAACCCACACTCCAGCTGAGACTCCACAGTATTGCCAGAGTTAACGCAACACTGAGTGCAGAACCTGTGGCACGCAGCCTCTGATTCACAGGCAGTGGTACACTTAGCAGTAGCAGCTGAAGAGCCCCACAGCTGAAAACAATGACTGTTTCAGCTGCTGCACCTTAATACTATATGCTTTATGAGCCAGACACTTTGGAACTTGCTGTTTATAGACTGGTACATCAAAATAAAACTAGCCATCTAAGTCAATAAACCAAGCTCTGAAATGCCATGACTCAGGAAGACAGATTGCCCATTCTGCCATCTTTGCTGGGAGAGGTGTGGTATCTGGTGGAAGAACAAGGGCCACCATCTTAAGCCACTTCTGCTGCGAATTAGTGCTCTGGCTCAGAAGAGCTGCTAAGTTCCCACGAAACATCCCAGTTCTGAACTGAAATATTTCTGCTACTGAAATTTTCTCCATTTATAACATGCCAGAAGAAGCTGTCTAGCATTCAAAGGTTGCAAAAATGAGAAGTGGCTTTACATTACATAGAGTGCTTTTGTATGTAAAGTCTCTTCATCATCAAGGTATTCCTCAAGAAAGCCTCCCCCACTAGATCCAACTGCAGCAAGATTTCTAACGCTGTAAATAATTACACCTCTTTGCTTGGTCTCACCGTTGAAACGGAAGCTCGTCAGAGCCAATGCAATTTTCTTAATGGAATCAGGAACGAAGCCCAGTGTTGATCCAGCAGAAGATGGATCATTGCAGCAGGCTTCCAGATAAACCACACTTGGCAATAACTTTACTATTGATTTTATGTCAAACCAGATCTTAGGTATTGAGGCAATATTACTCTTCTCCTAAAAAGAGATGTTAAAATTCATCTGTATGCATGGCAGAACTATTAGGGTCTGATATAATTTGGAGAAATTTGCATGGATAGAAAGTTTAGTGCTGCAAGATATCTAATGCTTAATGCAAGAAAATTCAAGATTCACCCTGAAAAATTTAACTTCAAATCTTCTTTTGTAGGGTTTACTTTGGGTTTTCATTAGCCTCTCAATCCTCTGCTGAACAGATGTTTTCCACCCTCTTCCTACCAATCCTTTCTATGATGTGATTTTTTTTATATCCAACAAAGGTAACTGATGATTAATTTTAGGAAATATTTTATGTAAAGAATAACCATTTCTTCATTAGGACTGAAAAATGCAACAAAGCAGAACATGGAAGCTGAAATATTTTCTAAATTAGGGGGTCCCACTGCATGGGTTTTTGCACAAAGCTGTGTATGCTAGATGTTTCTAGACTCAATCAGTGAACATAAAGATTAGAAGTTGTACTTTACTTTTATACACACAGGAAGCTGTTTTCTGCATGTCCTCACATACATCCGATGCTAACCACTGGACTCAAAAGGAAATAGAGAGTGCAAAAAACATGCCTACCACTCCAGCCTTCACCAAACTCTTAGAGGGTTATTCTTTGACACAGTATATTTTTGGGTACAAGCTCAAGAGAGGCACAGGAGGCACTAATTGAATCATACTCTCAGCTTGGTGTTCAAAATTCATAGTCATGTATAGCAGCTGGACAGCCTCACCCTTTTTAGATACATTTTTTTATCAAAAGGGTTCTGCTCATTGTTGTCAGCATGCATTTAGGCATTATCTGAGAAGACTTACCAGGCTACTCCCTTGTCATCCTTGCAGTAGGAGAAGTTAAATAACTTTTGTGGAAAAAAACAACCACATTAGTAGAAGTGTCAAAGATGGCAATTTTTTTCAAGTGTCTCAGAAGATGGTGGAGCATTTTATCCACCATCCCTTCAAGAAAAAGGGGGAAGACACAAAAAACTAAGCAATAAACAGTTTTGTGAGGTTGGCTAACTGAAAACCCACGTGTGCACATGGCCATGAACTGTTTGTTTTCTGATCTACTGAGACTACCGTGGTCATTCCAGAATGAAAACAGAACAAAATCAGCTAGGCTTATTAACTACAGAAAATGAAAATATTATCCCTGCCCCAAATTATGCTTTTTTATTTTAAATGAAGTGTGAGTACTTAGAGTTGAAAGAAGCTAGCTTCTTACTGAAACAGTTTTGGCTAAGAACACTGAAATAATTGTGGTCCGCAACAAACACAAGCATGTGAAAACGCTCAAAACCACACAGGACTCAAGAATTTTCAACTGTGGCTGATTCTGAGTCTGTGTGGTAAAGATGAAAAGGTAGGATAAGCAAAATAGTAAAAACATTTAAGAAAATAAAGTTTTAAAAAAAATTTTAAAAACATATATTAGATGTAACCTGAATAAGCACCATAACCATAACCCTGAGGAAGTGAAAATAGTTTTCTGAGTTAGGTGCCAGACAAAGAAGGCTTGGCCTTGCAAGCAAGGCTACAGGGTCTTGATGTTTGAGCTTTACTGATATAATGAGAAATTAAATGTTATATATTTTTTGTAAATGCATAGAATCTTAAACACCTCACTCCCTCAGCAGTTCTCCTTCTAACAGTAATAGCTCAGAACACCCATGATCTATAGGTATGGTATTTAAAAATATATAAACAACATGACTTTGTGACCTTGTCCTACTTGTTCAGAGAACATAGCACCAAAAGTCCATCTGCTTCTTCTTCTTTCATTAAGGCTTATGTGTGAAAAAGCTTCAATACTACCAATTTAATTATAAGTCCTACTAGTTGGTAAGGTGAACAGGAAACTTTCTCTTACATGTGACATATATCTAAGCTTTTAGAAACTGTGTAGCTGATGGATCCTGAAGGAGAAAACACCATCAGGAGAATATTTCTAGGTCCAGAAAAAGAATTCACTGAAGTAGTCTGGTGCAACTGGAGTTTATAATGAAGTTTAGCTTGGTCATGGAATTGAGAGGTGACAAAAGAGACTGAAGCAGGATTTCCTGGTGAGTCTTGATTATCTGAAAAAAGTGCCACCTAGACTTTTCTCTATGTCCAGGTTTCTATTCTGATCTGAAGGCAAACCCTTGGTAGTAATTTTCACTGGTTACACTAGGCACTACACATAGGCATCTACCTCAAGGTACTTCCTTGTCCCCCCTTGTTCTGCTCTAAATTGTGCAGCAGGGTTTGGTTAAGACAGAAAAGCTTGTACAACTCCTATTCCCTGTGGAAAGTCCCTGTAAGGTGGGAACCCTTCAGGGTAATCTCTCCTTAACACCTCATGTTGTTAAAATCTTAACCATGGAGAGAATGCCTATTTCAGGCTACCTGCCTAGCAAGAAGCAAGTCAATCACTGTGTTAGAAATAAATTCTGTTTGGCCTGCATGGTCAGCTTTTTTTTAATTGTACCAAGATTTCAAAGTTCCCCTGTAATGAGGGAGGAAAGGAAGGGTATTTGATAGTTCCTAACTTTGTTTTATGTCTTTTCTATCCTCCTTTCTATCTTGATTTCAAACAGGACTTGGTCTCCTCCCCTGTTTAAAATCTTAAGAATAAATTCTCTGAGCTTACCAGTGCTTTATTTCATTCAGTAAGAAAAAGTAATACCAGTGTCTGTGCCAACTTCCAGTAAAGCTAACTTCATTCTAATAAATCTAAATGCCATCACTTTTAGAGAGATGATAATCTTGACTTCACATAGAATTGTTTTGCAGTGCTCAAATAAGCTGCTAAACAACATCTATGATCTGTTCCAGAGATGCTGATTACCAGCAAAGCCTGGTCTGACCAGTAAGGGGTAGCAAAAGGGTACTTTGTGAGTTTACATTGTGGAATAGAGCTACACCTGCAGACGCCTGTCAAATATTCAAAAAGCAGCAAAGGCAGCTTTGAGTAGGTAAAAAAAGCATATTAGAAATTAATCCCAGAAAACACACAGATTTTCAGTGAAATTGGCAAGAAGATGGGAAAGAAATAGCCAGGAAGAACTAAGCAACAGCTGAAAATGAGAGAGAAAGAGGGAGAGAGAGATCTGGAAAAAAAAAGACTTTTTAGTTAAACTCTGCTATCTTTGGCTGACGGGGACTCTTCGCTACAGATCTCTATGGCAGCCTGGGGAGTGCCAAAGAATTCAAAGAAAACAAGAACTGGGATCTCTTGCTTAAGTTCTCACTGGGAGTCAGTCAGGTGATGGAAATAAAAAACTCTGTTATGTGTCTGACCCAGGTTCTTACAAGTTGGACTGCAGCAAAGGAAAAACAAGCACATGGAAAATGGAAAAATTAGATGACACGTGGACTTTTCTCTTTCTTTTCCTGTTGTGATTTATTCCCTTTACCCATTTCTCTTCCTTACTGCATTCTGCTACACACAGGAATAAAGAAGTAAAACATTGGCAGGATCAAAGGGAATACAGGACAAGATCTGTGGTTGTTACACTTTCTTTTGTTTTCCTGCACCTCTTCTTACCTCAGTTTTTTCCCTCCTTGAACTCTACAATTGGAGCAGAAGTGGATACTCCTGAACCTACTAGAAGGGAGGAAATTATTAAAGAGGTAAAATCAACCCCACCTCAAAATGAGAACTGGGACCCTTGTAGCTTTCATTGGTAGGACCCACTGGATCAACAGAGATATCAGTCATGTTGCCAAGGCATTTTTTGGACTGAATGCATTTTACAGCTGCAGTCCTAGAATCAGTGAAAAAATTAATCACTCTTCACCCTTCCAAATGTGACAGAAGCCGAGTAAGATCTAATCTAGTGTGTCCGTTGCAAAGGGGACACACAAAACCTGTGTCTATTACAGGCATCCTGTCAGGAGGCTGTGTGCTCTAGTCCTGAAAGTCATACCTTTATTTTCTGCTATGGTAGCAATAATGATCTCAAGAAGGCAAAAGACACTGATAAACAGCAGCCTAGAGGAACTCCCCTCTACCTTGCAGTTCAAAGGCTCAGCAGTTGAAAAATGATTGTCTTACCCAGCATTCTCCTCATGGCCAGCTCTCAGAGAAGTTACTGTGTTTTTGTTTGTCTCTGCATATTTGATTTCAACTGTGAATCTCTGGAGAAGAGGAACAGCATCCTGTGAACCTATGGACAGCTCCAGCAAGCAAGAATCCAAGCTCCCAGGCAGGATGGGGCTTTGCAGGCTGAACTCACACCTATCTGGGAGTCTACTGGTGTTCAGGAGGAAAACAGCCCCTGTGAAGAGAAAAAAAAAACAGAACAAAATAAGAGACACACAGCATGGATGGAAGAGACATAATAAGAGGAAAATGGAGAAAGAGTTTGAAGAAAGGAGTGATGAGAATAAAGGAAAAGCCATGCACATAAATAAAAAGAGAGAGAGAATAAATTAAAAATTAAGGATTTAAGTAAAGAAATTATAGAAGAAATGAGAAGAGAAGAAACCAAAAAAAGCTTGAAGATGTGTCCAACAGAACAAAAGCCAAAGACTTTGCCAGTCAAACAGCAGACAAGTAAAGCCAGCTCTGGCTTGTATAGGATTGAATTTCCAAAAAAAAAGACTCTGTAAATAAAAGCAGCTTATCCCAAAATGGGGAGATAAGAAATAAGTGTATAAAGGGGCTGGCGCCTTAGAGGGTACATCCATACACAACAGAGGCAGCACACATACATTACATGGTCATTTCTCATTGACTTTTGGGCACTGACTGGGCCTGTGGGAGCCCTGCACCAGAAGCAGCACATGGTGGCACTTCTAGTGACATGGACCTGAGCCCTCAGCCCGCTGACTCCTGCTGCAGCCAGGATCCGTTCCAGGGGAACTGTAGCTCTGCCTACCTTCAACATCTCCATGGGAGGAACCGTTTTCCAGAAGCATCCGCTGCCTCTCCTGGGATGCCAGGACACCAATGGAAGATAACACCCAGTCTGGCTTTCCAAAACTGTCTGTGGACGTCACCCATGAACAGCTCGAGCCAATGACACAAGAGATTTCTGTTGTGAGAAACCAAAGGTTTCAGTGAGGCCTATCCCAGCTCAAGGGGCACATGAGTGACTGAAT
Source organism: Zonotrichia albicollis (assembly GCF_047830755.1). Lineage (NCBI taxonomy): Eukaryota > Metazoa > Chordata > Aves > Passeriformes > Passerellidae > Zonotrichia > Zonotrichia albicollis. Next base: position 30,680,650 of record NC_133824.1, on the reverse strand, counting down.
GTACAGTGTATGGGGGCTATATCTCCCACGAAATAGAAGAATTGAAGAGAAAAAGAAAATTTTGTCCTGAGCTATAGCAACAGAATCTCTCCCAGACCAGGTCAAGGAACACATAAGAATGAAAAACTAACCTGCAAATTCTTGGCAGAATGTAAGTCATATCAGTCAAAGGTCTAGACCACAAGTATTCGAAGTCCCAAATTAGAATAATACAATAATATCAACAAGGATATTGAAATTGTATGGATTTGGCATTTTGGCAGAAAGAAAGAACTGATACTCTAAGGGCAACCCTCTCCCTGCAATAGAAAGAGCCTGACAGGTTCTCAAGCAAAATAGATGAGCAATGTAAGCTTTACACATTTTTTTATTTTTGTCTTTTTAAGATAGTTTTACTTTCCTCTAGCAGGATAGATAAGAATACCTTCTTAACAAACTCCAGAGTTTGCTCGCAGTACTAAAAACTAGATCATCTTGGCCAGAATTTTTCATAATCAGCATATGATAAACCCTACAAGAAGTAATTCACTGTTCTCTCATCAATCTAATATAAACTCCCTGAAGGGATGTTAGCTGCACAAAGCTCTCCCACACAGAGTGGAGCTGAATAGAGCTGATATTAATTTGCATGATATTTTATTTTCAGTAGTAATAATAATATTACAATAATAACTGGAGTGTCCCCAGGCCAAGTAAGAAATACTGAGAGACTAAACATTCACATTGAGCAACCTGATGTTCAGCGGGCATTCAAACCTTGCAAACACGAATGACACTAAGATATGCCTTTTGTAGTCCTATTCCTGTGGAGAAGAACAGGCAGGTAGGAAGGACAGAATTAAGGTCAGGGATATAACAAGGAAGTGTATCTGCACAGGTATAGCAAAAATAAAAACATAAGAGCCTCCAGAAGATTGCCTATATTTCAACTAAACTTTCAGACAAAGGAGAAAAGGAAGCCTCTTTTGAATGTGACAACAAAAGCAGACTAGCTTTCTCCTAATTACTGAAGTTAATTCTAACTTCATTTTTATAAAACAACATCCAGTAAGCAGGAGAAAAATAAACACAGATGTTACAGAGTGGCACATAGCTTTGGGTTGGCATAGAATGTAGTCTCCCACCCAAACACTTTTCCCTTGCTTTGGATACTCCCCAACTCTTTCTGGCCTGCTCCTACTGGAGTTTGCTACCTCTCTCAAACTGACACCTGGGCCAACCATCCAAACACCTTCTTAGCCCAGTTCATGGAATGCATACAGCTTAGGAAAGGCCTGGGCGCTGTTCAGCCCATCATTTTTGCATGGAAGCCACAAGCTGATGAACTGGCAAACTGTGCATGTGCGTGTGTATGCAATGCTAGATACCAGCAGCACACAGGAATGAGGACTCCAGTCACTCTCCTGGCTCTGTTGGATCTAGGGAGAAATGTCTGTGCACAGCTTCAGCTGTGGTTTGATGATCCAATAAAAAAAATTTAGGGATCTCAATAGCTCAGAAACTCCATAGAAATGTGAGACAAAGCAGAGTCCTGACCCAAACCTGCTTGGCTTTTTCAAATGTATTGAGCTTTGACAGGTTAACCCAGTACCTACAGACTTATTGTTAGTAGAAATAATATTCTATCAGATAATTTTTTTTGTTGGTGGTAAAACCCAGAAAGCAATTTCTCTCACAAGATTGTAACAGTGAAAGAGACCAAAATGAAAGCTCAGGAAAGAAAAATTTCCTTTTTCAAGTAGTCAGTTACTTGAAACTATTGTTTATGACAAAATCATTCCATCAAACCTTAATAATACCTCCGACTGCGGTGGCAAGGACTGTACCAATGCAGACTTAATTCTTTGAGTGTGTCTTACATGACAAGGTGGTTCCCAGCCGAGATAGGTGAACACAACTTTTTCCTTGAAAAGCACCTAATTCCCAGCTCTCTGAGCTTTATAATGTCTGTCTGCCACAACCTGTCACTGAAGAAATCTGAATACCTGCAAGAGTCTGAAACTGATCTGGAAAGTTTTTGACATTCAGTAGAAAAAAGACTGTTTTCTCTGGGAAGAGGTTATATGCATTACATTGTGCTAATCAGCAGTAAGCTGGATTTTAGCACAAATCACAGAGTAAGAGAACTGGGTACACTCGTGGCTACAGTGAAAGAAACACTGAAAACTGAAACCTCTAACACCACTATGTACCACCTTACAGGTGTTTCATATCCAGCTTTGCTTATGAACTTGGAGAACCTCAAGTACAAGTCAGCAAAAAGGAAGAACATGAAAAAATAAAAGGAAAAAATAAAAGGTATCAAAGAGAAATAGATCTGTATTACTACAATCAGCAAAGGACATGTTTTAAGATATTACAAAAATGCTCCAAATAAGATTGGATTGAAAGAAGCACATGGACAGTGCAGGGTTTGTCAGAAAGGACTTCAAAGAATTAGATACCCTCTGGAAGAGGTTACTGTAAGGAACATTCCTCTGGCAAGGCTAGGTCACCTCTGGGAGCAATTTGTGACTTTCCTGACACCCAGAGGCCTTTCTTTATTGTTTAGCATCTTCATCAACAACCTGAACAAGGAGACAGAGTGCACCCTCAGCAAGCTCACAGAGGTTGCAAAAGAGAGGAGCAGCTGACACACCACAGGGTTGTGCTGCCACGCAGAGCAGCCTCAGCAGGCTGGGGATCTCAGTGGGCTGGCAGGAGCCCCTTGAAAGAAAAGCCCAGTGCTGCACCTCGGAGGATAACCCCGTGCAGCAGTACGTGCTGGGGGCTGAGTGGCTGGACAGCAGCCAAAGAGAAGGCTTGGAGAGCGCGGTGAACAGCAAGCTCTCTGCAAGCAGGGAATGCACCCGTGCAACAAAGGCAGCCAACAGCTTTCTGGGCAGCATCAGGAAGAGCACTGCCAGTAGATCAAGAGAGGTGATCCTTCCTCTCTATTCAGCACTGGTGAGACCACAGCTGGAGTTCTGTGCTCAACTCTGGGCTCCTTAATGCAAGAGACATACTGACCCACAGGAACAAGTCCAGCACCGGTCCTGACTGAGGGACTGGAGCATCTTACATAAGAAGAGAGGCTGGCACAGCTGGGATTGTTAAGTCTGTAGAAAAGTATGGTCAAGGGTTTATCAATGTGTACAAACACTTTGATGACAGGGAATGAAGCGGAAGCTAAGCATTCTCAGTAGTCTCCACTGACAGGACAAGAGGCAGTGAACACATGCTAAAAAACTTCACAGCTCACTTGGTTTTCACAATGCCTTGAAAATAAAAGTCCATTTGGAAAAAAGCTTCATTCAGTATAAAAAAAAAAAAAAATTGTTCTGTAGTAGTGGGAAAGCAGCTCTACTAATTAGCTTTTATTTCAAGAACTCCCAATCTCAAATCTGATGGAGTTCAGTGTGCTGATCAAAATGGTTTTATTTTTCTTTCCTTTTTCTTTCTTTTCCCTTTTCCTGCTGTGTTGGGGATTTTTTTGGTTTATTGAGGGGGGAGGCAGTAAGTTTCTTCTGTGGAGGGTTGTTTCAGGTTCTTTGTGGTTCAGTTTGCTTGCTATGTTTTGGGTTTGGTGGGGGTTTTTATTCATTTAATACAGAAATAAGGAATCCCCTTCAGTTTACACTGGCCTTTCTGAGTCGCTGCTCTAGTTCCAGTCAGAAATACAGTGCCATAGCTTTCTGGTAAGAGGTGCTTGGGACTGCCAGCACCTATCTTAAACCTAGATTCTGAAGGAGAAATTAGGAGGATGTAAGGAAGAGGAAGTGTGGTACCTGGTGTAGAAGGCTGATGCAATGAAACCATCCTATTTTTTATCAGGGAGAGCTTCTGAGTTGGATTCGGTGAAGAAGAGTTTTCTTCATGTGATCCAGAGCAGAAAACAACAGCTACAACAAAATAAAAAGAGGAAGGGACGTGTTTGATGTTGCTTTACAAAACTCTGCTCCCATATTATAAAGCATGTGCATATATATAACAAAGCCCTGCTACATCACTCTCACCTTCACTGCAGTGCATTGGGGCAGTACCATCCTGATGTCTCCAGAATAATTCATACCAACAGCAGCTCTTTTATTTATTTAACCTGTGCATGTGAAAATACACAAGTCCTGAGCTAAGCATGCAGTAGTTTGTATCTAAGATTATCTCTGGTCTTTTCTAGAAGTCATAAACAAGTTGGTAAAAACAAACATATTTGTTGCCAAAAGGTGTTCACAGGCAGAAAGCAAAATTAATTGTTTTCAAACCTTGGCCATTTGGGTTATAAATTCAGCAATATAAAAATGTCAAATCATGTCAGAGGGGACAGGAATCTTATTCACAAGAATTGCAGTGGACACAGGAATGTACAGACTTGTCATTTATAACATTTAAGATATTTTCAGCAGAGATAATTTGAACAATAATACTATGAATACTTGCATCAATATCTATAAAAAGAAAAACCCCTCAAACTTGACCATATGTTCATATGTTCACTTACTATTGCATATAAGTTTTCAGCAATATCCGCTCCAATTTTGAATTGCTGTTACAATTTTAATTTTAGTATATATTACAATGCATCATACAGTGAGTAAAATGCTGTGAAATGTTTCATAGCATGAAAATGCTGAATCCTTCCATCTTTTACTATGTTACTAAAGACAGTAGTAATTCAAGGGGTTCCAAGGAAGAGCAATTTTAGAACAGAACAGCATTATGCTGCAGCAGACACATGCTCTACTGGTGACAGATTTGGAGTCTCCACAGATCAATTGTCAAACACTATATTTTTTTCCTGTTTCCAAATATTTAGGGACATTAAAATAGGAAAAGTTGGTTTTGCACTACATATATGACACAGGCACTGCTCTAATAAGCAAGGTATCTTCAATAACAGGATGAAATCCTCAAAAAGAATGGGAATTATGTGGCCAAAGTTTAGCCAGCCTTATGAGAAATCCATGCTAAAAACCAATCATATATTGCAAACAAATCTATTTCGTTATATAAAAAGAAATTCTGCCATGTAAAGGGCTTTGTCAACTGAAGTCTGCTCCTCCCAACTTCTGTTCTGTGTCTTTTGAGATATTGCTCAGTTTTCCATCTCCCAGTCTTCACTCAGCACTGCTATTGCTTCAGTATTTACTTCCTTCAGGGTTTTATGTGAAGTCTGTTCCACCTACTCGTCTCCTCGCACACTCCAAGCTGCTTGTATACTTTGGAAATAGCCTGAGTATCATGGGACCCACAAACATAGTACAGTCATAGCAGAAGTTCTGCTAGAGACATTTTTCCTGATACAACTAAAACTTACACAAAATATTTGATGCAGTCACACCCCCACTCCCCTCCCCTAGAAACACCTTTGGGATGTTCTTCTTGTTTTTCATTAACATGCACAAGATCCTGTGGCATATTACCAGCAAAAGAGCCCTAAGCTACTTGAAACATGAATTTACTCCCTCAGTGTGGAAAATACCTCCATTGCCATTGGTGATAGTTGAGACAAATAAGATACAAAACAATGGCAACACCCTAATCAATTTGGCAAAACACTGCAAGAGTTCATTCTAATGAGTGTAACAACCATATTTACCTGTCCTGGGAAGATGTCACTTACCTAACTGGACATCTGAAAGGAAGGAAGGGCAGTCATTACAGCCAAATTCACTGACAAAGTGTACTTGGACAGAGGACCCTAGACTCAGTGATAGACAATGCACCCACAGAAATAGGTCCCCATTAATTCATTTCATCAGAGCAAAGAATTTCTGGCTATGGCTGAGCAAAAGAACACTCACAGTAGCAGCTTAGCAGCCTCTAGTCCAGCTTTACTTTATCTCCCAATTATTTTTCTTTCTCATTTTTTCAACTTCTTTGATTGAATTAAAATATCTAGCATGTATAGTCACTAAGATGCTTCTGATCATCCCGCATCATGTCCTTTCACACATATTTGCATGTAATTTTTGTATTACATAAATTTCAGCCTGAAAAAAATAATAATGACTATTACTTTTCACCTCGATGATTTCTCTACCTTGATCAGCAAAAGTCAATTGTTTAAGTGAGAAGAAATACAAGATGGAGAGGAAGGAGATTAATGACTTTAAGCTAAGTCTGTAATTAAGGAACATAAAGAGATCAGGAAGAAAGAGTGTAACATATTCAACTGCCACGGGAAAAGATGGGATCTTTTAACAGCACAGCACAAATCCATCTCTTTTTCAGTAAAATAAGAAACCTACAGCACTGAGAAGATAATTCCATTTCTTTCACTATCTTACTAAAAAAAAAGCAATGAGATACCTGCAGGGGTGATTTTTATCCTTGCATCCTGCTGTTACCTTGCAGAAGAGCAGAAAATTACAGAAAATACTTACAGAACTCCTGATGGGAAATCAGTTCTAGATAAGCCAAGGCATCTTTCTGACAAAACAGGAATTTCCTTTAGAGCACTTTCTAGTTGTATTCTCCATCTAATGTCAAAATAGCCACTTAATGTTTCTCACTGTTTCTCTGAGATTAATATACAGAAAATTATCTCTGTCAGAATGTCACACTAAGCCTGAAGTAGACTATTTGTTTGCTACCTATTCAAGCATTTTTTATTGATCCTAAAACTTCCACTTTCAGCTCACTATAAATAGTCTCTCTTGTTCATGAGCATTTACAGCCTTAAATTATTGACCTTGCTCTTTGAAAATATCACTGGGATCTCCTACTGCTTGCTAATAATCTCTCTTATTCTTTGCTCATTAGTTGGTTCTACCCCAAGTCCCTTGCTTACTTCATCACTCTTGTTGTATTCTGTCTAGACAGATTGCAGGTAATGGTCAAAAGGGAGCAACACAACCAAATACAATTTTCCCAAGGCTTACAAGGTGCTACTCCAAAATTTTCTAGAGGCCTCTCCAGTTTTTCAGGGAAAAAGGCAGAAAGGCAGATATCAGTGCACACTAATGTCGTGCTATGCAGAATCGCCATTCTCTCTCTCCTGAGATCTCTCTGTTAATCCATGCACCATTCTCATATGACATTTTAGCCAAAATAAATTATTGTAGCTGATTGTCTACCATGACATCAAGTGTCCTGTGATGCATTTCCTTCTACGACATGTATTCCCAACCTCCACTGTAGTTCTCTTTGAGATATCTAATTCCATGGGTGAGTTCCATTGAACACTGACTTTTTTTTCCTGCCTTAATCTGTAAGTTATCAGCAGATCAGAAATACAGTTTTAATGTTGTCTTCTGACTTATTCTTAAACTCCTAAATAGAACATAACCCAGAACTTATATTTAGAGGAAACTTATAGGTAGAGTTAATTGACAATAATTCTGGTTGATACTTGTGTTTTAAACCAAAAACATGACACAGCCATTTGCACCAGACACTCACTTAAGTACATATGTGGAATTATTAATTTAAGAATGTGACTGAAGGTACAACGTCCTACAGGACTTTTGTCACACTGGTAAATGTGTTTGACAAACTGATGCTTCAACAAGATGGCTCTTCAAATAAGCCCTTTAGATTGACAAGTATTTATAAACCCTCTTCTAGCTTTTTGATCCTACCTATAATATTATGGTATTTTTACTCAGACTGATGTTAAGGCAGCAATCTTCATATTACCAAGCAGTCCTACTTTGCAGGAGTAGAGCAGATGCAATTAAGTATTGTCATCCAGCTTATTCCATTTATCCTTTTAAAGCACTAATGCAGCATTAGTTTTCTTCCAGTTCTGCAGGATTTCCTCAGTGTCCTGACACACTTGTAGTAAATATCAACACATGGAAGTGTTTCAAAGTTCCTTAACTAGTTCTTTCAAAATTCTTGAACACAAGCCATCTCAACCAGTTGTTTCACAAAGCAGGGATTTTAATAACAGTTTTTTTCACAATATTTTTTCATTGTTCAGAAAGCCAGTGCACAATTTCTATGTGACAGTGAAAAATCACTTGTTTTATTTTTTCCTAGAATACTAATGTTTACTGAATAATTTTTCTTTTTGTCTCTATTATTGACAAACCTACCACACACATTTATGACAGATTCACATAATTGATAAAATATTTTTGCTACTAATGTACTTGGAAAATTTCCTTAGACTTCCTGCTTTCTTCTTAATTTCTTTTGCTTTTTTTTTAATCTATAGCTAAACTTTCAACTTTTCAACTTCCTTTTAGTGCAAGCAATGTAGTATTTTCCTGATTTTTTATAACAGCAGAGCCTCCTCTGTCAGCTATAGGCTTGTAGCTTTCTAGCTGTTTAAACAAGCAACTAAATTATTATCTGAATCTTTCTGTCCATGAACTTTCTTTCAACTGAGCACTTTCCTTTGGCACTGTTTTGAATTCTGAGAGATTTAGCTCTTCTGGAACTATCAAGATATACCACTTTCAGATGTTATTTAGGCACAGAAGTCCCTTTATTTGAATACCTCATCTGAGGTACATGTCAGACCACTTAAGATTTTTATTCTCTTTCCAAGAAAGGTGTTCTCAAGCCACAACCACTTCCACTTGTTGAACATCTGAGTTTGGTTCTGAACTCAATTCTTACCTCAATTCTTTATCTGCTTAGAATGGATGGAAGGTATTATCCTAACAAGTGACAGGGGAATTCATTCTGATGGTGTCATCTATTCAATGTCTGCAAGTCTGCTCCCACGCTAGCAGAATGAAACCACCAATATGCCACTTTTGTTGACGGCTTCACATGCACATACACACACAAGGAAAAAAAATACTTTTTTCCCTCCCACATTATACACAACAGGCTAGTCATTATCTTATCCAGATCTTTAGTTGGGTTTAACAGTGTATAGCAATCATCAGCAATCCCATTGACATTTATTTTAGGTATTAATTGACCTTCAAGATAATTTTGTTCAATGGCTGGGGAGAGAGGCAATGTCATTTTACATACAACGCTGTTCCAAATTTACTTCAGTCCTTTGAATTACAGGAATTCCTCCTTCTAGCCTGAGAAATTCCAGTTTATCATCACTGTAGTTTTAGAAGTTATTAATTGCATCTCACTGCTACTTGCTTATTAGCCAGCCTCATCACGATGATCACAGGCAGTTGGAGAACTCCTCTTTTAGTCCTTAGGGCCTTGTTTAATTTTATTCTCAATATCTTGCCTCTCTGCTAAGTGGTTTTTTTTTTCCTTTTCTATCATTTCCCTTGGCTGTTAATTTAACCATTTGAAAAAGTCTGTCCTAACAAATCTGGAAGTTTGCTTCCTCTCCAGTGAGCTGGAGGCCAGTCAAACTGCACAATCTCTTCTCACTGGAGAATATAGACGTGCATTTCATTGACCCGAGTCTTATACAACTTATCTGACTAGAACAATACTAGAACAAGACCTTTATTTGTTTGGTCTGTTTTTAACTTTCTTCCTGCTTTATAAGCAGAACATGAATAGTATCTAAGAACATACATTGTCCATCCTTCTTTGGCACATTACAAAATTCCTAAAAGTTAGTTATATTCTGCAAAACTAAACCAAGTCACTTATGCTATGGACTATACTTGGTAGCTGCCTTGGTAGATATTTTCTCTAGAGAACTTTCTCAGATGCTGCAATCCCAAGAGACAGAACACCACCTCCTTGCCCACCTGCTGACTAGAATCTTCCATGAGGGGTGGTAAGTGGATCTATCCAAAGGGATTCTCACAACCAGTAAGTCCCTGTAATAATTTTCATGTGGATTGCCAAAGATCATCTGCAGTTTCCATGACATACTGAATGACTAGACACTTAGGGCTGTATGAAATTCCTCCAGTCCCCTCTCCTGCTGCTCACAGCAAGCTGCTTCCTGGCTGCCCCTGGATACACAAAATGCTGCTTTGTCTCACATTTCCTCGCTTTCTTTATTCGGACACTCAGTGGCCAGTTCCTTCCCTGGATAGTGGTGTTTCCTGAATCATTTTGTGCAACCACTCTTTATTCTCCCCAACACTTTGTAGAGTGCATCCTCATCCCTCCATGCATCAAATACTTGTTTCCAACAAAATCACTGTGTCTCCCTTCAAAAGCAAAGACTTGTGAAGTGCTGGCACTAAGTACAGTACATTGCAGGTTTCCACCCCTGTGCTACAGCCAATAGACAGAACTCACCCAGAAAAAATTTTGCCCATGCCATCTGTATTTTTCTCACAAACCTCACCTATTGAATAGGAAATTCCTGGGTCGTCCTCTCGATACTTCCCTAACTTGGCATATTGTCTTTGAATAGCAACTTGCTAATTATGATTTCTTACTCAGTTTTCAGTGTATATCTACACTTCCTGAAATAGATCTGAATTGCTATTTTAATTACTATTGAGAAATAGGATGCCAAAACCACTTCTTGGAATCCAAAAATACGGCATCTACTTCTTCCTGCTGGTTGTGTGTTGTACACATGCACATACTTATGTGTGCACATGTTGCCACATTAACTTGGAAAGATTTCTCTTTTTATAGCTAAGCTGCTCAATACTCAAAAATCTATTTTTATTACACTAACTGTTCACTACTCATTACCTCTACAGGTAATAAAGGGTGGGTTTTGCACTGTGTCTCACCTCTTTTTAGGCTGCCCAGAGTCAGTCATGTGCTGCACAACAGCACAAAGGCACTTTTTCCTCCCTTCCTCCTCCACTCATATTAATGGAGAAAAAAAATCATTTAAGAGATGCATAACTGTGCTTTCCCTGAAAGGGATATGGATCTTCTTGGGTTCTTGCAAACTGACCAAAAACAGAAATGGGAAAAAGAAGAAAAATAAAAAGAAAAAAATCAAAAGTGTTGAATGGACCAAAATCATAAAATTCTTTGATTCTTCAAGAACTTTTCTTTCCTTTCCAAACCTCAAAATACTTTTTCATTTTTCTGCAATAAAAATACTATCCATTATTAAGGAAAATTTTCCTTTCTCATTGGTTAAATGTTTTAGATTAACTTTCAATATTTTCAGTCTTGTTCACATCAGGCCACTCTGGCTGTTGCCAAAATCAGAAGGATGACAAGATGGGGAGAGTGGAAGGACTCAAGCCTTTCAATCTGGCTTTGTCATTTGAGAAAAGAGATAAGAAATTGCACCCTAAGACACCTGTTTTACAGCAAATTGCCAAAGACCCATCCTCCCAGAGAGAATGCAACTTAGATGACTGACTTACATTATGTGTTACTCTGAAATGAATAAAATGTAGGGGAATGTGTCCAATTCCTAATGAAGCACTTCAAGCAGCTACAAATAACCAAGAATACACAACTGAAATATGTTTTGCCTTCCAAGGAAACAGCACTTACAAACTGATGTGCTCTTGCACATAAATGTAGAGAAAGAAATATAATTGGTTTATTCCTTTAGAACAGCAATTATAGGGTTTTTCAATTGCAGCTTAAAAGGAGGTATGTGTGAATTCACGCATGCAGGGGTGACAGGCACAACAGAAGGTGAAGGAAGATATGAAACCTGTGGATGCAGAGACAAAAGCAGAATGGATGGGATCCCTCAAAATGTTACCTGAAGCCTCACTCTCTGCTGATGATAGCAAAATGCTGAGTGACCATTTTCTCATGGTATGTTTTTGTATGGAAATGCCAGTTCCATTGCTTAATAGGAAATACTACTATCTTCCAAATAATCAAGTGGAAAATATTACATCATTTTGTTAAGGTTGAAACATGTCATCTTCACTCTGTAATATGCTCTGAGTTTAGAGTTAACATTAATACAGTAAAATATATCTAGCTAAAGGAAAATAATGTTCTCAAAACAGACTGCCATACTGAATGACTATCTTCAATAAAGTCAATGCATCAATTTGGAACAATTTGTTTTGTGAAAAATGTTAAGATTATGAGTCTTCATCATCATTAGAATGAAAAAATATTTCTAAAATCAGTTTCCCATGAAAGAGAAGATCTAGTTTTTAACAACCTTCTATGCTAAGATGCAAAAAAAAATTCTTCAAGTTGCCCAGAGCAACCAGCAAAAATAGGTGAGAGAGAAATTGCTAGAGATCTGTCCTTCAGGACATGCTCAGCTTCCAGCTTCAGGATGCCTCCGCACTTTGTAGTGTGTGTACAGGAGCTCTGTCTCCCCACTTCAGCTTCCACATAACAGCACTGCAACATTTCACAGAAAAAGAGGAATTGTCTGCCAGCAAGAAAGTGAAAGAAATATGATTTTCAGATCCAGGCCTTGACTAAATTATTACAATGAATATGAAATTGATCCTGCAGAATTAAGTTTAGTAAAAATAAAATTATTTTCAATTACTTGATTTCACACAACATAAGTGGAGAGGACAAAAGTGACTTTAATCTGTCCTTGAGCTCCATTGATCTTCGAGGTTACTTTATGTCCCTTTCCATCCTTGTTTTACTAGTAAGAACCTCAGGAATGCTCGAAATGCAAGCACTGCTGTAAGAATCCCTCAGGGGCTGCTTTGCTCACGGAGGCTATTCTGAGCATAAAGGCACATTTCCTGCGCTTCTCTTTCCTTCATCTACTTTTGACACAATGATGACTGTCAACAGCTCTTCATCATCTAAGGATTCCCTTTTGAGTACTTAACCCTTGCACAGCAGTGCAGGACAGCTAAAAGGATGCCCATATATCATTAAAAGATTTTTTTTTTGGTACATTCCTTTGTCTGGTAACTCTTCCCAGACAGGAACAGAGGCTGTCAAGGTACAGCATTGTTGAGCAGGCACTACTCAAGAGGAAGGGTCCTCATTCTCATCCTGCTATTAATGCTCTGAGCCACTGTGTGCAATGACACAGATGATGGGATCAAAGTCTTGGGGAAGGTGCTTTTTAGTAAAAAAAAGGAAAAGTGTGAAGCAAAGGCTTGGTTGCTGTTGTCCTATCAGCTCTCCTGGTTCACCTGGACAATGAACCAACTAGCACAGCCAACACTAATTTCCTTCTCCAAGTCTTTTGGTCAATAAAACCTACAAGCTTTTCTCCAACATTCAATTTCTGATGAATCTGTTTGGAGATTACTGAAGAATCAGAAACTAATTTGTATGTAGCATATAAATCCATCCATTTTGTATCAGAAACAGCATCATCTCCTGCTTTCATTAAGACTTAATAAAATACACTTGCTGCTGAAGAGCATAAACAAAGAGGGAAGAAGAACAAAGAGTTATACCACCCCTATAGAAAGACCAAAGACTGAAAGAGCCTGCTAATTATTTGCTTCTACTCATCTTTATTTAATCACTCCAGAGACTGCCCCAGAGATGATGTTCATCTCAATCCAAGGAGGAACAACTGATTATGACAGATCTAAATAAACCTAGCAAAAGCATAACTCATAGGTATTGCAATTCAACATTAAACAAATAAATTAATCAAACCCAAGAAACCCCTTCCCTCCCCAAAAGCAACTTTAAAACAAAAAATCCACACTCAACTTGGGCAGAGTAGTTAATAAATGGGGAGGAGATGCAGAGCTGCCAGATACTTGATTTTTTTCCTAGGAGCCTGTGGAAAATGCTGTTAAACTATCAATTCTCTAAGGATACTTAAATGATTACACCTGATGTTGTGCTGGTACATGAACTTCTGTAAAGAAGGCAGAAAATCTTGCAACAGGAAAAGCTCACAGCTACAATCCTCCTGAGAGTACTAAAATGTAGTCTGGTATCAGAAACACGATGTGTGATTTAAAGTACTGTTCTGAGTATCAAAGTGTAAGAATGAGGCTCAAAACTCTTAGCATAACAGTAACACAAATACCTTTGAGGAAAAAACCATCCACAGGAGTCAGCAGTGTGTACAGACCATGGGGTGTAGAATGAGAGACATGCTAGAACCATGACATTATTGGCTGTGTTTGGTCTGATTCGAATAGAGATCTGTTAAGAAATGGTACCTATTATTACTGAGCTAGTCTGATTAGTTTGTTTTCTGTAGTGAAGTTCCACATTATTAAGAGAGCAAAACACTGTAAACTGCATTTTGATTACTGTAGTTATATCTACAGTCTCATTTTAGTTAATTAATTTGAGCAATAATTTCAAATGTACCAAAGTTAGTTGAACAAATAACAACTACTTTGACATGATAGTTATTGCAATGTATCATTCATGACTTACCAATTCAAACTCACAAAAGAAAGGAGAATGCAGTTGCTACTTCATGTCTTTATCCCTGAAGAAAAATGAACTGGGAGGTAGTTAAAATATTAATATGCTGGGAAACCAGAACAGCAAGACTTCACTAAGCATGTCACTCAGTTCCCCTGTCAGCAGAAGTGAGTATCAGAATTCTCAAGACCCCGTTCAATAGCAAACTTTAAAGGGCAGCAACTGTACAATCAGATTAAAAGCAGGTGTCCAGAATTTTTAAGAGATCATTTGGCATCAACAAAGAGAAAATAAACTCAAGGACAACCAGATTTATTTTTCTTGTAGCATCTAGAATGCTAAATGCATTGTGATACTTGGTGATCCAGACTGTTAATCAGTAGCTGCCAACAAAAACACTTGTCAGCCCCAGAAATAGCCCCCAACTGAGCTGGAAGGGGTCAGGGAACAAGAAACTGTGTGAAACCAAAGTTCAAATAAGTTATTGGTGCAAATGAAGAATGAGGCAGATTCTCACACTGCTTTGCCAGGTCACTTTCCTGTATTCTACAAAGAACTGGTGTGTTATGAGTGAGAAGTTTCATTTGCATCGTTTGAAAAGAAAGAAAAATAGTAATAGTAAGAAGGATTAGCTGCCAGTCATCTCTTTCATCTAAAAGCTTGCTACCTAGCACCAGGATAAAAATTGGCCTTTCATCAGCTCTTTCATGAAATTTCTCCTTTATCTCAGCTAGATTCATTGGCAAGCTTCCTACTCTTTCCCCTAACAGCATCAACTACATTTTGGACAGATGACCTGACTTCAAAATATTTCACCAAGGTACAGCTGCAAAGTTACCTTTTTCTGTCAATAAGGAGAAGCATACCAGAAAGGTAACACATCCTAGATAAAAAAATAAAGAATATCAGGCATTAAAGTTCAGGGGAAGAAGATGATGTGGGTAACAAGAAACTTGTTATCCAAACACATGTGTTTCTATAACCAGAAAAGGAATGTGAAAAGCAACCAGTGTTACTGTTTTATTTATTTTTTCCCTCTTTCCTATTTGGTCACCCTCATATGAAAATCACTCTGGGCTCTGTGACTTCAAAGCATAACATCTTGTACACAAGGAAAGATACCTTCACCATTTGACATGTAATTTAATATTATGATAATGTTTTCTTTTAATGAAAGAGCAGAGGTTGTTTATTTGGAAGTTGGCTGCTGGCCACCTCTTTTTAAGCTATATGAGACTGTGGTTTCTTAGAGCTGTATGAAACATCTGTTATGAAATTCAGGATGGGAAGAGAAACCCTTAAGACCTGAAGAACTGGGTCCCAATCTCAGCTCTTCCATGGATTATTGACAGTCTAGGCATAGGCAGAAGCTCTGATCAATAATACACTCCACAGAGATAACACAGATAATTAGAATCAGGCTCTATCTAATGTAGAGGAAGCCAACTTCCCAGCTCATACCTCACATTCTCAGATAAGTAACAATGAAGAAATAGCACTGCAAATAAAATTGTATAGAGAGAAGAAGAACAAACTCATGTGAGAAAAGAGGCATGCACAACTGAATTGCCTTCAAATATTAAAAAAAAATGTTTCTCTTTTGGGTTTTGGGGGGAGTTGGGGTTTTTTTTGTTTTGGTTTTTGGTTTTGGGGTTTGTTTGTTTGCTTGGTTTTTGTGGGTTGTTTTGTTGTTGTGGTGGTGTTTGTTTGGAGTTCCTTTGCTTTGATTTTAAGAACCTGGAGCAATGAACTCAGGTAATGCCCATTGTTTTAAGAATATATCACTGGAGTCCCAAAGTGAATAGTCTCCAACTGTCACAAGCTGTGCCATCCTGCTTTGCCAAGCAGAAGATACTATACTTGCTGGAAATTACAGAACATACCAGGAGTGTTAGTGGCAAAGTGTACTTAATAAAACTGGGGTATGGTAGCAAAGCTATGTTCTTATTCACAAGCAGGCACTCGTCAGGATCTCATTTTCTGGCAGACAAAGGCTGTAGCTGCTAGACCTTGGGAACCAGGTAAAGGAGTACAACACCTCTGCCTTTTTAGAACAGCAGCATCTGCTTTTTGCCATACAGACTTCGTCAGAATTCTTTGTCTCAGAAGCACTACCCACCACTCTTTATTTAACCCACTGATGAGGGAAAAATACATTACACTGTAATTATGGTGGGCTTCCATACAAGAAGGCAGTATCTGAGTATGTACTGTTACTTGCTGCTCACACATTTCCCAGCCTTCACTTAGAGGTATCACTGAGCACACCTGTAAATATGCCTGTGTGTGGGTCTGCACTACTAGTGACTGAGATCCTATCACTTCTGCTTTTTGCAAAACAGAGAGTAATGGAAACATGTAGTTATGCAGAAGCTAATTTTATTCATGTAATCAATTTTCTCTAACCTGTCTTGATGGTTTTTGCATTCAACATATAAACCAAGACTGAATAAAGGGTCTTCTGCTCATGCTGCTTCTGCCATTTCCTGTAATATGGCTATTTGACCCTGGGAAGGAAAGAGGCAGAACAGCCAATGTTCATCAGTGAACATCCAATTGAACTTACAGCTCAGAGCATGGGGATCAGCAAAACAAAAGCTCATTTTTCTCATTGTGTTATGCCATTAGCAGAGACATTAATGGAAAATATTGCTAGTGGTATTAGATCCTAAGCCTGCTCTTTCTTTAGAAATCAGTCTAATAACTGAGTTACAGAGGAACAAAGAATTATGACCCTAATTTCTTTATTATCTTAAAAACCAAGGCAGCAGGCATGCTGCACAGTTAGTACTTAGTTTCCTTCCTGGTAGGACTGGTATATAGAAAAATTTTCTTGAGAAGTTTTAAACCAGCATTTTAGAAATTAAGCAAAGAAATCTCATTTCAGCATATTCCTCTAAACAGGAAGAATCTTAGTTTGTGGGATACTCTTACTTAAGCTTCCCAAAATTGTTTTCAGATGTCTAGAAAAATCAAGCTAGTGAAAAGAACTCATTCTATTATAATTACTTTTTCTTACTCCCATAATCAGAGCATGTGCTATTACCTAATTTGACACTGCTGCAATACTACAGCAGTCTTTGTGACAATTCCAATTACTATTTCATGAAGCAACTATCTTTTTCAGGTGGAATGCTGCAATTGGCACATGAAAATGAAATCAGATTTAATCTTTGGCTCTGACGCTTGGCCTGGGTCAGAAAACCCATCAGGCAGCTCTGCTCTGCTCCATTGCCTCAGATTTGAGTTTAGTGTCTCAGCCAGCTCTTGCCCCTTTTTTTTTTTTTTTTTTTTTATTTTGCATTTCCAGCACTCTTGGCATAGGTTGGATGTTTTGTAGTCCTTTCTCATCTAAATTCTCATGACAGGACTGCTTGGATCTGAGGCACTTTTTACTCAGTAACCCAAGGGACGCAGTGGGTCCTGTAGTCCTCTGGTTTTTTTTTGCAGCAGGCTTGGCTGCTCAAGTAAATCTGCTGTCAGTAAGTCACACACTCGAGGACTCCTTGCCTTGGCACCTACAGCACAATTACATAAGTCCATGTAGTCTGGCATGAACACCAAACCAAACAGGGCCATGAAGAAATCAAGCTGTAAGGTTGCTTCAGCATTACTGACACAGCTATACTTTGCAATTCTTCATATTTCCGAGCAATAGACAGTCAAGGCGCCCTCCTAGACATAGAACATATTCTCACTTCCTACAGAGCCAGCCCTCATCTGCAGGAGCCTTTCACCTCTCGACTGAAATCCAGCCTCAATTCCCACCCACAGATGACATTTTTGTGGCTTTCTCTCTCTGTTCTGGCTCCTTTGCACACTGCATTTACTCACAACCATCTCAGGATTAATTGACTTTCACTAAAGAAGACTGTTAAATATAAAAGCTTTTGACCTCCAACCAGGTCTCCAAATAAGTGAATTTGATGATTCATTTTGAGCATCATTATGATATTTCAGTGGAACTAAATGCTGGGATTTTAGATGCTATTTTCTTTAGCTAATTATATTTCTCCTAAATCAGTTCATAGTACAGAAAGGATTGGGATTTCTGCATATGAACTGACGTATTTAAGAGACTTACTGAAATGAATGACTGACAGTTTGTGGATAATTACCTGCAATTAGTTAATTTCAGATTTTATAATGAGCAAACTGCAACTTACAGGGTATTGCTTCCCTGCTGCTTGAAATATTGTGCAATATGTGGGAACAAAGAATTTAATTTAAAGAAAGCCATATCTTTCAAACACCAAAACTAAATTACATTTTTTCCCTGAAGGCTTCTGGGTTTTAAACAACAAATAATACACAAAACATAGACCTATGCACTCTGCAGAGATTTTCTCTCTAAAAATTAGCAAGAAAATATTAAGAACAAAGATATTACTAGGCCAAAACTAGTTTAAATTTTGTAAATTAAAATCTAAATATAGCCATGTCACGAAGAATATGGATCAATAAATCAAACAGGTTAATGGTGGTGTCTTAGATAATCAAATTCTGAAATCACCGAATGAACGCATCAGCTAATCAAATCAAATCACAAAGTTAACACACGGAGAATTGCTTTTCATCAATCCTCCACCAGGAGATTGAAAGTGATGGCTGTTTTTCTTTGATCTGAACCAAGCTGCACCTTGGTTCTGTTCTAGCATAGTGGTCATGGTGCAACTGCTGTGGAACACAACGTTACAGGATGAAATTTAACTGTCAAAAGAGTTTAACAGAGAGCAGCAAGATTTTTTTTCTTGTATTACATTGTTGTTACACAGACTTACTCCTCTGGTCTTACTTCTGATGTTGTATACAAAACCCTGAACATTTAATGGAAGTCATTATTGAAACAGGCCATTAGCTCACGGTACTAGCTCTGAATAACAATTCTTCACCTCCTTATGTGTTTCCAGAAGTCCTATCCAGTTCTCATTTACATGCAGGGAACTATTAACAGCATTGTTTCCTACCACTTCAACCATCCTGACACTCCACATATTTCTGTAGAGTAATGAACAAGGAAGTTTCTATTCTTCAAGGTTAAAGAAAGGGAGAATGACACTTAGGTTTGGAGGGTTTTTCTTTGCCTTGAAAGCTTAGATGCAGATGACTACAGCAAACAGTACAGCAGCTTGTGATGAAAAAGAACTAGAAATAAAATGGGATTTCTTTTCAATAGACAGAGAAGTGTCCAAATCACCTGGTCTGTCCAGAGGACCCCTGTACATATATTGGGCAGAGAACAGTCTCTCTAAAAAAGCAGTTCATTGCATGTCTGCCAGCTGTGGGTTAGTGACAGAATTGAATTCTCTCTGGACAGGCTAGGTGTTGTGTTGATGAAGTGTTTCTCAGTGTTTCAGGACTGAAGTGTTTCACTGGTATAGCCAAGGACAAGTGTCTTAACCTCCCAGCCAACAAAAGTGAACTGGAGATATTTTTCTGCTGATACAAGTGGTCAATCATGAGAAGGAGCCCTCTGCCTAATAAGCATAATTTTTCTTTGAAGAATAAAAATAAACAAAAATTATCAATACTTTGATGGACTCCCACTTGCTAAGGGATTTAGGAGCCTTGTTATATCAAATCCAGGGACAGCTAAGTGACTTCTGCACTCTCGAAATAGTCAGTGTGATCTAATTCTCTTGTAAGATGCCTGCTTTTGGCTACACTAGCTGGAGTTTTAAAACACACCTAAACCAAACAAACCCATGGTACCTCAACACTTGCCTGTCAAAGCTTGGCCTGTCTCTCCACAGAGAACCCCAATGACACTGTCAAGAGAGTCCACAGTGCTATGAATGTGGGCTCTTTTGACAGTGTCATCGTCAAAATAAAGCATTATTCAGCTAGGGTGAACAGAAAACAGTATCAAGGATGCTCCTTTTCTTCTTTCTTTGGAGTAAGAGTTGGACAGTACAGACAGCATGAACTTGATTTAAAAGGATCCCAGAATGTTCATAGCTACAACTCACAGCTGAACCATTGCTTTCCATTCCTTACCTAAATTCATACAGCCTACTAGCAGCTCTGAAAATAAATAAAACAACCTTCCAAAAATCTCATATGCATATTCACACACTTCTTAACCACTACCCCATCACTGCACCTGAAAAAATGAGGGAAGTAGAGAAAGCCTCATCTGAATTAAGAGAGGATAAATTTTGCTCTCAACTTTTTCAGTATGTCATTTAATTTATGTAAATTAAAGTTTATCCAGATGCATTTGGATAGGAGTTATTCCAACTCAGTAGAAAATAAAACGGAGTAACAGCTAATAAAAGGAAACCTTTCCTGTTTCTTCCAAGTAGACTAACACCAGCCATGGATTAACACTACAAGGAATTTATTGTAGCTTCCTGAATTGGCTACGTATTCTTAACCTTGATATTTACTTGTAACATCAACAGAACTGACACTGGTGAAATTTAGAAGTTTCTTTCTTTTTCTCAGTAGTAAGTTATATGCTGAAGTTAAGATCTGAAATCTCTGATTGCATGGTATATTATGTTTTCATATAATCATATGTACACTGTTATTAAATATTCAGTAATTTTATACTATTATACACAGTACATTTTTATGCTTGGAAGTTTGGCCAGTTGCATAAAATACTCTCTTAAATGTATATATTAGATAATTTGGTTTTCTTAATGCTGCCATTTTCTCCAGAAATGGGTACTGCTGGAAATAGTCTTCTTTTCAAGTCTTGTATTTAAACTTGTTCCCGTCTTTCAGACACAGATTTATTTTGGGAAGGAGAGGCCTAGGGCTTGAGAAGGACAGGATGGGGCAGTCCTCATTACATGATGCTCCTGGAACTAGACATCAGCCTAATCAACCCCAAACTTTCAATTCACATTACCCTTTCCATTGTAATAGCTTGTCTGTTTCCAAGCACTCTTCTAAGAGAGCCCCTGGTCTCTATTCTCAGCAAGTACTTTTGCAACATTATGTTTGCTTCCTGAAGCATAGATGCTGTTACAGTATCTGTAACACAGGCTTTGAGTATTCAGTGATTTCTACCCTAAACAAACACGTATCACTTAGTCTAACGTTTTCTTTCCTCAGTCTGGTCACAATTCTGTTTTGCTGTCCTCAATGTTAATGAATCTATCCTCATTAATCCAGCAGTTAGTACTCTATGTTCCACTCAATGTTTTCCATTAATTTCTAAATTACCCCAATACCACAGGTTTTGTGAAAAATAATTAAAAACCTTGCTTAATTTGTACTTTCATCAGGCATATCAAAGCTCTGTTGTACTACCAGAATTTCTTTTTATATCATTTTGGTTATGTTAACCTAAAAATGAATATGCTTAGATGTTAACATGCACTGTATTGTTGTCTTTTCCATTCACTGCTGATTCATCTGCTTCCACATAAACCGTGTATTTTTTGCAATATTTCTGCCACAAAATATAGCAGATGATGTCTAACCGTACCTGGTCACTTTCAAGCTTTTTTGGTGACATGTTGCAGCACAGAATTCAACACTCATCCTCTTCCCGTCATGCTTCCCAGTCAAAAATTAACATTAATTTCTGTGTTGCACAGTTTGTAGTGTTTAGACACCTGGTGTTTTATGCACCTTAGTGACTGACACGACTCCAAGATCTGTGTGATCACACATACAACAGATGTAAGTGCTCTCTGATTTATCTACTAACATTTTTTTAATTCCCTTTTCTTTGCTGATGCATGCACAAAACTTCCTTGACTGATTTTAAGAAGTCATGGTTGATGCTTTTATTCTCATATGACAGTGATATATATCAGATAACCACAAGGATATAGATGAGCAGTAAAATAACCACAGTACAGAAATAAAAGAAGTGAATACATGTTCTCCAGTGCAGAGGAGAAAGAGACTCTGAGGTCATTCAACAAGGTCAGAAGTATCAAATTATTAACAGATATCCAGTGAACCAGCAACTGGTGTATCTGTCTCTGTAATTAGCTCCTGGGTACACACCTTTCCAGAACCCTTGAGATATTAGGGAAGCAGCTGTGAGATTATAAAGCTGCATAGAAAGGAAAGGTTCTATTAGAGGAGATGAATCAGTGACACGCTGTGTTACATCACTGCTGCCTCAGATCTGGGAGACTTGAATGCACTTGGCTTAGTATTAGGTAGCACAGAGCACAAGACGAAGTAAAGACATGAATATTTACTAAACAGAAATTATAAAACTTTCAATAATCATGCTGAAAAGGCAAATGTTCTATTAACAGAAGATTCTGTATAAAAGGGGATAAAAACCCACAGTACATCAATGCCATATGAGAATGTAAGAGCACTACTTCCTCAGGCATAAACAGATTAAAAATCCAGAGCTTGAACTCAAAAGTTCTTAACAAACTGGCTGGTGGTGCTTCTGCATTAACACTCAATTTAGAAAGTCTCAAAATGCTGAAAGTATCGCCGTATGCAAAGAAAGGGAATATTTGCTTGACATTTAAAAAGGGTAAAAGGGGAGTCCAATGATATGCCAGATCCTGATCACAATATTGAAGAAAATAATGGGAATATTGTATGATGTTTGACTAATTAACAACAGAAATATGGATAAAACCACAATGTTTCATGGAATAAAAATTTGTTTTAAACTCACCTTAATCTTTGGAGACTATAATGGTGTTGTCCACATGAACATATCCTACAGATCCTAGACTCTTTGCGGTCTTCCCATCCCCTAAAGTTGCAACAAACCATCAATTTAAAACCACACCTGCAATTGGTGATTTTAGGGACATACTCCACCACCTTTCCAAAATATGGCAAAGAAATTACTTCTAATATATTTTGGGCTAAACTTATATGAAAACACATTCTTGATTACTTCGTGATTTTTCTTTTTAGCGGCATTTATTAGTTCATTTGTTGGTATTGCATTCTTTATGATCCACTGTCTGGTACAGATATTAAAGAACATGTTAAGTCTCCAGGGAATAGACCAGGAAGTGTTAAGGTAGCAAGCTCCTACCTTTCACAATGATATTCAGAAGCTTTTCATGAAATAGAACCAAATAATAAACTGATGTCCTTTGATAGGGACCTTCCAGCTATGTTCATGGACAGTGGATTTCAGAAGCATACAGACTTGGCATTTTCTGTTTCCTATTTTTATAAGAGAATTCTTTGTCATCATATCAGAAACAATTTGATCTGACCACTGACATTTATGTACTCTTGTTTATACTCTGTGCCAGACACAGATTATTAATAGGTGTGAAATAGATTCTAATAACAGGGAATGCTGCTCATATAACCTTACAAACAACTAATTTCCTACTGGTGCCCAATATATTTTCCCCAGTAACTTGTTTCATCCTACTTTTCCCTTATAACACAAGTATTTCAACTTTCAGCTTAACTTTCTAGTTAACATATCTGATTTACAAGATGTATAAGAGCTTGTAGTCTTGTGGTTTTCCTTCATCAGAAAGCACTGTATTTCTCAAATTGTATTTTTATATGAGACTATGAATGCAGGATTTTTTTGCTAAACTTCAACTAGCAGTATACCTACCACCAGTACCCTGGCAGCAGCTATGTGGAGCAGCACGGAAGATTCCATCCTCCATAATTTCTCTGCAATACTGCCAGGAAAATATGGAAGCACTGCCACAAGCCTCCTCTCAGTATCTGCCAAATTCCTTTCCAGAAGGAGAGGCTCCAACTTCTCCATGCCAAAATTTAGCTTTCATAGGCCTAAATTGTTAAAAATTAGGATGCACAAGAATACTGGTAAGAGATTAAACTATGTCTTACCATAAATTGTCCAGCAAATATATGAGAGTGGGATTTATAACTTCAGGCACCTACTGCTTGGGTGTTAACTCTAAGCTAGTTCATAGAGAAGACTGACTTAAACTACTCACTTCTGAATGGCTCAAGTTGGCCCAAAGGATCTCTATTGTCAGTGTCATGCAGTGAATGGATTTGTCACACATTCACTGCGTACCTCTTAACACGTGTTAGGAGCCTCTTACATGACACTGAAAGACTGATGCCCAAAACAGCCCCTCGAGGGCTAAACTAGGTTGCAGAAAAGTACAAGACTAAAAACTGAATCTTCTGTCAAAGCCAATATTTCTTGCATTTTTCATGATCAAGACCCCAGATTAAATTCTCAACACTTGCTACCTGGGGTTTTATCTGTTAGTGTCCAGACTACTGTAAGAAGAGGGCAGAAGAACTTTTAATCCTGCTCATCCTTTGATGTCTCCTCTAAGTTCTTCAGGATCACATTCTATTCTTTTACTCCTTGTATTCCCCTCCCCCACAAAAAGAGCCAGGACGTCAAAAAGGGAGAGGATGTTTGTATTATACTGTGAAGAACTTTGGCATCAACTAGTAACTTTGAAGAATAATCCTGAAGATAAAAGGTACAGATGAAGGGCTAGAAACAGTCCAGCAGTCACATGGCATTAAAAGAATGGTTTACAAAGAAATGGATCTCTAGGGAGTAATTGGAAGTTAAAAAAATATTTCTACATGCAGCCCAGGGAAATGCAGAATTTTATCAGGACTGGCACAGTCCCCAGCAAAGAAATGAGCAAATGTGGAAGAAAAAGAGCTCTCATAGTGTCCATTCAACTGTGACTAGGCTAAGTGTGGTGAGAAGTGTTTCCACTTAATCTGCACTGACCCCTAACCACCTAATGCCGAGGACATTCCTGCTTATTGAACGGAATTAAGTCAACAGAAATCATGTCAAGGAGGAGACAAACCGGTATCATGAGACCCAGTCATGACAATTAACAAAGAGACATAAAAAAGCAATTGTTAAGCACATGTGCATAAGCTGAAAATCAGAATAGAGTCAGAATAAAGATTCCATGCATCAGACTTCTATTGATTTCTGAAGGAACACTGCAAGGTAGGCTATGACTAAACCAAAATATGTGAATTGAGAAGGAGGGTGTAAAGATACAATGAAAGAAGAGTGAGAGGAGCTGTTTGAAGTTCAAAAAGAATTACTAATTTTCCAATTTTATTTGTACATAAAAGCATGTATTTAATTAGATATGCAAATGAAACAATGTAAGACATGCAAATAATATACCTATCAAACAAGAGGACAGATCACGATTTTTAAATCCCAACCCAATGCTTTGCAAAGTAAGAATGGATTTTTTTTCTTTAATGACAGAAATTATCTTAGCACCATGGCCTGCTACTTCAGCTGTTCTCCAGAAGTGGACATGTTTACATGAATTATAATTAAGAAACTGGAGGAATATTTTGCACAGTCCAGCACAACTAATGAAAAAAACACCATGGATAAATTACAGACCATGGCACATTTGTCTAAAGTGCCACAGATTTAACTGAAAGAGAGAGCTAGAAAAAGATACTTGAAAGGCAACAAATAACTAAAAACACCAGAAAGCAATGACCATAGGGCAAAAAGAGATATGAGGATGAGGATGAACTATTAGTTGGCAGTTTTGTATCGTCACAATAGACACTTTCAGGAGTAGAGAGCAGAAATCAGTGCACCCCAAGTATTTAGGCAGCTCCACATGGTCATGGTGTGCCACAGCCCAGAGGGAAAAAGATGAGTTGAGCAGAGTGTAACAAAGGGAAGTGCCAGGGTACACAAGCTGCCCGAGGCCATGCTGCTGTGGCCTTGGACACAAGTGCACTGAATGCAGAGGAGCAGGCCCATGCACAGCTTCAGAAATCAATGGCAAAAGGTGGCAACTACAGGAAAACCAAGTTACAGGTAACATCAGACTCAGCAGGGCAGGCAAAGCTGAGGACAAGGACATGCTGTGGCAGGCAGACACGAGTTCCAGTCCAAGGAAATCAAAAAATTAAGAAGGTAAAGGAAAAGAAAGACGAAAATATCAAGGAAGGACATCAGAGACCAAGAAGGCTCTCCCCAACAGCAACAGGACAACAAGTACAGAAATGGGTTAGATGGCCATTGTCAATGAGAGGCCTGGCAGGCTGTAGGGTAGTACATATGAGGTTGGTGAAACCTCTTTTGGAAAGAAAAACTGTGAACTAGCAGGGACCTGGAGAAAAAAAGGTAAGACTTGGAGTAGTCATCAGGAAATCAATCTGTGCAGACAGGGCTGGGATGTTAATGTGAGTCTCAGCACCAATATAAACAGTCTTCTTAAAAGTGAGACAGTTTAATAAGCATGGAGTCCTGATGGTATACTGAACATTAAAAAGAGGGATGGTTTCATTGTCCACTGCTTCAGAGAGCCAAGCCTGAGGAAAGTGAGTCTGGGCAGTCTCCTAAGATCTGTACAGCTCTTTTATGGAAAATATTAGGACAAAGCTCATTTGCACCATTCACAGCATTTACCATCTGAAAGATGACTCTCCGTTATGAATGTCTTCACTCACAGCCAGTAAAATGAAAGAGGTGCAGAATCTTTTTTCAAATTGCAATTGGAATTACTGCTGTGAGCAATGATCTTTGTGTAACAGAATTCAAGTGGGTGGGACAGCCCTGGAATTCAGAACTTCCTGAAAGATCTAAAAGTCAGGGATAACTTAGACTACCTTATTGTTTTTTGGCAAACTATTTTCTTATTTTTAAAGACACTTCTGTAATTTGTGCCAAGACCTGAACTTTATTTTTTGATCCAAAAAAATCACCCTTGTGTTGAAAAAATAAGACAGCTTTTGCTCATGGCCTAAAACAAAATAACCAAGATGCATGGATTGTACCACTCTGGTTTTGGTAGGAAACTGACTCTGCAAACAGAAAAGCAATCACCTGGAATTCAGTTTTATCATTTATTTTCCCCTAGTAAAGAAATGTAGAAGACAGTGAGGATGATAAGTCCGGTATTTCCACTGCTCTCAGAACATATAAAACAGAAGACAGACCGTTGTGTTGTAAATAATGACTAGGACTGAAAGCATCTTTTACATTTCATTTTATTTTATTTTTGGCTTCCAAGAGAGTAAAGTGTGGTTTAGGGAGTGAAATGTGATTTAGAGACTAAATCTTTGGGCTACAATATCACGCTTCTGACTGGAATGCAGCTAAGCAGGGATATTTCCTATAAAGGCTTTTACTTTATTTCTGACACAAAGTCCTTGAATATAACGAGCTCCTCCTTTCCTTTAAAGGAGCCCTTCAGAATCAGTCCCAAAACAAAAACAGTGAAGTTGAGAATGTCTATCCTGCCAAGGAAGAGGGCCTCAGATTACAGTCCCTCATTACCGCAAGGGTGAGCCTCAGGGTTTGACACCTTTATGAATTACTCAAGAGGGTGGCACAGCCAACAATATTGTGGCTATTCTGATACTTTTAACACCGATGAACTGCTTTGAAAATATCCTCCAGTCCTTACATTCAGATGGTTTCATGGAAGGGAATGAGTAGTAGAAAATCCAAATGGCTGATAGGTCCATAGACAACACGAACACTGATCTGATCCATTTTAAGACAAGGAGGTCTCTGTCCTTCATTGCTTTTAAAGATGTTTCAGTTACCTCAAGCTTCATAATGGAGATGAGAATGTCACAAAAAACCCACCACCTCAGTGAGAAATCAGTGCAAGAATATCAAAACAAGAGAAACCAGAATGGGTGTCTGCAAAAAACAAAGATTCTTGGAAAAATTTCTGACTTCCTTTCAGACCATGGGTAATTTGATTAAACACTAATGAAAAAAGTAGTGCCTGAAAGAAAATGACTGGGGACAGTCCTGAGCTATTTAATTTATAGGCAGTAAGGAAACATAATTGGATGCATTTCTGGATATATCTAGAAAGCGTTTATTTGCATGAGAAACAAGAACATAAAACCCACTAGATACAAACAAAACACATAAATATTGAATTCTCTGGATATCTCATATCAAGCTCTTGGGTTTGTGCAAGAGAAAATAAAACTGTATTCTATTAGAGTGAATCCATGAAACACTGTGCCTGCTGGAGGCCAGACCACTTTCACCACCACTTACCTTGTGATGTACTAAGTTCTTTTGGGTTCACAAGAAGAGCACTTACTCTCTGGAGGTGATAGGAGAGGAACAGTAGGAGATCATCAGCTCCTTTCAGCTTTAGCCAGGCTTTTATCAGAGGATTATGAAGGATATAACATATTCCAGTAGAGTGTCCCTAAAGATCAATGTGTGACTGCTGCTGGCCTAGGGCTGCCAGTTTCTTAACTGGCAAAGGGTTAGTCCAGAGCTGTCCATGCAAGGGAGAAAAATTAGATTTCTATTCTTCAGTCCTCAAATGAACAACATAAGAACAGCAGACAACCTTCGTTCTTTGCTCCCAGGACGCCAGCCAGCACAATGAGGAAAACAACATGAGGTCAAGAGTTTGTACAGTTTTCTTCTCTGTTCATCCTCATTAAAAGCCTGAATCACAAGTCCTAAAGTTAATCTGCCCCCAATGCAGTATATTAACATGGAGTCCTTAATAAAAGACTGAAGTTCTTTACTCACAGCACCACATAGTTTATAACAGTTAACACAGATGCTGCTTGAAAGGCTCTTTATTGCCCACAATTCCTACCTTTCCAGTGCACACTCTTCTGATATCCAGAAAGGCACTACCAGACCAAGGATGAGTTTCTTGATTTATACCCACCAAATGCAGCACACCTGTCAGTTTCTGTACATTTAGACTATGTGTAGAGTACTCACACCCAGCATATAATTTTACCTTTTCAGTCCTAAACAGCCTGAAATTTAGCTGCAATTGGCAGATCATAATCCATAGGAAAAGACCAAACACATGTTTGAGTAGTCCTGGTTTTTTTCTATGTATGTTTATCAAGTGTTCTCATTGCCCACTTGGTACTCAACTAGATATCATCCCAACAGAGGAGAGAGTGTTCAACAGAACTTCTTTCAGATCTCTCACAGAGTCACACATTTCAAAACATCCTTTCTGTACCAGCTTCTCCTGAAAAGCCTCAACATCTCCAGGTCAGGAAGTTGCAAATGACACTGTAAATACCAGAAGTGTCCCAAGAACTTCCAAGAATCCCTGTTGCCACAATAGCCAGTTATCTGGTATCGCAATAAAAGCTATTGCTTCTTTGCAAGCAGAGTACAAACCTCACTTTATTTACAGTAACAAGAAGGTGTGACACAGCACAACATATGCACTCTAAGGGAACTGCACAGTCAAGAGTAAGCAGTATATTCTTTTGGAAGCACATGTTGATGCCTCTCAATACAAGAAAGACATTGAGGTGCTGAAGCATGTCCAGAGAAGGGCAACGGAGCTGGTGAAGGCTCTGGAACAAAAGCCTTACAAGGAGAGGCTGAGGGAGCTGGGGTTTTAGCCTGGAGGAGGCTGAGGGGAGACCTTATCTCTGTGTACAACTACATGAAAAGAGATTCTAGTCAGGTGGGGTTGGCCTCTTCTGACAGATAACAAGTAACAGGACAAGAAAATGTGCCCTCAAGTTGTGCCAGGGGAAGTTTAGACTGGACATCAGGAAAAGTTTCTTTGCTGAAAGGGTGGAACAGGTTGTGCAGGAAAGTGGTGGAATCACTGTCCCTGAAAATGTTCAAAAGATGTGTAGATTTGGTACGCATGGACATGGTTTAGTGGTGGACTTAGCAGGGCTGGATTAACAACTGGATTCAAATATATTTTCCAACCTAAATAATTCTGTGATTCTATTTGCATTGCCCTCTGTTGCAAATAAGTGGTTTGTGCTGTTTAAAGAATCAGAGTTAAATCTTCTGGCAAAAAGCAAGTTTTCATATTAATTTGTAACTTTTAACAGAGTTCAGTGACAAGCTTCACTCTATTACTTACCAAATGAATGAAACAACAAAAAAAAAAAAAAAGGAAAATCAAATCAAACTTATAAACACGAAAGATAAGGGTAGAGAAGAGTTTAGCAGCACTTAATCATTAACTGATTTAACAATTATAAAGTAATCAATTCAATAGGGTTTACAATAATTGTAACAGTGACTTAATTATAGGTTTACATTAACAGCATTCATACATAATCAAGGCACGCACATGGACACAGGTTAAGAAATGTATACATCTATATCTACATGTGTTCCTCCATAAAGGAAGTAATTCCATCTTGTGTTAGAAGAAACTGCTGCATACCCTGCCCTATGTCATAACCACATCTGAAAAATCCAAGCTAGAATCTGTTACCTTATCCTCCTATATTTCAATTTTTGGATGTCTGGGTAGAAGTAGTTTTTGTTGGGACACTGAATATCTACTTCACTGTCTTCTACACTCAGAGCGTTCTGAGAGAAGACTACCTTTTGAAGTTACTCTCAGGGATGGTGGGAAGCCAGCTTCATTCCCAGGACACTACAAAGACAGGCCTCATTGGTACAACCTTGTGAAGGAGCAGGCTGAAGCATGCAGGGCACAGGGAGGCCTGCACCTGGCTTTGAAGGCAGTCATGGACACCGCTGTGTCTGCACACCAACATGTTGAGGGCACACAGTGCAGTGCCCAGGCTTGTGTGTCTGAAGAGAGTGCCATCACTGTGCCAGTGAAGGTGGACAAACACCTTCCCCTCCTATTAGCTCCCCAGCCTTGCAGCTCTTGAGTCAGACACCTTTCAGACATCTCTCTTACAGCCTCAACTAGAAATTGTTGCCAGCTTCCAAGGTAGGGGCCACAGCTTTGCCAGCAAGTACTCCAGCAGCATGTGGAGTCTGCCAGTGCCAGCTGAGACTCCCAAATGTGCTTCCTAGTACCTGAGCCTTTCAATGCCAGCTGGACTCCAGAAGAGGAAAGCAGTCAAACAAACACTCAGAGGTGGAATGTGAAACTGAGCACAAGTTTAAGCAGTTTATTAAACAGCTTGTTAGCCAAGATTTCAAATGCCTTCTCTGCATCATGGCATCTTCGGCTCCTATAAGGAACTCCTGGCTCCAAAGCACACATAGCCAGAGTAATGTGTGCTCTATTTTGCATATGCCTATTCTTTCTCTTTGTGCATCTGGTTATCTGGGCTTTGAAAGTAAAAGCATAGAGTGATGAGGTGATTGTTTTGCATGTTTTTAAAGTTCATGCCAGGTGCAAGTAAGGAAATGAGATAAATAAGCTGTGTACTTCTTACAAGACGTAAAGATGCCAGTGCATCCTTCACTGAGATCAGCATGCCAGGTACTGCTATCCACTGTGTCTAAGGGTTACCAAGACACATGCAAAAGAGCAAGACAAACATCAGGGATAATAAAGTGCAGGGAATTGGGAACGGCTTTGCACAGCACACAAAATAGCCAGAAAGGTTCCAAAACCCATAAAACTGAATTTGACTTTGGAAAACTGGTAACAGAACACAGCTCTGTCAAAATGACAAGGCAGAGTGAGAAAGAGAACTGGTTAGTGTATTCTAGCATTCACAAAATTTCTTCAAATAGCATAAGCATTAGGTTGCACGTAGAAAACAAACACCAGCAATTACAGGCATCTCCTTCCTTCTCTTTCCTCTTAAGGTGAAACCATACTCTGAAAATTGACTCAGTGTCACAAATGACAGAGCTGGCATGAAGAATATCAACTAGGTCACCAGAGAAAAAAAAGAAGGCATTTTGCATCTATGCATCAGTGCTGTGCCTTCTCAGGAGCAGATAAGGATACTTTATGGAAGAAAAATAAAAATGCGCACTTTTTAAGGAAAACACTTTTGTCCCTCTACCAATGGAAAAGCCAAAGCTGTTAGAAAACTTAATCAGTAACCCAACATTCAATGTGAAAGAGTAATTTTTTTTTTTCAAAGCAAATTTCCACTGAAATGGAGTTATAGAGTCTTCTTAATTATATTTTACCATAAAACGGAAAAAAAAAATCTGTAATTCTATGCACTGGATCTAATTGAAGGAACTAGAACATACACTGTTTTATATCTCACCACATCTGAATAAGGGTGATAAAATAGGTAAATTAGGACAAGGATTACAGCACCCTGTAGCCTCAGGAATCTTCCTGAAACCATAGGGAAAACTTGTGGCTGAAAACTAGCCCTAGAAAATCTGACTCTCATTACCATATTGTAAGAAAGGTAGGCAAAGAGAGCTGAAAGATTGCATTGCCTAACTTAGATAAACATTAAAAGAAAAAAAATTGATTTAATTTGTACATTTACTTTTAGTAGTATGTTAGGTTGACTGAAAGAATGACAAATGTCTCCAGTGCTGCCAGTGCTTATAATTCTACTCTGAATTCAGTTCTCTACAGCATTTTTCTTAAACATGCAGTTTCTGGAGCCATGTAATGACATGAAAATTACAGCAACAAAAATGACTTAATAGTTACCCAGGATAGCAAACACAAACTGGAAAGACTCAGAAACCAGATGGCTCATAAATATGTTTAATTTGATGATTTTTAACCCTATCTGTGAAACCTGAGCTTGGAGAATTTAAAACCCAGGAAAATGGTGCTTGTTGTACTTTTTTCCTTTGCAAATCTCAGAAACACTGTGCAAAGGTACTTCAGCCAGCTCTATTTCTTACCCCTTTGTGCATTTGTGTCACAAAGAATGAAAAGACACACTGAAGAATAATCTTATATGTAGCTGATGTTTCTTTAAAAGCTCATTGGAGCACTGCAGAGTATGAAATATTTTGTGCACAAAATTTAAGCCTGGATTCAAAACTTTTTTTACTGTCTTTTTTTACTTTAAGATGACAAAGGTAAATCTCCACTCTTCACCTTCAGAACAGATTCAGTCCTATCCATAAATGTTTAAGAACACCTCCTCTTAACAGCAGTCTGTAAATGGTAGGGGTCAAAGTTGAAAACAGACTATTTTGCCTGAAGGGCTAAAGGGGAAGCTTGAACTCCATACAACATCATGGTGTCTCTCTTATTCCTCGGCATCATAGCATCAGTGATAGGATTCAGATTATCAGCCCAAATTTGTCCTCTAAAACTGTTACAAGTTCTGTTAACTATGTGCAAAAACACTAACAGGTTCCAAAAATAAACTGCCAAAACCAGAACTAAATGACAGCTAAATCAAATATTTTTTAGTTAGTACAATGGGATTGTAGGTGTTTTCACAGTAGTATAAATTCATAAGGCAGTTGCCAACTCACTGACTCCAAGCTGACAAGGCTGGCATTGAGCACTTCCTCCCTTGCAGAGATTGGAAAGCAGGCATTGGAAGCTAGATTAGGGTGTATTCACATAGTCTGAAATCAGGTGTCTAATCCTACAGGCTGGTTTCACAAGATACTTGTTTCAGTGACTGTTGGGAGAGATTTAGAAAAAACCCAGCAGACTAAGCGTTTCCCAGAACAATTCCTTCTGTCCCAGCTGGCTGTCCTTTTGACCCCACTCTGAGACTGATCCCCTTCTTGTCCTTGTGCAGCAATCGCCATATCCTCAGTTGTACTGAACACAAGCTGAAAAGGGTCACATCATAACTGAAACATTAAAATGATGTACAAACCAAGAAAGCTGGCTTTTATTCTAGATCATCCCTGCAGTATGACTGACAGCTGAGATGAGACCATGCTACTACTTGGGGCTTGCCTAGAGAGGTTGAGAGGGGCATGCAAGCTGGAGACACAAGCTAAACATCGCCCAGATGTTGACCTCCATGTTCACTCTGTCTCAAGAGCCCTAAGAAACCAGCAGAAGAATCAGCACTTCTGTCTCTGAAATTCTGCCCTTACTTGTGTACTGGTTTTGGCTGGGGCAGAGTTCGTTTTCTTCACAGCAGCTGGTACAGGGCTGTATTTTGGATAGGTGCTGAATACAGGGTTGATAATATAGAGATGGTTTTGGTTTTTGCTGAGCAGGACTTACAGAATAGAAGCCTTTTCTGCTTTCCATGCTGCCAGAGAGGTGAGGGGACTGGGGCTGCATGGGAGATTGAAAGGAGACACAGCCAGGACAGGTGACCCCAGCTGACCAAAGGGATATTCCAGACCATATAGCATCATGCTCAGCATATAAAGAGGGAGGAAGAAAAAGTAAGTGGAAGATGTTTGGAGTGATGATGTTTTCCTTCCTAAGTAAACCTTGCATATTATGGGGCCCTGCTCTCCTGGAGATGGATCACCTGTCTGCCTACAGGAAGCAGTGCACAAATTCTTTGTTTTGTTTTGTTTGTGTGCACAGCTTTTGTTTTCCTGTCAATCTGTCTTTATCCCACCCATGAGTTTACTGACTTTCACCCTTCTGATTCTCCCCCCACTCTGACTGGTGGGGAAGTGAGGGAATGGCTGCATGGGACTTTTTTGCTGTGTGGGAATAAACGACAACAACTTGATATAAGTTTCCTTTCACCTTTCTCAGTGGAAGAATAATTAACTGCGATGCTGCTTCTCATCAATCCTTTTTTTAACAGCCACAAAGCAATTCCTACCAATAATAAAATAACTCCTCCAGCTTACTGTACATATTTCTTAGTACAAAAATGACTGTTATTTCTTCTGAAATTTAATTGAAAAATAACTTTTGGCTAGATTTACCAAAGCTGATAATCCGTGCACCCACATGCAGCACAAATCCCTCAAAAATGGTAATCTCTATATAAAATAGGTAATTAAAATATTGTCACACAAAATCACAAGCAAGCCCCAAGTAGTGTACAGTTTTGGATAACTGTATCCACTGAGGGAAGACAACATGTTTAAAGCAATGAGGTTTTCCATTTATTTTTCCTTCCATTAATTTTCACACATACATACATATGTGTGTGTGTGCATATATATATACATACACACACACACACACATTTGTATATATGCATGCAGGAAGGCACATAAGAGAGGAAAAAGTCTGTGGGAATCAAAATATGAAGTAAAAACCTATGTCCTGACCAAAATTTTGTAAATGAAAATGAAAATAACTTTTGGAAGGGAAGCTAAATGCTTGAGTCTCATCAGACTAACCTAAGACAGCCCTAAATGAGGTGAAAAGAGCTAGATTTGCATCTATCTTCCAGTTTTAGGTCCCTCTGAATAGCTGGAACACAAGCACTTTTAACGCTGCTAAATAAACCCCAGCTTGGTTTATTCACCTTTTTTTTCTTATAATTAATTCACAAGTTTATTTTTGCAAATTTCACTAACTTTTGTCTCTAGGTCTGCAACAGACTGACAAACACAATGTCAAATTCTGGGAAAGTTCAAACTCTTCTAAGAACTTGATAGACCTTGAAAGGCCAGGAGGTATGTGGGACTTCAGGAAAGCTGAAAAATATTAGTGATAGTGGTGACTATGCTATCAGGGCTTAAAAGATTCATAAAGTCCAGTGTCCCACTAAGCTCTAGGCTGACCTGTTTGCCTGCATGGGGTTAAAGAAAGCTTCCTTCAGAGGTTTTAAATACTATTTGGGTTCCTGCCGTGACTATAAACACAGAAAACACTCCTGTTGTGAACTACATACTTTAAAAGTGTTACTCATGTGAAGAGATCTGAACTCACAGTACACATCGAAATGCCACAGAGAAAACTCTGAAACCATGCTAAAAACCATGGAAATTTTAAGCAGTCGTGCTTTTCTGTGATTCTGTTTGCTGAAGTCAAAGTAATAAATAGGTCTTTAATCACTCAGAGCTTGGTAGGAAAAAAATATAAACAGAAAACACTTGGAAAATCTAAACTGCAGTTAAATATAACAACAGAAACAGAAAATTTAAAAAAATATCAAGACATCCAAGTTATTAAAAGTGCCTAAGCATAATCATCCATGCCCCTTATATTGTTAAGAATATTAGTCAAGGCACATGGGTCTGCAAAACCGCCAAATTAGTTATTGAGAGAAGAAAAGCCATTTTTCAGTTCTGTTCCAGAGTGAATTCAGCTTTGCCTGAGGTTTCTTGAGTTCAGGCTGACAGCTGCTAACCCTCCTTTTGGTAATCCAAAACCACACTGGCTGGGCTCCTCATCTCCATTGGAACAGAATTCCTCCATCCTGCTTCACCACCCAGCCTTGGCCACCTCCCATCCTCTCTGTGCATCCCCACAGTTTCCTCCTGCCTCCCTAAGGCCAGGAGAGCAGAGCAGATACAGTAAGGCAGAGCTACGAGGGAAAGTGCAAGGGCTGAGGTCACCCTCAGCATACAGAAAAGGGGCTTGGTCCCAGCTGCAGAGCCACTCAAAACAGCCCTGCACCACTGCAGGGAAGCAGGTGCTTCCCACAGCACCTCTGATATGACAATTGTGATTCCAGCAAACTGTGACGCTGAACCAGTATCCTGTCTGGTTCCATTCTCATTGAAGTTCCAATGTGATGGTCAGTTCTGCTTCAAGGCAGGAAAATCTTGCCATTTGGGTTTTCTACTGGCTCCTGAATAACACAAAAACTCTTCACCAGAACAATATAGGAATAGATTCTTCTCACCTCCTGCACGTAATTCTGTGCAACAGAACACCATCACATCCTTCCGTGTCACTTCCTACTGTCACATTCAGTTACTTTATAACTCCTCTATTTTTAATATATAAATATGTATTACCACAAACATAGACACAGAGGAGAGGTGTGGATGCTCTAACTCCAGAAAGTTTGGCTGTTTATGCCCTCAAACACATGCTGTGCTACAAACTGGGAAAAAAAAACCTAACTGAGCAATTGAAATACATGAATAAATGCATCATTCTTGGCTGATAAGCCAAGTCTTATGGGATTTCAGATACCAATTAGCTGAAAATCTGTGATGCTGTATTAAAAGACAGAGTTCTCCCATTAGACAGGGCAAAAGTTCATCTGAATTGCAAGGATAAATCTGTGCTTTTTGAAAAGACTTCAGCATTTAATTCTATAATTCTATATTATAATTCCATATTTCACTCTCATTCTTGACTAACTCAGATGAGGCTGCTGTACAATAGATTTTTTAATTCAATCAGTGCCAATGCCAGGAATGTTTATACCTTCACAGAGAATAGAATAGTTCAGTTGGAAGGGATCTGCAACAATCATACAGTCAAAATAATTAAAATAAACATAAAGCCAACTGGAAATCTTAAGAAGTTTTACACCAACAAGTGGAGAATTGTGTAAAGTTTCATGTTTTTACAGCCAGCTTTGTGTTAAAGAAAACATATAGAAGACCAATCTGAAATTCTCCTAAAAAGGTAACACTTGGCCCATGACTGTACATCTCACTGAAATTCTGAGCTCTTTATTTACTCAGTATATATGGCAGAGTTGCTTTTTCTAGGTGAAAAAGACTGAATGTCATCTCTGATTCCTTTTATGTCATTTCCCTCTGTTTCCATTTCTCCTTACGGGTCCAGCTGTGTTGGTATGACACAACTGGGAGAAAGCACAACATGGAGGCGCAGCACCTTGAGGAAAGTTTTTGGGAAGAGCACACCTGAGGGAAGCAGAATGCTTCAGTGATACCCTGCCACTTGTCTGGGAGCTGTAATCCTCTAAGCACTGCAGAGGTCCGGAGAGGTCCTGACATGGCATTTGCTGAATTGTAAACGTTCTACACCTTGACTTCCCTCTTGCACATGCAGCACAAAGAGGCAGGAACCTGACATTCCCCAGGCAAAAGCCCTCCATAACCTAGTGGTGCTGAACGAGTCACAATTGGAAACAAAAGCTCTACCTGTTCCTCCTGCCCACCAGTGTGACCTGTCACAACTGACCTAAGGGACCCGCTGTCCCTACGCACCCAGAGCATATCTGTCAGCTACAAGTCACCTCTCACCAAACACCACAATTCACCCCTTTTCCAAGCTGGCCTGCTCTCCCTACCTGCCATGGAGTTCACCTTTGTGCATGCTGTTAGCAGCTTACATCAAAGCACTGGGTTTGTTACATGCCAGTAGAGGAGAGATGCAGAGGAGCAATTATAATGGAACGGGAGGAAGAGGAATTGTAAGAGGAAGGACTGATGCTGAGAGGCAGGAAAAGACTATAAGCCTGATCCAATTAATTAACATAATTATTGTCATTATTTTCCTCCTCTGATTTAAGGATTCAATACAGGAATCATGCTTACTCGTAGGAGTCTCAGATAAAAGTCTCCAGATACAGAAGACAAGATGTTGCATGGCTGTAACTGTATTCCCATAGATATCCATCATGTTGTGTTAACTATGAACTCTGTGGGTTCCTTCCTCTCCATTTATTTCTGGATAGGCAGGCTCACCTGCCTCTCCTCTCAGCTGCTGCTCTCTGTTTCTTGTTTTACTAAAGGTTTGCAAAAACCTTTTATTTCTGAGTAATTTGATCCAATACCAAGCTACAAACAGTCTGCACGTAGAGTAATGAGCATCAGCCTAAGGACAATGACCTGCATGACAAATCTAAGTACAAACAGTAATGTGGTATTATAAGATAACTGGGAAGTTTTAATACAGGATTTTCCAAGTCATTGGCAAGCCACAAGAAATTTTAAAAAATCAAAACAAACAAAAACCTGTCACAGGTTACCCTAAAAGTCTTCTGAATCAAAAGTTTTATAAAATTACAAAGACCAACCTATTTCAGGGAGTGCTGGACTAGAACAGTTAATGTAAAAACTAAACATGTTTTAGGCTTTTAAATAAATATTTCAGATTTTTGAATGCAAGGTTTTTCTGAGCAAAAGTTTGAAATTAAAAAAATTTAAACATGTAGATTTGTTTGAATGTCTCAGTATGAACTAACTGGTACACATACAAAGCAAATGACCAAATGTAGCAGCTCAAAGCCTAGAGCGCTTTATGAATCACCTTAGTGTCAAACATCAGCAATATTCATAAAATTAATTCAATGTAAAAATTTCTCTCTGCTCTTGTCACAGATATCACTGATGCACTTCTACACACCAGCACAGCCAACATGAGCTCCTTCATATATACTAGTAGGCTGAAGACAGGGACCCTCCTGTGGATCTGTTTGGGACACCAGGGAATAGAAGATGTTTTTGAAACTTCACTGGAGTGAGACATCCTTTTCTCTAACTTTAATCTTATGGACTAATTAAAATTTATGCAGCTATGGAGCATGGATAGAAAGATGGATTTATTCTATGGCTGCTCATAAGACATTGACTTCAGCTCTAAAGTAACACTACACATGACTCACTACCTGTTGTCATCTTATTGCAAAAGTCCCATATCTTCTGGGTCATTTCTCATGGCCAGCTCCTCACAGCACTGACTCCTTCTTCACAGCACAGCCAACAAACTCCAGCCCCTTTCACAGCACAACAAACAAACTCCATCTCCTCTCACCCAGCTAACCCACCCTTTTGCAGCACTCATCTTCTTATTGGACACAGCTGTGGCCTATTAAGGGCAGGCCTGTTCCTAATCTTTGGTGATTAGTACAGCTGCAGCTCCTCAGGTGTGAGACTACCTTCTGCACTATCTTTATTTTCTTACATTCTATCCTTACACAACGATCTGATTTTTACCTCTTCCAACTTAGTCTTCCCTCCTGATGCAGTTTAGAAATCACTGGTGTTTCCCTGCATGTGCTCCCTTACTGTGGGATTCCCATAAATTTATCATATCCTTTTTCACTGTATTTCAAAGAGTCCACAGCTTTGTAATGTTTGTAACTTAAAAAGAACTGTCTTGTTTTCCTTTCAAGGCATCCATCCCATATTTGACTTTCTGTGACAGCCATAGTGCCTTGAATTGGATATTCAGACTAGGCACAGTATATGGAGACATGCTGTCATTTGCACAATAAAGGACTCCTAAGACAAATTTCAAGGATCATTCGATGTTTTTCTGGTTGGAACCATTTAAGTGAAATCACTATTGTACCTGTGTGCTACTTTAA
This sequence comes from Zonotrichia albicollis, assembly GCF_047830755.1. Taxonomy (NCBI): domain Eukaryota; kingdom Metazoa; phylum Chordata; class Aves; order Passeriformes; family Passerellidae; genus Zonotrichia; species Zonotrichia albicollis. The sequence continues at coordinate 30,640,888 of NC_133824.1, read as the reverse complement.
CTGAGCAGAGATAGGCACAAGAAGAAGAAAATAAGAAAAAAGTTCTTCATTGAAGAGACAAAAGAGAACACAGGGCCTCATCCCTTCCATGCTTGGCATGCTCTCCTCCAACAAAGGGATACACAAAGCACTAAAGGTTTGTCTAAGTGAAATAGATGCACTGGTTTATCGTAAGCTGGTTTACAACAAAATAAAATACTCCTGTATCTTCCTGCACAATGTGGACTGACTAAACTTAAGCCATTTTATACTCCTTTTACAAAACAGACAAATTCAGTCCTGAGAGGCATATAAATCCAGGGAGAGAAACTAATTTTTTGGGGCTTCTGAAAACTGTTAGTTAGACAAATGCAAGCACCCAGGAATGGGGTGTTCATCATTGCCGTGCTGATATACCATTCCACAAACAAAAGAAAAGCTGTCTTACTCCTAAATCTGCCATCAACCTTCCTATGCTTCTCCACCTCAGAAAGGATTCAACAAAACCCAAAACCATAACTATTCACTGGGCTGAAATTAAACCCAAGTTACCCTATGCTGTGATGGTGGCACTGCAAGTGTTGGAAGGGACTGCAGAGAAATCCTGACAAAGTGCCTCTACCAATATTATCTCATGGACTGTGGTTATACTCAATAGCTACACTCTGAGCAATGGCATAAACATGACCACACATTTGGAAAGGTGTTTGAGGTTTGCTCAGGATATGTGCTGTGCTGTAATTTTGCAGATAGTTGGCTCTCCACAATCAAAGGCAAGACTATGACATCTAGCCAAGCACAGCCTGGTCTCTCACAGAACAGAAAAGGACTGACCTACCCACCCCTTACCAAGCTCAAGTAATCAAAAGAATATAATCCAATACGAAGGTTCAAAGTAATACTGGTGCTTAAAATAAAAAGGAAATTTTCCCAGACATTCATCTGGTGGTTTTTTTCACCTTCTTCCCAACCACCTCCTGAGACCTGAGGCTAGTGTGCAACCTCAGCCTCAAAAAGACTGTGAAGTTGCTTTGACACAGAACAATGTATACCTGTGGATTAAGTATTTTCCTGTTTTTGTTACCTTTGGTTTGGTGCTTCTTTTTCTGAGGGTTTTTTCCTGCTATTGTTCTCTACAACCTTCTGAATTTTCTCATAGTGTCTTAATTTTTGCACCAAGAGGAACTTGCAACATCCTCCAGTGTTTCCATGTGCCAAAAATTGTTGGTGGATACGAACTCTGAAATCATCCTTTTATGATAGAGCTCATAAGAAATATGTATGCCAGCCAGGAAAATAAAAGAGTGAAAAGAAGACCTGCAATATCCTTCATCACTTAGATCTCGGACTTTCCAAATAAATAAGGAAATGTAAAGCCACTCCAAGAACATGCCTCAGTAAAAATTGTACAGTGGAAATAGAAGTGGTTTTTAAACTAATAGACTATAGAGTCTGAGAGCTGACCACAATAGCCCCCATAGTGAGGCAAGCAACCTCCATGTGAAGATTATGACAGCAGCTACATAGTTAAATGCTCATGCATTGAAAACTCCTCCAGAGATTGAGATTATTTTTGGCAGAAGTTTGGACAGAGATTGTAAAATGTACATTTATTTTCATTTAGCTCTTTGCTTACTCTCTCTGTAACACACCCTTTTTAAAATCTCTTTCCTAATACAGACATGCTTCATATCACAGACTTGGATATACAGCAAATATAGTTATTATTCCTTACATTAACATTTCTTGTATGTTGAAAGCCATTCCACCAAAAACACTGGAAAGATACTCAGCAATTCTTGATGAGACCACATGCCATGAAAGCTGAGGTAGGGACATACAGTTCTGCTTGCATGAGGTACACTTGTCCTGGGACCCTTCGACAGTAAAACAACCTCCTTCCTCCCAACAGAAATAAAAGGCCAGAAAAAGCCTGAACTCAAAAACTCTGTGCTATGTCTTGGCGTGCAATTGTAAATAGAAATAAATTATAAAACCTGCTTAGAAACTGACGTCGCTGTGTGTCTGCATATAAAAGTAAATATATACAAGTTCATCATTTAGCCAGAGAGAGGAAATGCACTGCTCTAGCTAGAGCTAGCTGCAGCGCCCAACAACCTGTTTGCCTTTCTTCCTTTCGTGCCTGGAAGTTACACCAGTTACATTTCTCTGTTACATTGAGAAATACAAAGTGTCTCCTGGTCCTGTCTAAGGGTCACGCTGTAGTCACTGTACCTACACTGTATCTACTGTAACTGCAGCTCTCTGAGAAGTTCAGCGTGTCCTGATAGAGGCATTTCTTTCCTAATATTTATAACAAATTTGCTTGCTACTGTACACATCAAGTATATGTGTCCCACTCCTACTTTTTTCTCTTGTCATTGGTTGCATGCATGATGCCACCTCCCAGCTTCTCTACTATTCCTGCAGCTTCCCTCCTAATATCCCTCTTCTTCTCTCCTACTGTCACTTCTTTTCTTTTGTTGTACTTCAGAACCAAAGCTGACAGTGACAAACAGAGCAGCACAAAGATTCCATTCAAAACTTAGCCTGAGAACCACTTTATAAGTGGGAGCTCATAAGTCCCCCTTTCATAGTCCCAGTACTTACTCCTCTCTTTATCCATGTCCCTCATCTCTCTGCTTAGACAAAGCATCCTCTCCAAACTGCACCTTTTCCTGTAAGCAACCTCCACTGCTCCTGGAACATTACTCTTATCCCCCTCTCCAAAACAGCCCCTAAGAAAACAATCCCACAGCCAGAGAAGCAAAATGGTCCTAGGATATAGCTGTTAGTTTCATGCCAAACCCTTGTACTGTGACTGCCTGCATCCAGCCTCAGAGCCTCGAGAGCAGCAGCTCTTCTAAAACTACAGATTGCCTATTCGTTTCAGTGAACAAAATTTACTTACAATCAAGATTTATTTTCCTCCATGTCACATGCTTCACATATGTTTCATGTCAGCTCTTTCAAACCCCAACCCTCCTTTTTTCCCTATTGTTCTGAAAATAATGATTTTCTGGTTTTAAAGGTAAAAGGGAAGGGGCACTGAAATAAGTCTAAGCCTCTGGGTAGAAGAAGGGCTTTGCAAAATAAGGAGATGAGAGGAATGAAAAATAAGTTCCTTACCCACTGCAGTGACCCACAGCAGCAGCTGTGGTAGCCGGTTCATGGCTCTGCGGGGCGCGGGCTGGTCCCACCCGCGTGCGCGGCTGTGGAGCTGTGGAGGGGACGTGCCAGGCTCTTCCTGCGGGCTCCGCTGGAGCTCTGAGACCGGGCTCGGGCTCCTGCTGCCTTGGAGGAAAATTCCCACCTCCTGCTCGGGAAGGCTCGTATGGGTCCTAGAGCCACCCTCCCTTCCTTGCCTCCTCCTCCTCCCGTTTTGCATACCGCTCCTGCACGATCAGCAAATTCACAAGGCAGTTGCTTCAGACACGAACACATCCATCTATAAATTCTGAGGCACTAGTATTCATCAGGACAAGATGAATTCGTAATCTAACTGGGTCGTTCCCCTCTCTCCGTCTTCCCTTGCAGCTGGCCCAATGACACACACGAGACTCATGCACCCCCTCGGACTAAGCTCAGCTCATATTTAAGATGATAGAGAGGATTCCCACGGCCTGGAAGTGTGTTCACCGGCTGCCCTGAAAGAGAAATTGGACCTATATACACAGCCTAGATTCCCACCTTTCTCTTCCCCTCGGGTCGCTTATAACCACTTAGTTCCCGAGCAAGACAGCCTCTGTTGGAGACACACAGTGAGGACCCGCAGCACAGCCAAGTGTGGGCTCTCCCCTGCCAGCTTGGGCATCTGCTCTTTAAACACTTCACTCCAAACTCCGTTTTCTTCATGACCATCAGCATTTCAACTGCACTAGTTCACTCCACCTTCAATCTCTTTGCAGGTGTGTCTTTCCTTCATGGGGAGTTTATTCTAAAATTGATGTTCTTTTTATAATCAGAATGCATTCTTTATGACTAATTCTCCAGGTGGATACTTTTACTCTGAATTAGGGGTGCTTTAGTCCAAATTAGCATAATTCATTGTGGTTGTTGTGAATTTAACAGGTAGTACCTGGGTCTTGAGTAAAATACCATTCAAAATGTAGAAACTGGAGAGATTTGGAGCTGACCTGAATTAAAGCCCTTATATGTCTGGTGGGGCTGGCACTTACAAAGCAGAAGCCTGCATTCCATGTTTAATTCTGGTTCACAGAATAGACTAAAAATTTAATTAATTTACTTAACCTTCTCTGGGTCTTCCTACCAATATCTATGCAGCACTGAAGGGTAGATTTTATTTTTGTATCTTAATAATTTATCTGGATCTAGAAAATTGCTTTTTGTTCAGCAACATATTGCTACTTTCAGCAGATTTAGAGAAGCATATTTTTAACACAACCTGGATGATTTGGAAGCAAATATCATTCTGAGGCTTTCATCTATGGCCACATCAATTACAGAAGTATGGTAGCAAGAGGACAGACATTATAAGTTGCTTACTAGTTAAATTTCTATAAAATGTCTCCTAAGCAAAGTAACAGATCAAGACCAGAAATAACAAATTTAAAAAAAAAAAAAAAGGAAAAAAAGAGAGAGAGAGAGAAAGCTGCCAGCTTTCCATCTCTTCATAAATAAATATCTTGGCTGAAGCTCTGGGATTACAAAGCAGGTAATTTTTTACTCCCAATTGGTAAAAAGTAGGGGCACTTCAGGAAATTTCCATACTTACCTAAACCCTCCCATGAACAGAAATGTAAACAGTCTGCATCTTCAAGGAACTCATAGCAGCAGCAGACACTGTTTCTGTTAATATTGCTTTAAGGAAATTTGTATTTTCTGTTGGGAATTTAGCTGCTAGAGACTGGAAAATTACAAAGCTGTGGCTAATTCCAACTCCTGCACCTGCAAGATAGTGTGTCCTTGGGCCTAGCTGTAGTATGATAACAAATAGTGAAAGAGACATGAGAAAAGAGAGATGTAACCCCCAAGGAACGGGGAAGAGCTGATGTTGTGGTGTGGCCAATGGACAGTGTAAATTACAGAATATTCATGAGCTTATTACTTGTATAAGTGTCTGATGCTCTCTTCAATAAAGGGAACTTGCTTATCACTCATATTGAGTGTCCGAGTCTCCCCTCACAGACAAATGGCTCATCCCCGACAAAGGCCTCATTCTGCGACAATTTTCCATGGTTATGGAACTGGTTTTCATTTAGTTTGGCAAAGACAGATGAATTCTGAGGCTCATTACAGAAGTGCGAGGCATTCTATAAAAAATAGATAGATGCATGTGATGCTTTTAAGCAGAGGGCAAAAGCAGAAGATTAGGTGACTAATCTCTGACAAACTGCCTCATCAGACACTTTTGAGAGCTTGAGCTCTGGGTAACCAAAGTAGACCTTGGTCTACTGGAAGGTGCATAATTAATCCTCAGCAAGATAACCCACATTTGTCAAGCAAAGGATTCACCCAGACCAGACAAAAACTGATATTTTAGGGAATCAAAGATTTTAATGATAAAGGACAGAACACAGAAAAACAGATGAATGAAAAATATCACAAGATGCAACAGATGAATGAAAAATATTACAATGAAAAGTATTACAAGATATACTGAGTATGAAAACAATAGGAGTCAGAACAATGCCAGCATTTGGAAGTGGGATAGGAATTGAAAGCAAGTGCCACTCACCAACAGTGTGCAAGTGATAAAAGAGCATGCATCAAAAGGGAAGAAGCCCAACAGCAGCACAAGAGAATGGCTGCAACACAACTAATGCAGAGGAAACCTCTGTAGAAGTAATTAGGAGCAGTGGACAATGCTGCATCATCCGAGAGATGAACTGCCAGTCTGGAAAGAACTGGGACAACTACAAGCTTTTAAATTGGGCGCTTATGCACTAGAGCACTGCCAGAATCTGGACACCAGCAACTGAAAAACCCACTAGTCTTAAATAATGATACCATCTTTGGCTCAGTAGCACAGGAGCAACCTATTGGAGCCCAGGAGAGGGAAGAATATGTGTTTATGCTATTCTTACATTCATCTGAGGGCATTGACTCTTGCAAACACAACGCAGAAATCTAACCCATCTCAAAAACATTTGGAATAGGGTTGCAAGGGAAGTTCCAACCATGCTACCAAGAAAATGCCTCAGAACTGAAGGGAGATGAGGCACTCAGCTGCTAAGCAAGCAGAGCTTCAGCAATGGAGGTCTGGTCAGTGCCATAAAAAAGGTTTTCACTTACCTGTACACTCAGGAGACAAAAATTATAAACAGTGGGAAATATTTCCCATATAACAGAAAAAAGCTTTGATTGGTGATTGCTCCAAAATGCATTTCTGCATGGGACACCAAGCAAGACAAATGTTCACGTAACTCCAACACCGCCTTTGAAAGATGCTGTTTCCTCTTGGGCTGCATGGTGCATAGAAATATACAGCACATTTTTGATAGCATAGCCAGGACAAAAGTCTGTATCATGATAAATTAATTGGAGAAAAATATGAGAAAAATGCAGTCAGAGATTTCATAAACCTTGTATGAGAAACAAGCTGTAGGGCAAAAGCTAAACATTATCCCTTATGATGGAAATAATGTCCAGCAGATCAAGGTGAATGGGGTGAGATGGTACAGACTGGGCACACTAAAATGAAGGAGTACAGATTTGTTTGAAACAAACACAAAGTATGTAAAGAAATTTGTGCTCAGTCAGCCTGCCTTAGCATCCTGAATACTGGTCCACAAAACTCTTTAACAGACATAGGATTTGAGTACTACCAAAACATCTGGAAACCTGAAGACCAAAGCTACAGAGATGGTATCTAAGCACAAGACTAATTTGTTCTTGTATTCTTCTACTGAGAATATTGATAATTTTTTTAAGTTGCATAGTCAGACTTTGAGACCAGTCACTTATCCATAAAATAAACTTGGTGTTAGTATAAATGAATAAAGAAAAAAGGATTTGGCTTTACTCCATAGTCTTAAAGCTTCATGTCTTCATGCATGGAAGAACTTTGTGAGCTGTGTGCTGGGGGCACACTCCTACAAAAAGTGATTGGGGCTAGTGCTACAGATAACACCAGTGCTCTAAGTGGTTCATAATAGCTAAAAGTCAGGCTTTACACCTTAAAATTACAATAGGCTAAAAAGGATTAAATTTAACTCTTCAGTGTGATTTTATTTCAATGCAAATTAAATCCTCAGACATCAGACAAAAAAGAGTTTTTAAAAGGACATGCACAGAACCATTTATGGATTTAAAATCTAAAACTAGGACCAATGATATTTTACACCAGCCTCAGATGAACAGCAAATTTGAAGATATTGTTGTTATGCTTGTTGCACAGGACAGAAGGAGAGGTAAAGATGTAGTTTGTGGAAGAAGGCAAAAATATCCTGATGCCCTAGAGCAAAGGCAGCATAGATTTTTCACTGCTGCAGGGTGAAAACAAACTTATTTACATCCTCAACTGTCAAATTCATTCCTACATAGAAGTAAAGCTAAGTCATTTGTCCATGACAAATATCATGGACAAAGTACTATCCTTGCTGCATTTTACAGTACCTGTGCTAGTAATGCCTGACAACAAGACACCTTTGATGAACATGAGATTTAGCAGTTTGCAGAGAAGTACATATGAGGCATGTCTCTATAAATCCCCATTATTTCCAGCACAACAAGTCAGTAGAAGGAAAGAAAGCACCTACTAATGAAAGATGATAGAGGCCATATTCAGCCCTGTTAAATCAGAGCATGGCACCAGCAAAACATGGTGTGTCATTTGCTGACACTTCATTCAATAGAAAGAAAGAAAGAAAATTGAAAAAAATTGAAATTGAGAAAATTGAAAGATAGAAAGAAAATTGAAAACAAGAGTCCCTGTGCTAACAGGAATGGATGTCAAGAGCCCCTGAGAACTTGTAGCTATCTAAGGAGACAGATGAGGAAAAACTGCAATCAAAAAAAATTACTTTAAGTACCTGGAGCCCATGCCATTTGCCCAAGACAGCAAACTTACATGTGTGAAAGCAAAACAGGCAAAACAACAGAATGGATGCCAAGACAGTTCAAAAGTCACAGGTGCATATCACACAAGGAAGGCCACACTGTGAATCAGTTGCTGTGTAACATTCCCAGGAAATTGCATTTTCTGCTACATACATTTAGAATTACTGATGCCATCTGGCAACACGTATGACCAGAAGTTCCTAAGCACTTATGGATGCAAAATAATTCTTCTTTCAATAGCACCTTAAGCTCATAGATACCTGAATGACTCACAATTTCTTACTGAGATCCTGAGTTTAAATCACAAGTCATTCTCCACAGCAATGGCTGAACCATCTGCTCTTGCAGCAGCATCACAGAAGGCACTTAGTGTTTCCTAGAAGGGCCTGATGTCATCCAGTACAGAAACAAATGAGGGATAGCTGGATCTCAGTAAAGTACTGCAGCTCAGCCACACAGCAACTCTTCGTTGATCTGTAAGGGGATTCAAAGAGTGGCAAGGGAATCAATATGCAACCATTTCTTAAACCAAGAGACCACTTCACCTGATGTTTTCACGACCTGCCGCAGGTTTTTTTAAAGAAACTGTCAAGATGTGCTGTAAAAACCTCTAAATATGAAGATAGTGACTATAAACAACACTGGCATTTTAATAGAAACATTATTCAAGTGGTGTTGTTGATTGATAGTGTGGATTAGGCAGGTTAAATGAGTTCAAAGAGAATGTGTGTTGCATTTTTATTTTCTATAATACAGCCACAAAATTTTACTCAAATTCAGAGTCAGTCATTTCTATAATCAGCCATATTACTGTCCAAATAATCCATTTTTTGACAGTTTCAGATGATGTGGTGCCATCACCCTCCTAAGATAATAATTTATTTGTGTTTCATGCATATTTCCAACATTCCAGCATGCTTTTCTATTGTTTCAACTTTGGATACTCTTGAGTTGATTCCAAATGTTACTACTTAGGCAGGTAAGTGAATCATGAAATACCAAATGGAAGGGACCTTAAGGATCACCTGGCCCAAACTTTATTGGAAAATGCACTGTGTAGACAAGATGGACCAACACCCTGTCCAGACATATCTAAAAAGTTTCCAATGTTGGAGAATACACCACTTTCCAATGTCTGACTGTTCTTGTGAAAAATTTTGCTCTAGAGTCTAATGAGACTCTCTTGGAGCAACTTGTACCAATTACCCCTCATCTTCTCTGTGTGCTGCATTGTAAAAAGAGTCTCTTCTTTTAGCTACCCTTTAAATACTGGAATATGCTGATAAGGTCTCCCTTAAGACTTCTTTTTTCAAGGTTGAACAAACCCATCTTTCTTAGCCTTTCCTCACACAGCAGTCTTCTCTGTCCTTTGATAATCTTTCTGGACCTTCTCTGGACTCTCTCCAGCCTGTCCACATCTTTTTTGCATGTCAGGGACCAAAACTGAGCACAGGATTCAATGTGTAGCCTTCTAGGCCCCTTTAATGCCTTATTAAAGCCCACGGTTTTAATCTCAATATATTCCTTTAGGTCTAACAACACATACAAGATTCAGCTTTAATACTGATAAGCCCACAAAATCAGGCATTACAGGTGGATAACACTGACAATGTCCAAGCAGTTGATCAAACCAAACTTCACCAGTTCTGACTTTCTCAGTGAGAATATCAATAACAAGGATCAGAATTAACACAGACATGCAGTAGCTGCACCTGAATTCAGAGTTCCATGGAAGAACTAATTGCACAAGCCCAGCCTGGAGGCAGAAAAAGTCTTTGCCCTCTAACCCATTTGATTATGAGTTCACCTGTCGGTCTGCCTCTCCTGGTTGAAAAATAAAACTATGAATGCGACCAACATTTACATATTGGAGTTTAAGGAAAAGCTCTTCTCACTTGCATCTGATAACTGGGGACTGAAAGGTAGAAAAGGACTTTCAAAAGATGGTAGGAAAAACGGTAGGAAGAGAAAAAGGATTTTCTATACTTGCTGTTCTGAACTGATCATGTGGCTAAGTGGTGTAATTGTGCACCATTCTAAGGAATCAAGACCAAAGTTTTCTTGAAGAATCACTACAAATTTCTGTCATATCTGAATTGCTACAGAAATTCTTCTAATATTTCATTTCTGGGTTATGAGGAGGCAACTAGCTGCTTCATTCTTAGGTATGTGGCTCAATTAGTTGAGTCATTAGCACTCAATCTGCTGCATCATCACCATGTGCATGATCGTGCCAAGAGACAGATGTTGCAGATGATCAGTATTCACAGTTTTCTTTGCTGAGGATCAACACAAAGCCCAGCAGAAAGCAGTGAGGGCAAGGATTAGTTATGCCCTTGTCTGCTCCTTGTCACTCCCACCTCTTGAGCTAGGGCAACGTGTGTAACAGTGATGCCTGCCTGCTACTACTGAGACTTTCAAGGGTGCCTTTCAGGTGACTTCTGGAGAGCTCTAGAACACCCTGTCTCAAACAAGTTCCTTCAGCAGCTTTGGTAATGTGTGTGTGGTTACACACAAATATCTCAGGCCTTACAACCTTTTTCCTCTAGAGGCTGTTAATGCATCTATTATTATATTAAGCTTCCATCATAACAGTTTCTCCCTCAGATTGCTCATTAGTAGCCTCCTAATGATATCATAAACCTAGTCTCTGCATAGGCAGAGATTTATTATCTCTGCAGATTCCTTCAAAATCTTTTGTTTTCTCCCTTGTTCCTTTTTCCCTTCATACCACCAATGAGAAGAAATATTCATAGTCCTCAAGAACTTTGGTGTGGTAGGAAAGTGCTGATTGTTCTTTCATAGAAGAAATAGAAACTTGAAGCACAAAGATATGAACTAGCAAGTCTTAAAGGCATTTAGATACCTAGGCAGACAGATACACAACTAGTCCCTTTAAAATCAAAAATATTTAGGTCTTAGAAAAGGCAAGCAATGAAAATGGTGCCTTCAGATATTGCTATTGTCAGTTAAGGGAAGGACTTCTAGATTTCTTCCAGCTTCTGCCAGATCTTGAACTGAAGGATGGTGAATTGACAGGCTGAAATAGAGTAGCTCTGGAAATCCTGAAAAAGGATTTAGCCTGCTATACATACTTGAACAACACTAGCATCTTACAACTTTTGTGACAATAAGGCACAACTGCTAAGAGTGACTGGTAGTCTCTATGTCCATCCGGCCACTGGTGTCTCTCTCTCTCTGCCTGCTCTGTAAATTTGTTGTCTTTAGTATCATATTGAGTTGTTTGTGTTGTTTTTTATCAGCCATAGATATGTTTTATACTTTCCATCTTAAATATAAGGCACTTGAAGCTCTGCAACCTGAAATTAAACACAGGGAAATATGCACATTTAGGGATGAGGAATAAAATCCTACCCAGCCATGCCATTATATGATGTGTCCTGTTCATCTTCTGCTTCAGGGTAAAGGATAGAAAAGTGTGAGTCTATTTGCACTGAGCAGACATCAGATGTTAATAGATTTCAGTCAGTCCTCAAGTCAGTTCAAAGCCATCTTCTGTACTCCTTCCTTTAAGTTTGTGTAACCTCTGAGGGACACCACTACAGAGAATACATCTCATTTTCTACAGAATTTCCATAAGATAGTATTCTAGACACAGGGCTATTTTTGCAGCCTATGAGTGCAACTTTACACTTCATTCTGGCAATGTTGCCTTTAAAACTACTGATTTTTTAGTGTACACTCTCGCTTGCCCCTTGTAGCACTGAGTCACTTTTTAGTTCCTAAAGCATCTGCTACAAGTACAACAATCACATGGGGGCTTAGAAGGGCTGTAGAGGTTCCTGGTGAACTTCACAGCTTGGTATGGTTATGGAAATGCTCTCATCTACACCCAGAATTCATCCCTGCAGAAATGGTCTTGGATCTTACTGCCTGTAGCCTTGGCTTCACAAGACCTCTTTGGGCCCAGCTACATATCTAGGCTTTGTGAGCAGGTAAACAACAATGAATAGAAGCATTAGATCTCAAAATACCACTGATCAAGATCAATCCAAATACCATGAACATAAGCACCATGATCATCATGAATGCAATCATAATGACTTACACAGAGCCTTTCATGTTCCCATCTCAATACAGTGGCACCTGCAACCCTGAATAGGATCCAAAAAGCAAACTAGGCAGAATACTTTCGGTTGAAGTGTGAAGAAAGAACTTTAAGAACTGCAGAAAGTTTAAGAACTGCAAGTTTAAGAACTGCAGAAAGAAACATAACACAGAGACAGCCCCATTTTGAATACTGTGATATACCAGCATGAAAGAGCATCTCGGGAAATGGATTAAAGAAACTTTCTACAGAATGAAATTATATAGGGCAGAAGGATAAATTCAACCTAAGGAAGGCATCCAAAAGCAATAACAACTGCCATCACTCCATCTGTCCATGTTCTATGCAGCACACAGGTAGGCTGAAACACTTTGATTTATAGGGGTACAAATGGGAAAGCCACCACCAAGCAATGCTGTGATAAATCAGGATGGTGAAAGGGTAGGGAAGAAAGGGGCAAAAAAATTTAGGCTACATAAACAAAGGCCTGAAGGTTACACTACATCTTGTCATTTATGCCTCCACTACACTAAGATGCACTGCATTTCTGCTGGTTTGTTGTTACAGAGCTGTCAATGTTTCATTAATGTTACACTGAACTGTGCAGAAATTCAGTCTGATGTACAATAGATGTTTTCATAGCTACTGAGGACTCTGTTTTTCCCTTTGATGAGGAGCAACTTTATAGCAGTACTCTCTGGATACATAGCTAGTAAACTACACGCTGCATCACATGACTCCATGCTAAATATGCTGTCAAGAAAGAGCATTATATTCTCTTTCAAGACTGAATTTCTACATCTTCTCTCAGTTGATCCTTACTTCAGCATTGTCAAAGCTCTCCCAAAGCTTTGTGCTGTGTTAGAGCTCTCCTCATGGCCTTTTTACTCTCACTGGAAGAAATAACACTATGTGAACACACACAACACTTTCCCTATGGATCCCAATTCTCGAGTTCAAGTGTGCATAGCACAATATAGATGTTCTTGACAACAAAAATAGATATTGAAATGCAATATAAAAGACTGACAGTTGATGCATCTGTCACTATTTATACACACAAATCATATAGTGGCAAGTTTCAGGGATCTACTTTCTTCTCTACGATTACTCTCTTTTCTTCAGCAACTTTCCAGTTTGTCAAAAGCTAATTACCACCATCCTCCAGATGGGCTGCAAACACTGATGACTGTTGTTCTTCATTGTAGGCCTCCAGTTTTCAGAGATAATGACATTGTCTGTATATCTCTCCTAAACCAGAGGAAAAAGCAGGAAATGCATGGAAAATCAGCTATTAGTGTAGATTATTGTAACATGTTCTTAAGGTAAATCATTACAGCAACCTGCCATCTCTCCAGAATTACAAGACACACCAGTAATTACGGTTAGATTTCAGAAGCCTGGTGAACATAATGACATACATTTGTATTCTACATACTTATTTTACCAAAATGAGATTCTCAAGCTCATTAAATAAATTCCAGAATTTTCTATCACACCAGGAAAAGACTGAAGTGTCAAAAAGAAAATGTAGCTGGCCATAAGGCCAACTTCTGTTATAACGTCTGTTTTTTCATGATTTTCTATTCAACTTCATTTTCAGATGTATTGTAGAAAATGAGTGCTAAGGCTGGTTTGTACTTTGCACAGAATAACCAGCCAGAGTCTTTCCCAAAAGCTGTGAATATAAAGCAAGAAATCATTTGGCCAAGCATCAAATGCTCAACAGGTCTTTCTCCTCAAAGAGCAAGATGCCTTGCATAAGAAATGTTTTGGCACAGATTCTGGCTACAGCAAACAAAAATTATTTTTCAAATTTTCATAACCCTGATTTTATAACAGGGTTACTGTGTGTTCTCTTTTGAGGACTATACACCACCACCCCACTGCCTCCCTGGAATCCTCTCACAAAGGAAAGCCTGCTCCAACTCCAATTTTTAAAAAGCAAGTTTCTGCATACTCACAGCCATTACAGGGTTCTGATATTGCAAGTGTAGTTACACTGGATTTAGGTGCACACTAATAATAGTTGTTAAAGGTGACCATCTGATTAGCAGGAAGTAACAGACCATCAATTCATACAGAGGAACCACGAACAGTAACTTCACCTCAAAAAATTATCTGGTGTAGGTAGCCAGGTGAGGAAATGTGCATTAAGAAGCAAGTACAGTACTGTCTTCTATATCCTTAGTAGTAGGAACTTAGGCTGTTTATTTGCTGAAATCGTAAATAAACAATTTGTAGCAGTTTTTATAAATTCCATTAATCTCTGCAAATGAGCTAATTTTATTTCTATGTACTTTTGCATTAAGAAGAAAAAAATGCCAAACACCTGTCAGAAATGTTTGACTTGTGATTTTTCCTACACCAAGAAGTAGTGGCTAGCTTCCTGGAAAACCTGGTCTTAGAATCAGGTCTATCAACTTTTCATCAAAGAGGTTCACCTGTGACAGATTTGCTTCCAATACCATTGGGTAGGAACAGACCAGCAGCATGTGAGACAACTTTCTTGGCAAGTATTGTTTCTCTTTCAGCTGGATTCTCAAGTGTAACAAGTCCACAAATGAACCCTTCTGGCATACTAGGGCTCTTTTCATTGCTACAGCATTCAGATGCAGCTATCTGCATTTTCCCAGACTGCAGAAATATCTGGGTTTGGTGCCTAGGGCTAATCATCCAGGGGGAAGGACTGCAGCTCTGAGGTTTCAGTCTAATGCCAAGCTTCTCCTACAACGAGGGACAAACCAGAGCATCGCCATGGTTCCAGAAGTTAGTGGGTTGCAGTAATATAAAGATACACAGCATGGTGTTGCTAAGACTGGATCATGTTGAAAAACCTTTGTTTGAAAGAATATCCCCCTCCCATTTCTTACCATCAAAGAAAATATCAGTGCTGGAGAGCCGTGAACTTAAGCCTTTTTATTTTATGAAGAATAAAACATTTTGCACAATTAGCTCCAAAAGCATTTTTCTCTGATTTTAGGCCTCTCTTAACTCTGTGTGTACTTTGTGTTATCTTTCATAGTAGCCACAGAATCTCTGAGGAGGCAACAGCTTCTGTCCTCCTCTAGATACCAGCAGTATCAGAGAAACAATGAGAGAAACAAAGCCAAATATTTTGTAGTCTGGTTGTCAAAACAATGGTGTGGGAAACAGAGTCACATTTTCAAAGGCAAATACAGGGTTTGGACTTGGGTCTCCAATGTCTCAAATGGGAGAGGCAATACTACCACCTCTAGTATCTATTTCTTCCTCCAGACTGCCTGACTTAATTTTTTATGACTGGTTCAACCTTTGTTTTTTAATCTCTCTTTATAGACTAAAGATAATTAGGGAGCTAAGCTACTATTTATGGAAACCTAAGACATATTCCCAGTTGAACGAAATACTTGCTAAAAATAAAATCACTCTAGCTAATGAAAAGAGAGAAAATTAACCATAGCCAATTAAAAAAGAATGGGTAAGTGGCAAACAGGCCTGAGAAGGAATATGGAAAGCTTTCATCATTCAATACATTATTAATCAACTTAATTAAGAAGTAATTAATATTCTAGTGCCCAGTTTTGTATGGTTTTATTAGTCCACAGAGAAAGTAAAACATGATAGTGCAAACACTGTCAAGAAATTAAAAAAAAAAAAAGCTTTTAAATGTATACAATATTCTTTTCAAGGAGGGTAAAGACATTCTGAAAAGGTTGGTGTTAGAGCCAATCAATATAGCTGGGAAGGGTCCCTTGATAACATCTCCCTTCTCCCTTTCCGATTTCCCCTCTGGAAAGTTCAAGACACAGAGAAGTGTTCTTGTGCCTCAGTTTCCCAGAAAACTTTTTCACTTTTAATTGCACTGAAAATAGACATCAAAAAATAGCAGAAAAAGGGAAAGGATTGGGGAAATCTCTCTAGAGAGCCTTAACTTGTTTATTTTCTCAGGCTTCAGATTTGCAAACACACCTGTTTGCAAAGAGAGCTACACTGACAGCTTTGACTCCATGACATAGGCACTGGTGCCTGTAACTTTTCCTGACCCCACAGTGCAATCCCCAGAACACAGAATCAAGTTTAGGACCATTTCTTTAAATGAAGTTCTGCGGCAAACACAGGGTGAGCCACTGGAACCACTAACACTACCCTGAAAATATGTATGATAACAATCTCAAAGATGAACCTGAAAAAGAGGGCTGTGGCTAGTACAGGTGATGAAGGATTTCACAGATAACTTTAGCATCAATAGGCATTGAAAAATATATTAGAAACACAAAACAGTCTTCCATCTTTGTGGACTTCGTTTTATAGATGTGAAAAACATTACCAACCCTACAGCTGTTTTCCTAATATCTTTCTTAATTTCAAATCACATTTGGAGCCAAGACCTCAGTTATGGCCCTAGGACCTGCAGTTAGAATAGAATCCCCAAAAACTTAGAGTTGGGGCTCACATAACCACGTCCAAAAAGGAAGATCCTGAATCCATGGGAAGGGGCCTAGAAACCTACAACATGCAAATATTCATGGGTGGCGTGCCCTGGGGGCTGTAGAGTTTCCAAAGTCAGATCTTGTTGATTTGCCTGAGAAACTGACAAAGATGGAATGGGCTGGTGGCCACTGAAAGCCCAGGCTCCCCAGCAGCCTGCCACAAACGCCAGGAGAGCAGTGCAGGCTGCACACAAACACTGCTGACATCAGCCACCCAAGGAAGGAGGCTGAGGTAACAGCAGCACTGCATTCATCAGCCCTGAGAGACAGACTCACAGCTGTGGTGCTGTGGGTGCTCCTGGCAGTGCTGGCAAACAGGCAGAGCAGCCCTAAGTGGCAGAGATCTTAGGGTGGCAGGAGGGAAAACTGCTGGGGTCAAAGGGCTGTAAGACTGCTGTGCAACTTACAAGAGGCTGTGTAAGGCTCTGGGAACAGGTGGAATTGCCAGGTGCTTCCTACACCTCCGGACAGACCCTCTGCCAAGTACATGTGTACAGCCAGTGCCAGAGCTTTTCTGGGGGGGGAAAGAAATAAAATAGCATCATTCTGAGAGAAGAAGCCAACAGAGCCCTCACTGACTGCAAAATCGATTTTAAGGCCATGTATACAAGAGAACTAGAACTGTTAGGCACTTGAATCAACCTTTGGGGTCCAAGTTTGAAGGTTTGACTTTATTGCTCCTGCAACTTAAGGCATCTCTTCCCTTTAAATGGGCTTTACAGAGGTGAAGAGACCTGCAGGTGAAAAGCATAGGACAAGCATTATCATTCATAATAAGCACGAGATAAGCAAAAAATTAAATTGATCATTGTAAACAATCCTCCAACCTTTTTCCTTTAATGCATACCTTTTCCAATGACTTCTGCTGTAGGGTAGTATTTGCATGTGAAATATGTGATTATGAGTTCAGAAGGGACAAATGAAATCACCTACTTAACTTTGTGACAATTACATGAAAGCATAGCTCTCAAAAATACATGTCCTCATATAAGGTACGTCCAGATTATCCAACACATTAAAGAATGATTTTTCTCATCAAACTTTACAAATTTTTGCAGTTCTTTAGAACTCTGTTAAATTGCAAAGAATTTGCACAGCTTTAGTTATTGCTGTCGCACACGTCCTCCTTTTACTTGAAATTCATCTCTAAAGCAGAAATTATACTGTTTCAGTTATGTCATTGCTTTGAAAAAAGAACTTAATGGAGCTTTATGGAGCTTTAACAACATACTGACATGGTTTCTCAAGCAAATAAATTATCATTTTTCACCCCAGTATCAATCTGCATTAAGTGGTAGTTCCAAAAACTTCATCAGTTATTCATTTAAGTTATTAACACATTCGTACAACAAAACTCTCAAGGGAATACTTTGCAGAAAGTCTGTGCTCCAGAGACATGCAGTTTTTAGGAGAATTCTGAGACTACAGATGTTCAACACCAAACTAAGTTGCAAACCAAGTTTGTGAGCTGAAAACAATGTTTCTACCTGAGGACACATTTTTCAGCCACAGGTATCTTAGACACAATTGTAAATCCCCACTGACAAAAGCAGTCCTAATGAAATAAGATGCTTTCATTTAAACAACTATAGGGAATTACGACTTAAAAATCTCTTTAATTTAAAATCTATTGTTATCTTCAGGACAACTGTTAAAACTGGCCAACATGTTCACTTGAAGAAGCTAGAAAATCAATACAACCTCACTGCTAACATTTAAAAATCCAGTCAACCACTATTAATCAAAGTGGGATACAGTCTATCCTTCTTTCTTTACAACAACACAACAATGAAGGCCATCCAATTTTGAAGTTGTGTCATTGTTTCTGTTTTCTTAGTAAACATTTCTGGCCAGGTCTAATTAATTTTCAACATTATGTCTGTATCAACTTTTTTTAAAAGACACATCAAAAATGGAAGTTCCTATCACTCGAGTAAAAGGAACAAACAAAGAAATGTCTATATATAATTTACAAAATCTAAGGCTTTCCACAAGCTACCAACTTCCAAAGCCAACTACAGCTAAAGCAGTTATGAAAAAACTATTCTCTGATACACAACAGAGTGGGGAGCACAGTGCTGCTATTCTAATACCAGAAACCAGTCATAGTTCAAAATACAAACAACAGAAGAGGGAGTTCCACTAAATTATTTTCCAGTAGCAGGTGTGTCTGTAGAAGAGGCTGAAACTCCAGACAGCTCAATAGCTTGCAGACATCAAATAAAGTACACCATACAAATTGAACAAATACAATAACCAGTCCTCAAAAAACCCAAACCTCTTAAGGGTGTTCCAGCAATGGAAAATTGCCTGCAGAAAGTGACACTTCAATTCTGATATTTCCCCCGTGCTCAGTAATATCAGTTTCTGAATTAGAAATGCTTTAGCTGGTACAAAGTGAAGTCTGACTCAGAGCAATGGACATGTTCAGGCAACACAGTTTGACATTTGTCCCAAAGGCACATGGAAAATTGGTGTCCAGAACACAAATAAATCAGGTCTTCCATCTTCTAAGCTGCTGCACAGTCTAACCTGTTGATATTTACCCTTGGATGCCCATAACCTAACAATCAATCACAGGATCCTCATCTGCTCATATAAAACATGGATTTTCCAGACAGCTACTTTTTGAGTTTCTTGTCATGCTGACTATTTCATCTTTTGCGCAGTTTAAGTACAGGGCAGTTCTGTGGACCTTGAGGAAAAAAAGAAACCCTGATAAAAGTACTTGTTATATATAACAGAGATTTGCCATGAGGATTGCATATCTCAAAAGCACTTCCAGGAAGCAAAATTCTCCCACCCCTACATTCAGTTAAGGAGAATTTTTCTATCTCTGATTTGTTTATCATTTTGAGACTAATCCAACTCTGTGTGTTTCTGCTACAGGACTGCCTAAAACCAGTATATTATCTTGTACCATGAGTATCATGCCTGGTTTGACAGTGGAGCTGCACACATAAAAAAGACAAAAGCTATCATGAAAGGCTCCCTAAGAAAGTTCTTTTTCAAATAGGGTTCTCCCTAAAAAATGTATATCTAAGTTGATGCTGTGCTCAATTAGCTTGTTGCCTGAAAGGCTATCCATGCTGTTACTTCAGCTCTTAATCATAAAAGACTGTCTCCTGTGGGTTTGATATGTCAACTCTTTCTAGCAAATATCAAAATATTATTTCTTTTAGATACTCATTTCAAAGTTATTCTTTAGCAAGGTTTAAAATTAACCAGTTACTACACATTGCAGTTAAAATTGCCTTCAGAGAGGCACATTCTCATTGGGATGTGTATGACTTCACCCTTTAGAAGACATTTCTGCTATTTGTCCAAATCCCTAGAGGCATCTTCATGACAAATAGAAGTGAGCAGTGACATTTCTCAGTGGTTATATTCCGTTATAAGTAATGGAGCTGTCTTCAAACATAGGGTTTATTTAATATTGGCTATATCAATTGTTAAATCCTTCATGGAGATCTTTAACCCATTAAATAAGAGCCCAAACCACACATCAATTACTAATTTTTTTTTTTTTTTCATTCAGGCACAACCCAGTCTCCTTTGTTTTCTTGGCAACTGAACAATATTAGGAAACTGAAATGTGGAAAATGTAAAAACTGAAGCAAGCCTCAGCTCACACTACATACTGACCCCTCTTTCTGTCCGTATAGACACCCCCTGCAAAAAAGCAATTAAGCTAAATCACACAAATAATCACAGTTGGGCTTAGTGAATTAGAAAGAAATCAGAGCATCTAATGACCATCAAAAAAATCAAATTAAACAAAAATTAAAACTGATGTGACCTCTGTGAAACTTTGTGAGAGATTTTTTTACCATGTAATGTTTCTGATGATCACATTGCAACGATGTCGATGTCAATGTTTGTATCTATTACAGATTTTAGCTTTTAGCATATACATAATTTTAAGAAGATTAGTGTTTGATGCAATTGTCCAGTTGCATGCATCCAAAGTAATTAAGGCAGGAATGCTTTCCAAATATCCCTCCAATGGTACCAGTTACAAAGTTAAGCATGACAACCAGTGGCAAGATCTTCTAAGCAGCAGTGCATAAGACAAGGCAGAACATGCTCCTGGTGTAGGAGGTGCAAGTTTCCCTCTCAGCCCAAACACGGCCTCAGTGCCAGCAGAGGCAGATTCTTCTCCATCTGTGAGTTGAAGTGGGAGTGCAGAGAACACGACCACTCCACTGACATGAGAGGTCCAAGGCAGGAAGCAGACAACTGAAAGCACATCACTGCAATCAGTGGACCATTTTCTATACAGATGTAGAAACAGCTATTCTCTTGATTCCTTTCCTGAGATTAATGTATCCAGGAAATAGAGAATGGTTTCCATTCTCCCTCCCACTGCTTCTGTATTTCCTGTGTTGTTGGAATAATATTTTGTAAAGAGCAATTCTTCTACTGGCCTTGAATCACACAAGCATCACAAGCATCACTTGCTACTCATTCTCAAGAGCAAGAGGCTCAGTGAATGAAAAAGAAAAGACAGGCTGTCAAGGTAAACCTTTAGCAGAGAAATTGGAGGCAGCAGCTGAGGTGAAGAGCTGTGCCTTCCACATGCTGTGTCATTTCTCACTACCCTGGTTTGAGAAGTTGCCCAAACTGGATGTTGATAAGCATGTAAATTAGCAAAGATAATAGGGAGCTACTCTTCCTGACGTTTTCTCTTTTGCAGAATACCATCCTGTTTTGTCTTGTTTTCCCTACCATGCAAGGGAAAACATCTGTGAGAAAGCTTTGTCATAATAAATATTTGGAAAAAAAAAATATCAGAGACTCTAATCTTACGTGATCAGCTTTTGTTATCAGCATCAGTGGAAGTTAGATTCCATTTATTGCTGGACTTTTTGTGCAGCATTGTCCACATGGGAGCCTATGGGAAGGAAAGATGCATGTCCTGGACACATCACCATAGAAATATGGCTAGACAGGACCAAAATGCCTGTGAATCGATGCACCGTGATAACCTGGGTGGTCCTTCTTGTGTCCAGGATGCACTCAGGCGTGCAATTTGCCCATCAACCTGGAATTCTACCCATCCACACAGCCACCTCAATGCCAGCAGTACCTGAGCCATAGCTGGCACACACAACCTCACAGTCTCAATTAGTTTACACGAGCAGTGTAAGAGTTGAATTTATGATGTTGTTTGTACAGAAGCTGCTCAAGGCCTAGCTTTGTATCAAGAGACAGAAGTGCAGAAATGTTTAAATATAGGTGCCAGCTCCTGCAGGGGCTGAACCAAATTACCTTTTTGCCACCTTCTGGACAATGATAGTGGTACAGCTAAAGACATTGCTAGCTTTTTTTTTCCTCCTTAATTTTATGGTGCTAAAACTGATCTGTCATTTTCCAGTAAGATCTGAAACCATGGCTGCACTCAGGAGTAGGTATGCCAAACATCTAGCCCTCAGGATAGATACCTTAGGAACCTGAGGAAGACTACAGGTAAATGTAAACCTCATTGTCAGCTAAAAGTTTCTGTCTCTGTTAGCATCAGAATTTTACCCTCTTATCACAGAAAGAAACTAAGACTGATGAAAACTTTGTGACTTCTCATCCTCTCACTCTCCCCTGAGAGGGGCCATAAAAAGAGAGGTCATCTAAAAATTCAGTAGCATGTTTCAAGACCATTATTTATACTTAAGATCTCCTTTAAAAGGTTCACTAATAAGGACCACACAGGTAAAGAAGTTTGGGTTAAATCAACCATCTTCCCTGCTTTAGAGATGACATTTAGCAATGGGGCATTTTCAACACACTACTGCTCCAAAGGACTCCACAGCTCAAAATAGTGTCCTGCGTGGATACATGGATACATGGATAAGGATACACAAGGAGAGGTAAATCCTACAAAGCACTGCACATTGCAATGCTCAGGCAGTTCCCCCAAGTCTTCAGCTACACCACTTGTCTCATTCTGTCTTGGCTATCCACAGACAGGAGGAGCCATAAGGAGTACACAGAACAGCCAGCTTGACTTTCTCACTTTCTGTCTCACATTTCTGCTGCTTCCACTCTACTTATCGTTATTTCTTCCCTGTCTGTGTGTGCACATGTGTGAGTGCTAAAAGCCCTCTCTTCTGCATTCTAAGAAACAGATCCTTTACATCCACATTTCAGGATGATTGGCCCATTCACTGCTAATCACAGTGTGAGACCACTCTCTTCTATTCCTAACCTCTTCTTTTTATCCTTCAAAGACTATCTAAATCTGAAACTATTACTGATTTAAATAATCCCATTGCATAAATGAAACAACCTGAGCACAGTTAACTCCTGAAAACTGGAGAACATTTCCTAATAATTTAATACTTACATTAACAAACTCTATTACTTTCCTCTCTGTTGACAATGCATCAGAGAGAAGGAAAATACAAATACAGTTGAAAGCCCTCTAATATACTTTCTAAATTATA
The DNA here is from genome assembly GCF_047830755.1 of Zonotrichia albicollis. Classification (NCBI taxonomy): domain Eukaryota; kingdom Metazoa; phylum Chordata; class Aves; order Passeriformes; family Passerellidae; genus Zonotrichia; species Zonotrichia albicollis. Next base: position 30,617,906 of record NC_133824.1, on the reverse strand, counting down.
ATTGTCTTCAAGCTGTTGGAGAAGAATTCAGAAGCAATTTAGGTAAGTTACCCCATTTCAAGTAACTAGGATTCAAGGTTTTCCACACTTTAGTTCACCAGCAGTTGAGGACACAAAATAAGAATAACTTGATTTAAAGAAAAGAATATCTCCAAATTTCAGGCCATTGTCAGAATCCTGAAGTAGATTTTGCTTTAGGATACAGAACAGTTTCTTCTACAGTTGGGATGCAAGTTAACATTAAGTTGGAGTGGCCAAAATGACATCTGAGGGACCTACACCAGCTCCAACTCAGCCTAAAGCCATGTTTCACTCAATACCAGAGCCACTCCACAGCATTCATGCAGTCTTGGTATGCTCTTTTATGTTATGGGAATTAATGAGGTAATTTTATTCCACAATAACGGAAAGAAACATGTATTCCATTATTAACACAAACTAGTATAGGCAAAATACCTCAACAAAAAGCCACATGATTTGCCTTTGAAAAATATCTTTTAGGCTATCCTATGCTAAACATACAGAAAAAAACAGCTAATGGTAATAATAAAATAGCTGTTTAAGACTTCACACATGCCTGCCCTAAAGGAAAGCAGGTTTTAGAAAAAGCCTTCTCTTTTTTGCTTTATTGCCATGAAAATATTTTTCTGACATTCCTGACCATGCATTTAAGAGAACCAGAGAATTATTTGTGACGAGGAATATAAACCAGAAAAGGTGCAAGCAAGGACAGAAGTTTTAATTCATTCCAACATGATCACAACAAGGTGTGTGAAATAGTTTTCAACTCTTTAATACCAGATCTTAATTAAATACTTCTGGCTGTAACTGCGTATTCTGCAGGATGAATGCCTTGCAATTTTGTTGGTATAAATTGAGCAGCATCACTGAGTTATGTTGCTGTATTTGGTGGATGTAATGATGGGTCAGACTGGATTGTGAGGACTCAAATTGCAGATGGCATCTCCATTAAAGTGATTCATGTTATCACATGATTAGGTCACAATAGCAGGGCTGTAAATGCCAAAGTGCTTGTCAGAATAGTCTCTTGCTGCATCCTCTCTGAGTGGTGCCAGTGACACATTCAAGACTTGTTCTGTGATACTCCAAGTGTTTAAAGACTAGAAAATGACACATGGAATAAATGGACATCCCAGGAGACCATTAACAGGCTATCAGGCTTTCACTTTTCATTTCGAGTTGACATCTAGGATAGGTTAATGACAATCGAAAGCCCTCTCTATCTGGCCTTGGGGGAACAGCGCTGATGAGTTACCCGAAGTACAAAGAGCCACAACAAAGACACTTTAAATGGGAACTACAGTAGAATCTAAATCCTAAATAAGCCAGCTCACGCTCCAGACTTTCAGCTATGCAAACCTGTGTCATGAGTTATTTACTGCCAATTGTAGGAGATTCTTAGGGAGTCTAGGGACTACAATTGCAGGAGTATCAGCCACCAAATGAGATCAAGTGCTCTGGTCCTGGGATGGTGTCTGAGCTGTCCTCAGTACTCTTCAACTTTGATAGGAAGAAATTTCTGCTAACAAAGCACAGGTCTGTCTCTAGGTTTACCCAATGCACAGGGTATATGTGCAGGGTCTTAGCTGCCATCTGCAGCATGCTACATGATGAATTAGTAAAGAGGACAGCAAAAGAAATCTCTGAGAACCACCTTTTATTTTCTATCACCAATATTATATCTGAATCCTTCCCCTACCCAGCTGTACCATGAATCTGAACATCTTTTAAGGAACATAAATGAAAATTAGAAAGAAGCACAGAAGTACTGAGTTTGTCCCTTTCCTAGGCCCATATGCCTTGGAAGTAGAATACTTCTTTTGCAACCCTTACCCCACTGTGCTGCCTCCCTTTGTTGAATCCATGGATTATTTTGTGTAACTCTTAAAGTCAGATATACATTACATCATGGATTTACATGTTGGGTTAAAATGCAGACATATTTTCTGCCTTAAATATAATCACAGACTGAAAATAAACACTCCAAGCAAACACAATGTAAATCCAAAGTAAAGTCATAAAAAATACTAATCAAGAAGTCAAGACAAAAATTATTGGCAGAGGGGGAAGAGTAATTTTAAGTTAAAATCAATGGACAAGAGCAAACACGGGAGCAGAAATATATCTTTCAAGGGTAGGAGAATCTGTGATAGGAGATGAAACTGATGGGAGACTGTGCAAAGCAGATATAAGCATGAAAGAATACAAAGTGGGATGAGAAGTCAAGGAAAAGACTGCTCCAGAAATTACATAAAAAAGGTAAAACTGAAGAAAAGCTCAGTAAAAGAAATTTGCAAGCCAAACAGCAGTATACTTGTAAGCTATAGAAAGAGGCACATATATGCACTAGAAAACCAACCCAGGAAAATCCACAATTGCAAAGCCACAACTCTCATTCATACACTCTTATATGTACCTCATCAAAAAAAAAATTCAGGGAATGATAGCCCTCAAAAATCAGACATGCAATCAAAGGGACACAACAGCCATCCACATTAACTGAACAATCTATACGTAATGTGGAAAAGAAAGAACCAGTAAAGTCATCTCTCAAGGATGAAGTTACTTGATCTCTGTGACCTACAGCAGAAGCTGTTATTACATCTCCATAACACAAGCTGCTGATGGCAAGGTGAAACATCAATAATTTAGACAGTTTTCCCACACAAAGAAATTTAAAATCATTGCATGACAGCTTTCTTCTGCTACTGTCGCTGGTGAGGAACA